>NC_134403.1:131515440-131824606 GCF_038048845.1 Mixophyes fleayi
TTTCCCATGTCTTATCCAATCAGCCATACACTAATTGAATTGTCTTCAAATACAAATTTGGGGAAGCTATGCTGCCTGATGAATACACCAAACGCAGACCCCCAGTTAGTCAGAATCTGTAGTCTGCAATTTATAGTTCGGAGAAGGGGTCTTGGGCAAAAAGCTGATATGCTTTTATTCAGGGTAAACTTGCCACATAAGCCTATTCCTTTCAAGGTATTATTAGTGTTATTATTAGTGTATATTTATATGGTGTCATAAAGTTCCGCAGGGCCATATTAGGTAGTTGTACAGATAAGATAGACAGTTCACATAAACAAAGTTTCATGAAAAAAATATGTAGCACCAGCAGAACTGAAAAGTGTGTCTGACAAATACAAGATAAAAATAAAATAAAAAAAGAGTAACAAAAATCAAGTCACATGACAAAGGACAATTCCCATGCAAATATAATGATGGCAATGGTAGCTAAACGTGACAAGCGATGGGTAGGTACCAAGTAGGGAAGATGGGGAGAGCGAAGTAACAAGATCAAGGAGGACCCTGCTTGTTAGAGCATACAATCGAAAGTTAAAACATATAATAATAACTTATCTATAATATAGTATAGCTAGATAGATAGATAGATAGATAGATAGATAGATAGATATTTTCAAATATTTTCAACTATTATCTCATTTAGTGTCTGTGGAATTTCCCTCTTGATACTTACTGAATTGTTTCCTTCACCACTCACTTTTTGTAATGCTGGATTGTTACAACCTGTTTTCTGGTAATTCATCTATTTAAGATAAAAGCATACTTTTTTCTGCCATGAACTTTACATCCCAACTCTTTATTTGCACTTGTCTAAAATATGTGTCACTGACTCATGTACTAATTATACTACCTAGCTATTTTTCTGGCATTTATCAGCATATGTTTATTTAAACATTCTCTCCTCTTCCTTTATCATATGACATCAAGAACTCCAAATGTGAAGGCATGTAGCATGAAGACAAGGAAGCACAGATATATTGCTCCATTCAATCTACCTAGCACGAAACCTGTACACATCTGCATCTTATCAACCACGTTGTGGCTGTCTGTACATGTTTAAAGGAATTACGTAATGAACATGAGTAGTGTTTAAATGGATTTCAGTTGTGTTATATATTCAATGGCTGCTGATAGAACGTTTCCCTCCTTTAATCATGTGACATTAACTATTATAATAATAATAAAATAAATAATAACAAATACTTATTTTAATAAAGGGACATGCTGATATATTAGATGCACTCTTCTCAGCATCTCACTCCCCTACATGCCTAATATCTACAGTGTAATAGAAAAGCAGAGCATTTATGTAAGTTAGTGAATACAGTCCTTTATGTCTAATTGTTTTTAATAGTATTTTTTTTTATCTACTTTCAAGTTTTTATCCAAACATAGTTGGTCAGTGGATATCTAATGACATATACAATGAACAGCAAAATAATTTTATCATGCAAGGAAAAAAAGTATATCACAAATCTACCTCTAAAGTTAAATCTCCCATTTCAGGAATTTAGAAGACTTCACTCATCTATCCATCTGCCACCAATGACACCGGCATTTGTTGAACATGTGTCTTGATGTCCTGCTGTTGCTTTTATCTAACAGTGTGTCTGGTTATCAGATACCAGTGGACATCTTGATTCTGTCTCACCTGATAACCTGACTGACATGTCCTGTCATCCAGTGTCCTGGTGATGATAACAGTTCCTTTGCTATATATTTAATTCTTTGTCTTGCTACTGCAAAGGTTCTATTACTGTAGTAGCTAATTCTATGTTTATTTTTTTCTAGTATATACAAGGACCAATTAACAATCAACTATTTTTTTTTTCCAGCTCCATAGATTAAGGAATCTTCTTAGTATAATTTTTTTTATATACAAGGAACAATAAATTGAAACCTATTTACAAAATAACATGTTGTTGAGACACTTGTACTATCATCCCTGAGAACTGCTTTGTTCAAAAGAAGTCACCACAATTTTTCTGAATAATTTGACCTCTTGCAGTCATGTTCCCTTTAAATTGAGCTAACCAGAGGGGCTATGTTGAAAACATGCTGTTTATTGCAAACCTGCACAATGGATCTTCCCTTCTTGCAAGTTCAGTTTTTCCAGTTTTCCAGACTATAAGGTGTTGAAGAAAACAGTGCAGAGCACTTTTCCATTGAAGCTTATGACGTATAAATATGTAAGCAACTAGTAAGTAGTACTTTAAAAAACACCCTGGGACAAAAAGAAATTTAGGAACTATGGCCTGAACATTCCAGCACAAATTAAGCCCTGCTCATAACAAACTAACATCTTTAATTTTTTAAAAGCTACACTGCTCATAAAGTCTTTTCTATTGTATTTCTGTAATCATTATACAAAATGATCACTTATGGTCAGGTAGTGTAGTGAGATTTAAAGGGACATTTACACAAAAATGAAAGTAAAAGAACTAAAAAAAATGATGCTCCAAAATGATGAAATAGTAAAATTATTTTATGAAAGAACAATGATACATTTTAATACATTGTGTCATAAAAACTGCCCACAAACATAAAAAAAAGTAACACACATAATTAAACTGAGTTGCGTGTAGGAAACTAGGGAGTTAACAGTGGGAATTTGTAATTAGCTATATCTCCTAACAATCATATTATTGGATACATAAAAAAAGGCACTACAAAAAGCCTGATAAATGCAACAAAAAAGTCATTGACTATAGACATTGCTGGAGACCTTTGAGCTCTCTGGCTGCAGTGCTTGTTAAATGTAGTCAGTGTCCGAAAGACTGAAACAAATTTAAGGTGTACAGCCTACCCTACAAGGAAGTGTTGGGTGTACATTCCACCGCGCTCCAGACACTTTACTCGTATTCTCATCGGCGGCTTGTTGCCTGAAGAATTCAGGAACCCAGACTCCTATCTGCAAAGCCGTATACATAACTAGACATTTTAGTCCCCTGGGAAAGCCAAAGCGCTGGCACCACCACCTCCACACACACACATGAAGGAACGTACCACCAGAGGGAACATGCCTACCTGGGACAGCTGCTGGTGTCTTAGTTGTTGCTTAGCTGGATCCTGGAACGCTGGGGCCCTATTTGGAAAAAACAATAGTTACTATTCAACTCCTGGAAAGTCGATTATTGACTAAATGCAACCTAATCCAAACCAGCCCAACATTAAATCATTAGCTTTTGTTGTTCAATAAACAGGTCTTCTTCCACTCAATGAGCCCTAAAATTTGATAGGATTCACATCTAATAAATATGCTTATTTTCCCTCCATATAGTGTCAACATTAAATTAAATTAATATCACCCACATTTAATAATTAGGTCTCATCCCCCCTAACCATTAAATAGTGTTTATGTTTAATAAATAAGCCTCCTTACCCCCAACCAGCCTCATTATTAAATTAATAGCATTCCCATTTAATAAACTGACTGTCCCCCATCACAAACCCCAACATAAAATTAATAACGTTCACATTTAATAAACCAACCAATTTCACTGCTCATCAACCCCCGGCATTAGTAGCATTCCCATTTAATGCAAATATCCACCACATTTAATAGAGAGTATCATTATCAATGAACACATCACCACCTTTTGAAAAGAGTACTTATTTATCTTTTATAATTCAGTACTTATTATGTTTTTATTGTATTAATGTAACATATATTTATGTGCTACAAAGAAATCTCCCTTCTGTCCATCCCCAGCCCCCCTTTTTCCCTCTGCTCTCCAGCTCCCTGTCCTCCCCTGATGTCTCCATACCCCTCTGCCCCCTGTTCTCTCCAGCCCCCTCTCCCACACCATTCTCTACAGCTCCCTCTCCCCACCTTTCTCTCCAGCCCCATCTCTCACCACGTTCGTTTCAACCCCCCTCTCTCCCACTGTTCATTTCAGCACCCTCTCCCCAGGGTCAGATTAAGGGCCACATGGACCTGGGGATGAAAATGATAAAGGGCCTACTGTGAGAACTGCCATCCCCCTGGAGGTGTGGCTGTGGCCAGTTGTATGTGGGCATGGCCAGCACCATGGAGCACCATGGAGGGCATAGCTTGCACTTCCCTCACACCATGTACATCTCCATCCCATCTTCCTTTATATAAGGAGTAGACCACCAACTGGCTCACACAGCATGTATGTAAAGTGAAGAGTGGAAATACCTCCCAGCTGTCCCTCATGCCCGGGCAAGCTCCTGGCTGATCAGGATAGTCCCTAAAATCAGGACTATCCTGATGGAATTGGGACAGTTGAGAGCTAAAGGCATGTTATTTAATTGACCATTGAAGACAAAAATATGAACTATGATTAATTATTTTATTTATAAAGTGATTTAACAGAAACATACATGAAAAATGCTTTTCAGGTTTTTAATATTGATCAAAGTGCAGGTTGCTGAAAACTTGAGAAAAATAAAATATTTTATATCACCATCTTTAACTCTTGTAGAGGTCAGTTCTTTAACATTCACTATTTTAATTCATACTGTTTCATGTATCTCTGTTGCAGCAACCTTTTGTTGTTTTGGAACACTATTTAGAAATGATTTGTGTTTTAAATTAAACTGCTTCTTAAACGGATAAATCACAATTAGCTTAATACAAATCTTTGCTAACCAAACCAAAAGCATATCGTATTTGTACTCTAATTTGTCCACCAACAAATAATTCATATATTAATAATTTCAATCAGTTTTGACTATTTTTTTTAACACATTAGAGGACTAGCACTTGTTATGTGCTAGTCATGCCCCATGAATAGGCTGGCCACACCTGTTTCTGATGCATGCAATAAGGACTCACAAAAAAAATCCTAGATAACTGTAGCCATATTAAAATAGTAACAGAACACAAACACATCCAGGTCAAAGCTAAAGCCTGGCAATATTAAACAATAACATTGCACCACACGGTGGGGCCAGACATAAGGATAACATCTGTAACATCTCCCTTTATGTTCTTGTGCATTATAAAACAGTTAAAAGTCTACTATATATCTATAAATTGAGTCTGTCCAGGGGCCGTAGCTGACAGCCGCTTTGGGTATAAACACTGCTTTGTAGGGAAAAGGTCTGTGTAGCTTTAATAGGTGTTGATGAGCTGTACTGAGGAATCCCTGATGGTGTATGTGGAATGCTCTCTACCATAGTTGATTGTTCTGTGCTTTCATTCTGGCAGCTCTCTGGTATGACTACATGTGGTCTTTTACCTTCCTGATCTGATAGTGGCGTCACTGGACTGCGTAGTTCCATTGTCAGGCTAGGGGCAGAACGTCCACCGGAGTCTGGCATTGCTGACCATTCTACTATTTGCAGGTCTACATGATTGCACCTGTAAAGATTACCGTTCATGTTCACAATATAGGAGCGTGGGGCTACCTTCACCATGCAGCAACCTAGTCTCTAGTGGCCTGTGTGATTTAAAGGAAGGGGCTTCATCTGGACTAGTTCACCAATGTTGAGTTCCAGCAGTTCCGTGGCTGGTGAATCATATCCCAGTTTTGAAATCTGCTTCCTCAGCTGTAGTTTCTCTGGTATGCCTTGTATTACACTTTGCTGAAGTAATGCCTGTGCAACTAACAAGGATGTCTTAAATCTCCTTGACATCAGGTGCTGCGCTGTTCTACTCCCCATAACCTCCATAAGTGTGTTCCTCCAATGTAATATGTCCTTAAATATGTCTGTATTGTCACTGTCAGTTTTTTTTGCATAGATTCTTTACTACCTTGACAGCTGATTCAGCCTTACCATTTGATTTTGGATATCACAGAGATGATGTGACATGTACAAACTCCCATTTAGCGGCAAACCGCCTAAGCTGCTTACATGCAAAATGTGTTCCGCTGTCTGAAATCACCTGATCCGGCTGGCCATAGGGCTAGGTACACACTACAGTGTTTTCAGACAGTTATTGGGTCAATTGAACGATAAATGACCATTCGGACCGATATCGCATTAGTATATACACTGAAACAATGACCGATTGTTGTTCCAAAGTACATGAAATTATTGATCGAGATTTTAAAACTGACTTGAAAATCTCGTTCAGCAATGGAACTACGTTGTTCCAAATCTGCAGTGTGTAGTGTGTGTATTGTCCAGCATTCTGCCGATAGTTCCTCCAACAGAGACTTCTTTCTGGGAGTGTATATGTAAGTTTATGATGTTGTATCTATGTCTCCCATATGGTGCTGTGTCAAAACAACAAAGAAATGGAAATAGTGCTGTTTTAATGGAGAAGCAATAATAAGCCTGTTTTATATGCTCCATGTGTCATTTATGTGTTCCTGTATGCAAGTGTATACAACATGCATTGTTAACAAATGTGATAGTACATACTCTCCTTAAAATTTCATTTGTCTAACTGATGTGACATGTGTCCATCTTTTCAATTCTGTGTAATTATATTCACATTATGAACCAAAATTTTCCTATACCTCTGTGTTATTCTTTTAAATGTAATGGCATAGTAGGAATTTATTTACACAAACGTGCTATAGAATGAATGGCGATGACGTATTTCTTTTTCCGGAATCCTTGTTTGTGGTAGTTTTTTGTGCTGAGGTTCAGCCCTTTATTTAGATTTATTTACCATATTGCAGCTGGGAGGCCATATATTGGTTCAGTGTGTACAGAGTCACAATCTTTTGAGACAATGTTATGACAGAGAAAAATCATAAACCGGATACTAAATTGTGCAAAAAATCGCTTAAAACGTGTATAGTGTGTACGCATGAATTGGCAAACTGATCAGAACTTTAGCCTTTGGTAAAATCGTTCTAGATAATTTCTGTAGTGTGTACATAGCCTAACGGACAAATTGTGCCTTGCAGCATTTGATTGTCTTCTCTGAACATAGGTCTGAGAGTAGCTCAACTTCCCAAAAATAAGACTAGTGGTCTCCTATCAAAAGAAATTCCTTGTCTGTGTATGTAAATAAATCCATGCTGACAACCTGCCATGGACGTGTTGGCATCTCATGTGACATCATTGTTTCTTTCCATTGTACATGTGAATATTCATTGCATGCTGAACAATTACTGACAAAGTCTTGGGGGTAAATGTATCAAGCTCCGATTTTTCAGCAATTTAAAATTGTGGCAAATCGCAGGTTATAACCTGCGTTTTTTACTCTGATCTTCAAAATCAATGGTCATCTCTAGCGGTTTGTTGAGATTTAAAACTCGCCTGTGTGTGGCCAACTCTCCCATGTTTAGCTAACTCCCGTGTTTAAGTGTCAAAAGTTTAAAAATAGATGAATGTTTGAAAAAAAATATATATGGGGTTCCCCTGTCTGAGCACTATTAACCATAGCGCTGCCAGCCTACTGCTGGCTTACGTGAAAGTATTTTAAAAAAATAACAGACTCCATTTTTGTTTGTGGAACTGCAAGTCCCAGCCAGGCCGAGCTGCCCTAAACAGAAGGGCATGCTGATGCTTTTAGAACTACAAGCACCAGCAAACCCATGGCAGCCAGGTCATGCTGGCACTTGGAGAACCACATGTGCCAACATGATCTGACACCCATGCCTGCCTGCGACCTGTACTTCCAAATAAAAAATGTTAATAAACCATAACACCCTGTTTGAAATGACAACATTTTAAAAATGATAAAACCCCAATAAATACATAAAAAAACCCTCTTTCATCATCACCATTTATTTATATAGCGCCACTAATTCCGCAGAGTTGTACAGAGAACTCATTCACATCAGTCCCTGCCCCATTGAGGCTTACAGTCTAAATTCCCTAACACACACACAGAGACACAGACTAGGGTCAATTTGGTAGCAGACAATTAACCTTCCAGTATGTTTTGGAGTGTGGGAGGAAACCGGAGCACCCAGAGGAAACCCACGCAAACACGGGGAGAACATACAAACTCCTCACAGGTAAGGCCATGGTTGGGAATTGAACTCATGACCCCAGTGCTGTAAAGTGCTTAGCACTTAGCCACTGTGCTGCCCCAATAGCACATTTATTTATTAAAAATAATAAAACCCCATATACTCACCAATATGATGTCTTCTTCTTTTGTCAGCAGCTTTTAAACCAAAAATTCTTGTAAACCATGTCCACAAATATTTCTATTCCAAAATAAGGTCCATTAAGATGTCCCCAAAAATACCTGTATATCCATAAGTCCATGCTTGCATAAAATTTTCTGATCTTCGGATCACATAGACCCCCATATTTGTAATTCCACATGTCCATGCTTATAAACAATCTTCGGATCTTCGGGTCAGGAGGGCCCCCCATTTGTAATTCCAATCAGCTTACACTCTTCTTTCTTCGGGTCAGGGGGACCCCCATTTTAAATATCCAAACCAGAACATGCTTGAACCCCCCCCAGTAACATGACATTAACTATGCTTGTACACTGTACAAGCAACGCAACCTTAATGACCATAACAGAGCCACAAGCTCTATTTATAGTCTAAGGGGTTTCCCACGACAGCGTTAATAAACAACACACACTTACATTTGTAAATAGTACACATTTATTAAAGTTCCAATCCACATTCATTTATTAGTAAATGTATTAGAGATTATTTATACATAAATAATACTACAGTAAAGGTAATTATGGTTCAGGTCCTCAGAAATGTGTGGAGATTGGTCTCATAATAATCCATATTTTACCAGCAGAAATCCGGTGTCAACAGAGTAGTGATCACAATGCAAGTAATGAATGGTATGAGATTAATACTCAAAAGCACTCTGTTTATGGGTCAGTTTAACTGTTTTTTCAGCGGGAAAACATGTATGCAACAGTTGGAATAAGTCGCCCCCACCGTTGGAGAGAAATCAAATGAACTCACCTATGTCCAACAGTTTACTGGAACATAGTAAACTCTGGACCAATGAAGAACTTCCTTAGTATTATCTGTGTATATTTGGGACATCATCACTGTTTTTGTTAATTCATACTGTATATAAGAAAGCCACTGGGCCACTATTAAATCTCTTTTTGACTGCAGACTTCAAGACTGAAGCTGTACCTGGATCCAGGGGCGCAGGTGTAATGTATTTGGTTATGCTTTCCTGTATTTTGTTATACCTTCTTATGCAGCATCATGGTTTGTAATTCTGCTGTCTTTTGCTTTTAAATCTCTTTGTGCGTTGGAACCACATTAATCGCATTGGACAATATTTATTGGTAGCAACAATACGAACATAGCAGCCAGTACAATGTATCTTTTGCTTGTCTGTAACATGCATCGCTCTAAATGTGGCTTGAATGTATGCATGCTAGCATCTCTGGCCTTATAGATTTAGGTATAATGGCCCTTGGTTTTTTATACAGGATACCATTCTGTACGCTGATTTCATTTCTGAATGACTAGTAGTCCCTCACTGTGAATAGTGTATGTTCTTTTAAGTCTGGCCATCCAGCCAGCAAAATGGACTTCAGAGTCTGCAAACTTTCATAATGCATGGAATGCTGCATGAGCAGATGTAGCTGCTGATCTGTGACTTTCAGATATTTTGCTTGGTCGATCTGTGCAATAATCATCATCATCATCACCATTTATTTATATAGCGCCACTGATTCCGCAGCGCTGTACAGAGAACTCATTCACATTAGTACCTGCCCCATTGGAGCTTACAGTCTAAATTCCCTAACATACACACACAGACAGAGAGAGACTAGAGTCAGTGCAATATCAGTCTTCACTTATTGCACTGTGCCTACTGCATGTTGATACTGGCTGGCTCCTGTTTTCCTATTAGCAGGTGTTGCTCTACTGCATGTGTCTCTGATGTACATCTCAGGACCTGACTTGTAGATTACATTTAGGTTGAAATGCTGCAATGTGAGCATCATGCTCTGAAGCCGCTTTGGTGCACATAGGAGAGGCCTCTTAAAGATGGCAATTAACAGCTTGGATTTGCCTCTGCCGGGATTATTTCCCGGCCATACAAATATGATGAAAGTTGTGACAAACAAATACAATGCTCAGGCACGCCTTTTGAATCTGTGCATGATTCTGCTTGGTTGCGGTCAATGTCCTGAAATCAAATGCTACCAGTTCCCCCTATTGCATCAGGCAAATCCCCAGCTCAGTTTTGCTTGAATTCCAGATTGTGCTTATAAATGTGACAACTTTCACTGCCCATCACTCTCCTAAGTGTGGCTGCCTGTACCTATCCTGGCTTGTTATTAAGGCCTATGGCTAAAGCAAAGTTGTCCCACCTGCTACTCAAATTGCTATTCATCTGCATCCCCTTTGTGGAGGAAAACCGCTAGCAGTTGCCATAATAATGTTCTCTCTCTCACAGGTTAAAGATAAAGCCTGCCAATATTAACCAATAACATTGCACCACAGGATGGGGCCAGACATAAAGATAACATCTGTAGTAATGCTCTCTAGATATTTAAACATTTAGAAACCTTCCTCATGAAAGTCTGTGTTTGCCTCTGGTATTTTTGTACAATAGTGTATTTACCTTTCCTGTTATTACCACCTTCAGCATCCCGCCACGTTTCTACCATGGTAAACCTACCACAGCTGACCGATTCAGTGGTTATTATGCAGGAGCACCTGCAGTCTGAAGAAACCACAATAAGAATGTTGTGACATGATGCAGGTGAGTTAGATTTCTGTCAGGTTTCTATGCACGCTGTCCTTCATAGTAAGCACAGCATCAGTCAGCCATGACTGGCTCACCACGGCAAATGGGAGGCAATAGCAGGGAAGGTAAATACACATTTTTTTAAAGCAACTCCTTCCCATAAACTGATTAGTAAAATATAAATCTAGGTTGGAGATACCTTTTAATATGTATTTGAGTATAACCATCAAACCTCATGCCCAGATGTACATTGTTGCCTCCTATGCCACTTTTTCAATGCCACCCATACCCACTCCCCCACCTACTCCCTACCGTCATATGTCAGCATGGTTCTGTCCCCTACTGAATCCCATCTATATAAAATAAATACACAAAAATGATACATGAAGAGCTGATCAAAATACAAATGGCAAGTCAGTCTTTGCTGATAGCCACAGACAGCCTGACACACCCAAGTAGTAGTATTCATGAGAATAGATGAGATGAAGGGGAAAATTTAATATGGTACAGGTATTCCGCAGGCACTAGCTAACATCACATAATACATTGTTCAATTTAACTTTTCCTGTACAGTTTTCAATCTAGTTGTATATTTATCCCTCTGTAACTGAGAAGTGGAATTCTCTGTAGCTGGGCTAATTCTAAAGGTAATATTTCTACCATTTATTGTTCTAGTATAAATAGTCAATAATGCTAGGTATATACCTACACAAAAGCATATACACATATAATGTTAATTTTTACATATTATGCAGCACTATACTGAGGGGATTATGACAAAACAAATTGCATACATTGACATAAAATATAAGGAAAAGCTTGTCCTGCCCAAATGAGTTTACAAACTGTGTAGGGAACACATGATCCAAAAAGTAGGGGAAAACCAATAGTAGCTGCTGGTGCTGAGAGTGCTTGTCGCTAATATAAGGCAGGAGCATCATCAGCCGCCAATTATAATATATAAATTGGCATTTCTTTGTAGATACTGGTGATGCGGCACAGTTAGACTGAGCAGTGACAGCAGAAGGCAGAGACAAGCAACAAGAATCAGTAACTCTTTAGCTGCCTCTGCTGCCCCCTTCATGATCACACTGTCCTTTCACCATTACACTATGCCCCTTAATGATAACACTGCCCCTTTACCATTACACTATGCCCCTTCACGCTCACACTGTGCCCCTTCATGTTCACATTGCCCCTTCACCATTACACTGTGTCCCTTCATACTCACACTGTGCCCCTTCATGCTCACACTGCCCACACTGCCCTTCACTATTACACAGTGCCCTTTCATGTTCACACTGCCCCTTCATGCTCACATTGTGTCCCTTCATGCTCACACTGCCCCTTCATACTCACACTGCCCCTACACAATTACACTGCACCCTCCTTCATTCTTTTGCCCCTCAATTGCCGTTTCCTATCACCATTTCCCCTCCGTTCCTTTCCTTTCCTTACTTGACCGTCTTTCTTTTGCCTTCTTACTTCTGTTTTCTTTCTTGCATCTTCTTTCCTCCGGCTCCTCTCTGTGCTGCTCCTCACTAAATATGTTGGATGTGATGACATCACACCTGACATTCAGTGAGAAGAGAAGAGGGAGGGAGGAGGATGCTGGGTCCCAGGCGCCGCCGGATTGGTAAGTAATTTTTTTTTTTTTGCCCTGGCCGCAGCACCGCTGTAACAGCGCTGCGGCACCCTAGGGAGCCGTGGCGCAAATTTTGGGAACCACTGAACTAAGACATAAAATAAACTATGGCTACAATAAAGTGTACATACTTCCTCTTTTATGGGGTAGAAACATTTAGTTTTTATAGTTAAAATCTATTATAGTAATGTCATATAATGTAGCCTTTACAGTAGACCTGGATAACCTGTGACTCTCCAGGTGTTGTGAGACTACAATTCCCAGTATACCCTGACAGCTATTGGCTTGCAAAGCATGCTGGGGATTGTAGCTTCACAACACCTTGAGAGTCACATATTGTCCAGACTTGCTATAGAGGGTCCCATGATACCTGTAGGTCATAAATCCATGGTGTTCCACAGCAGGCTGGATGTTAGACATATATTAATGAAGGAAAATCCTTGCTATATTATTTATTTATTTATTTATTTATTTGTTTCTGAGAGGTTAAATTAGAAATCAAACAGAGAATAGAGAGTGCAGGATTTGCCAGCATTTGCTTTAATCCATAGTTATGTAATGAAAAACGTATTTTTGGAATGTATAATTTAAGGTCATATTAGGATTTTTTACACTGACAGAATCAAATACCTCTTTATATTATCAGTAATAATATGTGCATATGCATATACCAGTATAAATGACTTCCATCCATACAAAATAAAAACCAATTTACCTTATGTCTTTTTGTTTATGCAAAGCATTACTTTGAGAGGGTTTCAATCAATTTTTAGGTAACACCAAAAAAATGTACCTTGGTTACAGAACCATTAATATAGATTGCTACATCATGCTTTGAAGGTAGCTCAAAAGTCTTATTCATCATCACCATTGAGTTCTTTCTATGCATGTGCTGAAAGAGCACTGTTCTCTGGTCACTTGATAGTATTCCTTATACGTAGACTGTGCTGTAAAAGCCAGTCTTCTATCTCCTACCTTAACTCAAAGAAATGTGTAACTAAATACAGTAACTTGCACTCGCTGAAAATGCCTAATGACCAGGATCTGTTTTATCCACTGTCACAGGGGGAAATAAAGTTCCCTTGAGTACTCAGATTTGTACTGCATTATCTGTATCCTGTGTGGCACCAAAGCAATCACTTTCCGAAGCAGTGGATTGTTATCAACATGGTAATATATACCGCAGGTGTGCAGTCTGTAAGCTACTGTAGAAAACTGCAAATAAATAGCTAAAGATTTGTTAGCTACAGTTAGCTATTGAAGCACTGTCTACCAAACTGTTCAATGACCTTTATCAAAAAGGTATAAATTAATATAGGGATGAACAACATGTGGATTTTGTCCCTGAGGAAGGAAATTGAGACAATGATTTTAATAAATATAATTTAAGCTACTGTTAAATCATGGGAGTTCAATACAGATAAACTTAATTATGCTGAAGGCTGCACTGCAGAAGACTTCTATTGTACATGTTCA
Organism: Mixophyes fleayi; assembly: GCF_038048845.1. Classification (NCBI taxonomy): domain Eukaryota; kingdom Metazoa; phylum Chordata; class Amphibia; order Anura; family Limnodynastidae; genus Mixophyes; species Mixophyes fleayi. The sequence continues at coordinate 131,529,176 of NC_134403.1, forward strand.
ATCTTAATGGTGCAATACAGCAAGTAAATGTGTTTTGTTTATTTATTGATGCAAACACACAGAGGGGTTATGAGAACTCAGTAGGTGAGCAAACTAAAACAGTATACTCAAATTGGTAAGAAAACGATGGCTGATAATTTTTTCTATTCCTCAGTAAAGAGAGCTAAACAAATGTACAAAATTAGTACATTTTGTTGTGATAAATAGCGCAAGATGACAGATGTCGGAGTGAAGAAAATGTGCAGTGTTGTGCTAAATTAGATCTTCCCACTCCTTATAGTGCGCCACATCTCAAATAAACGTGTGCCATCTGTATATTTAATAACAGAAAAATGTTATTACTTCTGTTCAGATCTTGTCTATTTAAAATTTTTCTATATGAACGCTGTGAAGCATTTTACAATGAAGCAGGTTCTGTATATACAGAGGGCCTGGGTGCATACAGCAAAATGCCCAGGCTTTCCATCTGAGAGCCTAGATGGCCCGCACAGAGCAAACCAAGTTGCAAACCTTCCAAATCCACAGTTACCTTCCAAAGCCCAACAAAACCCCAAAAAAAACTTCTCCACAAAACTAGCTACACCCTCATATGATAGATGCAACCCATCTGCCCTAAACAAGTAAGGATACTCAAGCTTAATGTTCGGATGGGTCACCAGACAACCCCTTATTCCCATCAGAATTTTCCCAAAAGTCAAGTTCACCTTAGAACTGTTCCTATCAATGAGAACCAGGTTAAGAACACTTCTCCAAGTCCTCCTGGGGAATAAATCTGACCAGACTAATCTGATTCCAAGCCAGCAATACAGAATAACCTCAAATCAGCCTTAATGTGCTTGATAAGGTTCAAATCCTTCAATTTACCCAGGTCATTGCCACCCAAATAAACTAACAGTATCTTGGGGCGCAAAAATTAGCCTCATTCAGGGACAGAACACCCAATAACGAAGCCCAACAAAGTCCCCAAAAACCTAGCCAGTGAACCACTCTAGCCCTTGGGAAAATAATCGAGCTGTGAGATGGACCTTACTCGCCCAATATACAAAGGAATGACCCACCAATCATATTGTCATGGTGTCCCATCATGAACCTGAAACACGGAGGTAAGGCAAAACATTAGAAACAACTAAATGCATTAAATGAATAGCTGAACACAGCAGGCCTAGCCAAGGATGCACAGGATGACCCATATGGATGTGAAACTGTAAAAAAAACCTTAAAGGGCCACAAGCCAATCAGGGGCCCCATTCTAAGAAACAAATTAGGCAAATCCCTCCATGCCCTCTTGAAAACAAGGTAAGCAATGCACATCATGGGTCAGACCCAGCAGGGAAGGATGCTAGCGTTAATGTGCTTCACGCAATCTCACATACTTCTTATAACACCCAGACTTCCATCTACCCAATTCCATGATGCACTGAACAGAACAACCTTCCTTGTCTGCAACAGTGACGGCACCCATCCGATGAATGAGTGCTGAAGTTGGCCAAGCCCAAACTCAGTTTACACAAACATTGCTGAACAACTGCCCTGAACTGAAGCTTAGCCAACGATGACCCATCACAATATCTCAACCAATTACAACCAGGATCCAGACCCATGGACAAAAAAACCCTGCAAAAATAACCAGGCAAACCGTAGCATCGTTCCTGTGCAGAATTGTGATCCTTTAATGAGCTAATAAGATTTTGACTTGTGGATATTACAAACTAAACTACTACCATCAACGATAAAATTTCTGTAAAGTAGACCCATATAACATGAAAACATAAAAGAAGCCTTGCTGCTATGGAAAGCATTGAAAAAGGCCATAGAGAGAGCAAACTTAAACAAGCATACCTCAAACATATCAACCACTACATCAGCAACAGCCGACATCAGTCTAACCAAAAGACCCCCATCAATATGCTCCCTCCCCTAATGCTATTGTCATGCAATCAATCTCCCACAATTCAACAGCCACAATGATCATAAATAACTCCAAGAGAAGCAGGTTCTTTGTGAGCCCTTCCTCGTGCCAATCAAGGGGACATGGTGAAGCGCACTACTCACCATCCAGGTAGGTACCAATGCTGGTGGACCCAGCCTTCTCTCCTGTGAAGGACCTTGTGTCCCACACACACATACAAAATATAGGAGGAATCCTGCCTCCTCCCCCAGTTCTGTGAGAGACTGAGACTAATCTGACATCCCTTTTTAAATGCACCTCACAGGTGCAGCCACTAATCAGTCTGCTGTCAGAATGGTAGCATAAAAGACAAAAAGAGTGGGCCTTGTAACTGGAACCCACTCTTCTTTCTCCATTTACAAACCCACTTACCCTTTTACAGTTTTCTGAATACAAACTATGTGAAGCTCCTTCCCATACAAGACAATCTCCCTGATGTTTTAGAGCATATACTTGGGGCATCTCCAGAGCTGACTTTAATTTAAAAGGAGAACTGCTCCAAAAAGTCGCGCAAATGATGCTGGAACCACCACTGATTGGTATTGACGCAACTAAACAGGGAGGCACTGAGTCGTAACACACTGACAGTATTCACCAGGGACAAGGAGGTATGGGCTTGGCTGCGTGAGGTGCGCAGCTCGTGGTTCTCCAAGATAGTCAACAGTGCAATGGAGCAGTGAACAGGAATAGCCAAATAGTCCGGGTAAGAAGCCAAACGATAGCGCAGTACACAGGGAGAATCCATGAGAAGGGTCAGAGGCCAGGAAATAGTGAGGATCAGAGCGAGCAATTCGGTACCAAACAATAAGCAAAAGGGAAGGCCAGGAACAAGCCAAGGGTCAGAACCGAACAGCAAACAACAGGAGCAGGCAAGTAGTAAAAAGGAACGCAAGAGCTGGTGAACCAATACTCTGGCAGCAGAGCAAAGTGAGGAGGAGCCTTAAATAGACAGAAGTACACTGATAGGCAGGTGGTGATTTCAGCGGTCAGAACAGCTGACCGCCTACAGACTGCATAGGGTAGCGTCCTGTTGCCTAGCAATGGGGAACTGCTAATGTGCATGCTAGGCAGTAAGACATGACTGACGATGAAGGACAGGCGTCCGTCCCCCACACCTAAGGAAAGGTGTGGAGGACGGACGCCTGTGAATAAGCAGCTGGAACCTGTGCAATAACCCCTGAACTAAAAACTGAGAAGCTTTACTATGGGACTATCAGCCCAACTATGTGCTCAGTGAGTAGTGGACCTGGGCATCTAGTACAATACCTTCTGGCGTGTCTCCCTGTCTCTGCCTGGAAACCTGTCCCTCAGGCAAGCCAGCATGGGACTAAGTAACATTTAGTCACACCTCTATATCTTTGCATCCAAAAAACATCACTCTTAAGAAATCCTGTTTTTTATGAAAAGCCTCATCTTAACATCTCCACACAACTTCCTTACAGCGCATATACATCCCCTGGATCAAATAAATGTACTTATGGACTTTCATATGATCCTCCGAACTGGTTTCCAAGTAGTATGCAGGAAAAACTAACATTCCTCTCAACCAGTTCACATAACTCCTATATGCTTCCTCTCCTCCATTCCTCACTTTAGCAGCCGATAGCGCATCCTTAGCCTTACCAGAGATGGAAAACATGTCCATATAATACCCAGCATACATCATGTCTTGCACTTTCTCTGTAAATTCCGCAGGACCGCTGCATTAGCACAGCGCACAACCTCTTCATCTGCACCATTTTGCGGTCCCAAACTCACATTGCCTGCACTGCAGTGGGGACCACTGAGCTTTTGCTGTTGGAAGCTAACAGCCTCTCAATCTGCCCCTTGAACCGGCAGAACCCTCACTCTCAGAAAAAGAGCCAAACTCCTGGCTATTCCATTCCAGCCCAGACTCTACAAAAGGTACCATGGGCCGCACTCCAAGACACCATGAGTCGCAGCAGGGGAGCTGAAACCTGAAGGCGTGCAATAGTAGACAATTGGGGAAACACACCACAACCCGCAGGGGACAAATCGGCCAATGGCAAAACATTAAAGCCAGATGGAAAGGCAGGCTCAGGCAAATCGGACCCATCCCAATATGCTACATGCCAGTACCCAAAGGCAGCAAGGGAACCAGGTAGAGGAGCAAGGAAACTAGGGAGAGGGAGTGGGAGTGGGGGACACAGCGAAGGTGGGACAGTCAGACAGACAGGGGAAAGAAGAATGGGGAGTGAGCCCTAGAGGAGCAAGTCACAGGGGGCAAAGGAGTGGCGGACATCGGCAAGCACCGAGAATCAGTCCAGGTGGATGACACCATAAGAACGCCAGCATAAAGGGCATAAGATTCCCCCGGGGCCCCCTGGAGAAACAATGCCCCCGAGGAAGCAAGGCCAGTGGAGCTGTAACCATGAAAGGTGGGTAATGGAAAGGGTTGGCCAAAATGGGAGAAACCAAACGGGGAAGATGGTAGCCATATGGGAAGGAGGAAGGGCTGGGGCCATAGGGCAACTACCCAGACACATAACCCGACCTTTGAAAGGCAGGGTGGTGAAAATCAGAAAAAGGGAGACCAGGAGGGGGAGCACCAGGAAACTAGGGTCTGGCTGGAAAGGGAAGGGGGAGGCAAGGTGGCAGAGAGGAAACCCACAACACCTGGGGAGGACGGCCAAGCCATGACAGGCCAGCTTGGGACAGGGCGGGCTTGCAGCAGACACTGGGTGAAGGGGATTGGTGGGAAGTGGAAGGTGCCATAGGAGCCAGGAGTGGAACAGTGTGGACAGGTCTGGGGCAGAAACAAAACCTCTGGGAACTTGAATGTGGGGGGCAGAACTGAATGTGGGGTAGTAGAAGAAAGGCACGGAGGGACAGGGCAGTCCAGAGCAGATGGGCAAAAGGGGGGGAGCAGCCAAGGAGGGCACACTACCATAAATCAAGAAGTTCCCAAATCAATAGCTTTTATCCCACACCTTTCTATTAACACACTTAAATAGCTTTTACCACCACAACTTTCTATTATTCTCATAGGGACGAAATACGCTGGAGCAGCATATTGTTGTCATTGTGTTATTATTGCTATTGTATAATTTTGGCCCAATAGAGATTTAAAGCCCTGCGTTCCATATGCGGGTCAGATGTAGCCGCGAACAAGAGAAACAAGTCGGAAGAAGTGATCAGGGGATATCGTGGATACATTTTCACCAGTCACTTCCGAGTCAGTTCCGTTGCAATGACCTCTGCAAAAGGCTATGAACGTTTCACACCGTTCTAATTACTAGTGCCTCAGACCTTTCAATATAATTATACCATCTGAAGGTTCTCCATACACCTATGGTACATATGACCATACGTATGCTTATGACACACATGACATTCGTTTTAGTTAATCTTTTTGCACTCCTAGCTCTCTTTTGTTTTTTTTTATCATAGGTGGGAGGGGGCCATCGAGGTGGCAGCAGGCAAGTCTAAAACCCATGGGGGCAGACAACATGACAGACAGAGCAGCAGGATCCAACCTGGGAGGGACAGAGTCGCCCTGCCGCTCAGCACATCACATGCTACACATGCACGTGTAGGAGGAACACAGAGAAAGAAAAGCAAAAGAAATTGGGAAGAAACTTAAGAAGAAACAAATGAGAATGATTATATAGCAGAAACAGAGGACATTAAAACAGCAAGAGAAAGCAAGAAAATCAAACAATTATGCTTAAAAACAGGTTTTTTTGCAGTATTTAGTAGGCATGGAAAAAATTACCAGGATGCTAAATATAGCTGTACAAGCACTGAGCACTTTACAAAATAGAAATGTGAATATCAAAATACTGCAAAAGGCAGGCCAAAAGGGGGTTTCATATACAAAAAAACAAATGCAATCTTAAGTGAGAAATAAATAATATCAAATAGTGAAGGGAATAAAATGCAACTGAATACATGTAGTATTTTGAATTTATGTCTGAGCCATTAGTAACATGTGGGCCTGATCCATTAAGGAGCGTAAATGCCGATACATGTCATGTTTTGCATAAGATTGCACTGTTCATGCTCAGAAAAGGACTATACGCCAGTGAATGCAAGCAAATTCAAATCATCTTCGAACGCAAAGGATTCTTCTGACAGCTTACGACTTTTATGGGTGGAACAGGGGAGAAATGGAGCTTATGCACATAGTCAATGTACAGTAATGGTGTGCCAAGATTGAGCGCATGCACCTTCATCCGATTCAATCTCTGATCATTTCTCAGGTACGTGATTTTCAGCCATATCATTTACACCAATTACAGGGCAGGTGTAAGTGCCGCTTGATAGTGATGACGGTCGTGTATGCATGCTAGAAGATGTGTTTGAAATCAAGAACAACTGTAAAAATGAATTTTATGTACTGTAGACATTAATAACATCCTGATAAATGTATTTCATGGAAGAGGGAAATGGAAAAAACAAAACCTTTATTTTTTTAATGTTTTTTCATTAATGACTATATTATTAAAAGGGGAAAGTACTTGAATACTATTTTTTCTGTGCGTTCTACTGGGACTTTATACTGCACAGATATATTGGTCGTATACTGCAGTATGTTGTGTCTGTCTCAATACGGCAAGTGCCGTATATGCAGAGCATATCTATACACATATTAAAAATGAGAAGCTTCTTCATATCCACTTGTAATTAAATATGGATGCGCATATGCCTGAATTACGTGTGTTTTTTGTTTTTTTTTAAATAAAATAAATAACATTATGTTTTTTACATGCCTTGATAAATCAGGCCGGTAACTAAATAGAATAAACAGAAAAGGATTTCTGGTAATATAAAGCTTTTGTAGAGCATTTTATGTTACAGCTAGAAGTTTTGTTGCCTTCATCATCATCGTTTATATGTATGGTGCCACAGATTCCATGCACCAGACACACAGCATTATAAAGCCTATAAATTAAAACAAGAGCATAAGTACAAAAGAGTACACTAAAATCGATCAAATTCAACTTATACATAAAACAAAACATAAAATTAGAGATGCTCAGGCTCGGTTTTCTGAAAACCGAGCCCACCCAAACTCAGGGGATCCGAGAAGGCTCGCTACTCTCAAGCATCCTCGGATCTGAATCAAGGCAAAACGTCATTGTTGCGTTGTCGGATCTCGCGGGTTCTGGATTCCAAAAGTACCTTCCTCCCCAGCAGATCCAGCTCCATTGCTCACACAGAAACAAAGGTAGCAGTGCTCTTGTCACTCTGCATTCTCCAGTGCCATTGCTCAGTGCCATTGCTCACACAGAAACAGGGGTAGAAGTGTGCTTGTCACTCTCCAGTCTCCAGTGCCATTGCTCAGTGCCATTGCTTATACAGAAACAGGAGGGGTAGCAGTGTTCTTATCACTTGACAAAAATTGACTGGAAATTATTAGAAATTAATGTTATTGAGGTAAATTATAATGTAGGGATAAAAAAAAGAGCCAAATTATGTGATTTTAGAAAAAAAAAACGGGATTCAAAACCAAAACATGAAGTTAATCTAGATCCAAAACCAAAACACGGGGGTCAGTGAACATCTCTACATAAAATAGGACAGTACAAACAAGGTGGGTGAAGGAGGTGAAGACAAGAGACGAAGAAGAAGAAAGAGAGGGCCTTGCTTGAGGTAACTTACATTCTAGAGGTTATTTGCAAGGTAGTGGAATTAACAGTGCCTTATTGAAGGAGGCAGCACTCGCCCCACTGCGCCAGTCTACTGGTCATACTTGCCAATGTTGTTTTTATCCCCTCCAGGAGATCCCAGACGAAAGGTAAAGGGCAAGTATGGGGGGAGGTTCCGGACACTACAAATCTGGTCATATGGCTTCATCCTGGTGACACAATTCAGCAATTGCATCGTTTTGGTGTCATGTTTAAAATTAGACAATTTACTCCAAATGTAGATCCCGTCCGCCCAAGTGGGCTGGATGTGGGAGAATGGGAGATTTTCCCAGAATTCGGGAGCCTCCTGGACATTCTGGGAGATTCGACATGTATGCTACAAGCAGTGATGACTTGTAGCATACAGTGAACTCCCGTAATTTGGCTCGGCCACTCCATTCCCCTCCCCCTTTATCGACTTGCATGTCTGTGTGACTCACACTGTTATACACGCATGCAGGATGGACAAGTAACTCCTGTGTGTTGTGCAGAATCAGGTGCACATATGATGTCACCTGATGATGCACACGCATATTTCATGTAATGACATAACTTGGATATTGCTTCAGTCAACAAGTAACTTTGCTACGCCTTTCTAAATTATTGGCTACACAAGTACCTCATACTTTCCTACACGAGGAACAGGCAAAAGTAGGATTGATTCATTAGATAGCGACTCTGCATACAGTGTTCCAAAAATAGGAGATAAAATGAATGTTTTTCTGCATAAATGTGGACATCTATCAATGAACTGTTGTTTTGCATAAAAGTGAAATAAAATATGTTCACAAAGAAATATAATATGCAGCTATTAATGTCTGACAAATATCAGAAAAAAAGAAAAACAAATAGATAAATTAGTCAGATATCTTACCCCACTTGTCTAATCTCCTGGAATTTCCATGGTGACACAATGGCGTTACCACATTCCTCCTGCACTTGTCACCTGACCTCCTCTCTTGGATCTCCTGAAGGGAAGGTTTTAAAAGTGAGCAAGTATGATCTTATCCATCCCAACATAGTCACAAAGAGGTAGATTATCAAACCTTCTAAAAATAAAAAATTGAGGTGTTACCTATAGCAACCAATCAATTTATAGCTATAAGATTAGAGCTTGAATCTGATTGGTTGCTATGGGCAACACCTCTACTTTTTATTCTTTAGAAGGTTCGAAAATCTATCACAACAACTAATGGAAAATAACATGTATGGAACAGGGACAAAATTTAAAACTAATAAAGTATTGTCTATTTACTCTGACTCTGGACAACTAGCGTCACTCAGGAATTGCTTTCCAAAGCATAATAAGTCTGTGATGATGGTGGGTGGAACTTCAATTAGGGACAATGTAATTCAAACAAAATAGAAAAAAGACATTAAAAGCCAAAAATTTAACAGAATTTTCTTGTGGTACTTTTACATTATACAGTCTATATGACCTGGAAAAAAAGAAAGTGATAATATAAAGTAATTTGAATCAAATAGAGGAACTGAATTTTTGCAACATGGGTATATTTTTTAATTTCTTCTGGAATTTGTATGTTCCCGACTTGATGATAATGAATTACCTATTGAATTTCCTTTTCTGAAAATACAGATAAGACTGAACTGAACACAGCATTACAAAATGAATACCAGAAACAAAATGACTATGGTCTACATGAATTTCACAACCCACAGACAGATTAGTTCCAATTCAAAGCACTTGATCTTATTGCAGCAATATTTGAAATTTAGCTGAGGAGCTATCTAGTACTGAGAATGAATTAAAGTCTGAACAAGAATTTAGATAGAAAAAGTCTAGAAATGAAAACCTTTATTTTCACAAAATAATAGAACCTAGGATTTAGTGCCAAGGACATCAGACATGAAAGTCATTTAACCTAAGTGTAAAGTCAAAATAAAATTTGGAAAGTGGCTTAGAAAGATGCAAAGCATGTTTTTTTTTAGCTTTGTGCTTAATCCTTGCATTGGCTAATATGATGATTTGATGAGAGAACTGCATATCTTTATGGAGATTTACTGGGAAGAGCTATAAATGGAGCAACCAAATGTCACAAAGAAGATCAGGATTGAATGAAAGTGTGCAAGCTAAAAAAGACAACTTGTTAGATTGTCTGATGAAAACTACCAATAGATGTCACCAGATCAGTGTGTGTACACAGTACATGAGAGTGAAGAATACGCAATATTGGAAATTCATGGTAATAATTTGTTAGTTGCTGTTACCAGTGGGAATTTTCTTCACACAGTGAAACCATTCCTGGAAAGTAAGATTGGCTTGAAAGATTTGGATGAACCAATCCGAATACTAAGTATTTACGTTACCAGAGATAAAGTCAACAAAATCAACAGAAAGCTGTCAATCAGTCGAGGAAAGTACATTGATGAAGTGTTAATGAATTTTGGCATGAGTGATTGGAAACCAATGTCAACGCCAATTGAGTTGAGTAAAAGGGAGGACCCACAATCATTAAACACTAAACTCCTGATTTTCTTTATCAGAACTTTTCAGAGAGGCCAATAAACAAATAAACGTTTTTTCATATGCCATCTTGAATTCATCGACAACTGATGACAAAACTACAGATGGATATGTTTCAATATTATCTCAAGCAGCAATCAGCTGTAAAGCAACAAAGCAGCATATGACTTGTTTTTCAATGTGTAAAGCTGAATATACCAAATGCACTTTGCAAAGCTATTAAGGAATAAATATGGGTTGTCCAACATACAAAAGGAATATAAGTTTGAAAAATACTGCCAAGAACCTACAATTTTCCACACTGACAATCAGTCTGCAATCAGGGAACTAAACATATTGATCTCAAACACCTGCTTATTAAACATAAAATAGATCAAGGAATGTTTCACCTGGAATATGTTCCATCTGAAGAAATGATTACTTGTGTGTCTACCAAACCTTTACCAAAGAACAAGACTAAACTTTTATTCTGAAAGGATGTAGATTATGAAATGAGTTAAGCTACCCAGAGTTATATTAAGAGGCGTGGAAGAATGTTGCAGCAGTATTATAGCATGCTGGCGTGCACTTATTATCAAGTGAAAACAGCTCTCATACTAATTGTTTTATGTATTAAATGTTTGTTGTTTTCCCTCTAGTGTCTGCTGATCTCTTTCATGAATGTGATAAAAAAGTAGATATTGTCACTTCCTGCCTCCGTGTTAGTGATGCTAGATCATGTATTATGTTCCAAGTAAAGTTCCAAGTAAGCACTAGAGATGCTCACTGACCCCCGTGAACTGGTTTTGGGTTTAGTTTTGGATCAGGATTAGGTTCGTGTTTTGGAAAAACCGCCCTCATGTGTTTTGCTTTTGGTTTTGTTTTTTTATGAAAAATTCCTAAAATATGCTAAAATCACATAATTTTGCTCTTATTTTGTTCCTACATTATTATTAACCTCAATAATACTAACTTCAAATCATTTGCAGTCAATTTTGACCACCTCACAGGTCACAATATTATTTTCATACACTTGCAGACAAATACTGCAGCGATCTGGCTGGATGCTAAGCGACAGAGCAATGACTCAAATACACGGCAGTTCCTAACACATCTAGGATACATTGGCACACAGCAGTGGCAGAAAAGAAAAATGGTGCAAGATGGAATTGTCCTTGGGCCCATCCCACCCACCCACCGTTATGTGGGATCTTAAAAAGGAATCCAAAAATCGCAAAAGTTTCAAGATCCGACGATGTATCAACGACATTTTGCCTCATTTTTGATTCCAAAAAAGCGCGACAGTACCGAGCTAGTACTCGGTATTCAGACCCCCTGAGTTCTGGTGTGTTCGGTTCTCGAGGAGCCGAGCCTGAGCATCTCTAGTAAGCACTAGCCATTACTAGAATTTTCACTGTGAAAAAACATCCTCAGGAGTGACTCCCTTGGCACAATGGAAATGTAATACCTCTCTGCTGTATGAGTGATTTTGTTTCAGATGTTACAGGTAATCATCTCAAATGGTATACAGCTGGCAGGTCTGGTGGGCAGCTGTTAACTCCCCTTGGAGATCTGGACTTTGGGTGGATACACAAATTTTTAAAATGATTTATTCCACCACTGCCATATAATACTGATTTGTATTTCCACCACCAAATTCAAAGTAGTCTTATTTACTAAATAATAAAGTATGGATCCTTAGCTGCAATAATAAAACAGGACTTTTATATCATTAAAGTAAATAGTGGTCAAAAAGCATGAAAAAAACAATATTATTAGTATTTATTAGCAGCATGGCAAAAAACAATGATCCTTAAGGTAAAGGGCACAGGGGATAGCATTGAAGTCTCACAGCATTGGGGCTATAAGTTTGATTAGAACCGGGGCCCTTTCTGTGTGAAGTTTATATGTTATCTTCGTGTTTGTGTGGTTTTCCTCCAGGTATTTAGAATGTAAACTCCAACTGGTGTGAATAACTATATATGCTTTGTATAGTGCTTCGTAATATGATTGGTGCTTTAGAAATAAACAATAATAATATCAAAATAATAAATGGGCCAAATGGCAGTGCCTTCTACAGTACATATATACGTGTGTCATTCATTTAGTTATCAAACAGTGTGCAGACTCCATATATACTACCTACTTATAATACATCCTTAAAATTCCAAGTAAGCCTTGTTTGCATTCTAAATCAAGACCGCAGAGACACTTAATATAAAAATCAGATCATCTGCTTGTCTGAGTATTTGATGCATAATCCACAGCAGATTATATACATTGAATTGTGCAGACAGAATGTGTGTTTCCTTGGTAAGTATGGCAGCAGAAAATGACATTCCAGGAATGACAGCTCCATAGGTGACTGAGATCTTTTCCTGTACACTGTTTTCATAGCAATAGGAGTTCCTATTTACCTTTTCACAAGCTATCATCTTTACAACAGTGCCCTATTATTTGTTTTTGTTTTTCCTTTCCTTTTTTTTCGTTCAAGCTGGTGAGAGGAGGTAATGGAAACAACGGGTAATCCATAAGTAATACCATGTAATGTATGCAGTATACTGCCCCGCCTAATTCTTAAATAGATTGCTTCTTCCTGATATTGTGTTGGAAAAGGCCCTACACAAACATATTTGTTTAAAATCTGTCATCTTTAAATGCATCAGGTACTTGTTTGACAAAAGGAAAATAAAAATGAAATGCATTTTTAAGCTGCTATATTTTTTGCTTTCTTTCAGTGCTGGAACAATGACCTTAATCTATTTGATGAAAGACTTCTTACTGACGTTTATAGCATGTGCAGATGTTTCCTTTGTGATATTACAAGAAAAAGCCAAGTGTTAGGATTAAGAACACTTTGGAGCTTATTAGAATTCACTTACTTGTCTATAGAGCCTCCATTTTACATTTCTTGATAAACTTACTTGTCCAGTTGTTGCACCTCATAGACAGATTGTGTACATTGTAAATACAACTACTACCAGATAGATTTATTTCATAAACTACTGATAATTTACCATTAAAGTCATTAGTAGCACTATATAAATAAATAAATGATGATGGTGATCAAATGGTTAACTCTCGGGCATTGAGATTACATGTGTTCCGTGTAGCATCTTGATGCAAGCAAATTATGGAGGAGAGAAAGCCCAAAACAAACAAGTTTATATTTTAGATTAGTGTGTATATATAGTATAACATATGTGTGTCACTGACATTATTTTGGATTTATGGTATAAAATCTGTGTGTTACTGTATATAGCACATATTTTTTTCAGTGATACCATATGCCATTGTAGCTGTATTTACTGGTGGACCCTACATACCCCATTCCAACATAACCATCAACAGCCTGAAAAAAGGCAAACTTTTGTTAGGACTTTGATCCTAATTTGTATCTGGCCTGCAGTACCTCTATGCTATTAGAGGTGCTGCTGTTTTACCATTGGGCATTTCTACCTCGCCTGTAGGAGTTAACATCCTTCCCTGATCATCACCTGCACCCATTCCACTGCCTTATATACATTGTTCCTTGCAGCTCATCAATTGTTTGCTGCTTCTGGTCCCTGTCAGTACTCCTGTAAATTGTACCTGTTGTTCTCCTGATTTTTTGACTTCTGACTTTTCCACCGTTTTGCACCTTTTGCAATGACCTACACCCTGGCTTTCTTTGACTTTGCTCCTGTCTGTTCCCTTACATTGTTTGTGGATATCCCAGCTTCTGACCTGGCTTGCCTGACCTTCCTCTTGCCTGATTGTCCTGTGAATCATCCTGTGCCTCGTGCCTCCTGGTTAACCTGTGCATATTGCCTCCTGCTTCATTTGCTAACCTGATAACATGAGTCTACACGTCACCATTTGTGACTGACATCCAGTGTCTCTTGCTTCATCTGTGTAACCTGATAACCTGAATCTGCACTTCACTCCAGTATCTCCTTGTACCCAGGGGCTGGCTGTGCTGGGAGGGAATACGCCTCCCGGTCCAGTTCCACAGTGGGAATTTTTTTAAAAAATAGGCTGCTGATTAGAGTCTTGCCCCCTAGGCTAAATTTTGCCAGCCCTCCCTTGCTTGTACCTGCACTCCCTCTGTTATACCTGGATACTAGAATTACCAAGTCTTTAGTTCCTGTTTGATGCAGTGTGACTTTTTATTATGACTTTATTCTGCCAAATACATTCTGGTTGCTCACCACCTGCTACCGGTAGGTGCCATCTCCACCTCTCCATCAGACTATTCTGCACTAACCCCTGCTTCTCTGACTCTGAGTTCTGCAATTCATTTTATCAGCCTTACCTGTTGTGTTTATGGACTTGTGATATCTATATGAACATTGACTGCATTTTTATATTACCTGTGCGACCTGTGTTCAAAATAAAGGCACTCCATTTTTAGTAACTACCAATACTCTCCATTATATTCATACTGGGAGCCTTAACAGCTATTTGATTCAGGAAGGGGCAGGCAAAAATAACGAAATGGGTATAGTCTGATCACCATCACAGGGAGTTCTGTCTGCATAAATTCTCAGGTTTGCTTCGTGCAATGCTTCTAGTTGGTCAATAGTGTGATGCAGATGTTGGCAACAAAATATATTGGTGCACCTTAATGAAATGCATGACATAAATGAGGATAAAATCTTACCATAGTCTGCCAAGGCTGGGCTACAAACAAATCTGGAATAGTTAATGTAATGTAATTAAAACTTTGGTGGTCCAAAGCAGATAAAGGATGTATGTCTTTTTGTGCTTTTGTGTCTGCTTGTTTACATGCACATGTACCAGGCGCGGCCTGGCAGATGTCAGCCCGGGGGGCGCACAGGCGGCCGCATCACGTGTCATGTGAAGCGGCCACCTGTGCGGCCGCATCACAATAAAAAAAGGTTGATATTGGTAAAAACCGGCGATATTGGTAAAAACCGGCGATATTGCTTCCGGGGGGCAGCCGGCCGGCCTACCGGCCAGCCCTAACGGCTTTCATTCTGAGCGGCCCGGGGGGCGATGCCCCCCTGCCCCCCGGCATGTACACACCTACAACTGTGGACACTTTTCCATACTTCTGTGTAACCCATGCTTTGTGGGTTTAAATAAGCAAAGTCATGTCTATGTGGTGGCTTTCTGTGTTCTTGCAGTGCAACTCCCTCATAAAAGCACCATTCCCAAATTACTGTACTGATGAACTGTAATCACTTGACTTTCATGTTGCCGTTAGACAATTCAGAATAGGTGATTATTAGGGATGTGCACCGGCGACTTTTGAGGTCTCGTGTTTTGTGTTTTGGATCCGGATTTTCGTTATTTTTCGGATTTGTCTCGCAAAACACTTGACGAAAGGTCTCGGTTCGGATTTAAGGTTTTGGATTCGGATTTTTTTGCAAAAAAACATAAAAAGTTTAAAAATCAAGTTTTTGGGCTTATTTTCACTCCTAGGCTATTATTAACCTCAATAACATTCAATAACAAGCATTTCCACTAATTTACAGTGTATTCTGAACACCTCACAATATAGTTATTAGTCCAAAACGTTGCAACAAGGTATCTTTCTGGACTGCGTAGAGGAGTGGGTCACCACAATATATATTAAAAATGCTGAACTTTTATGAATCGCACCAATAAATGTACCTGGACTGCGTAGAGGAGTGGGTCACCACAATATATATTAAAAACCCTGAACTTTTATGAATCGCACCAATAAATGTACCTGGACTGCGTAGAGGAGTGGGTCACCACAATATCTTAAAAACCCAGAACTTTTATGAATCGCACCAATAAATGTACCTGGACTGCCTAGAGGAGTGGGTCACCACAATATATATTAAAAACCCTGAACTTTTATGATTCGCACCAATAATTGTACCTGGACTGCGTAGAGGAGTGGGTCACCACAATATATATTAAAAACCCTGAACTTTTATGAATCGCACCAATAAATGTACCTGGACTGCGTAGAGGAGTGGGTCACCACAATATATATTAAAAACCCTGAACTTTTATGATTCGCACCAATAAATGTACCTGGACTGCGTAGAGGAGTGGGTCACCACAATATCTTAAAAACCCAGAACTTTTATGAATCGCACCAATAAATGTACCTGGACTGCGTAGAGGAGTGGGTCACCACAATATATATTAAAAACCCTGAACTTTTATGAATCGCACCAATAAATGTACCTGGACTGCCTAGAGGAGTGGGTCACCACAATATATATTAAAAACCCTGAACTTTTATGATTCGCACCAATAATTGTACCTGGACTGCGTAGAGGAGTGGGTCACCACAATATATATTAAAAACCCTGAACTTTTATGAATCGCACCAATAAATGTACCTGGACTGCGTAGAGGAGTGGGTCACCACAATATATATTAAAAACCCTGAACTTTTATGATTCGCACCAATAAATGTACCTGGACTGCGTAGAGGAGTGGGTCACCACAATATCTTAAAAACCCTGAACTTTTATGAATCGCACCAATAAATGTACCTGGACTGCGTAGAGGAGTGGGTCACCACAATATATATTAAAAACCCTGAACTTTTATGAATCGCACCAATAAATGTACCTGGACTGCGTAGAGGAGTGGGTCACCACAATATATTAAAAACCCTGAACTTTTATGAATCGCACCAATAAATGTACCTGGACTGCGTAGAGGAGTGGGTCACCACAATATCTTAAAAACACTGAACTTTTATGAATCGCACCAATAAATGTACCTGGACTGCGTAGAGGAGTCGGTCACCACAATATATATTAAAAACCCTGAACTTTTATGATTCGCACCAATAAATGTACCTGGACTGCGTAGAGGAGTGGGCACTGGGCACCACAATAAAATATATAAAAAACCTTCAACAGATCTGCATTACACTACACATACGGCTGCTCCTCCATCCTCTCCATCATATACATGTTGGAGTTTTAGCGTGTGACAACCTCTTGTTTTTGATAATGTCAGTGCATTTTGAATATTTTTCAATTTGCCCCACACCACTGAATGTACTTTATCTATGATACGCATCTATCTATCTTGACTGCGTAGTGTGGTGGCCCCGGTACACAATTTGGTACCGAGGCCACAATATAATTAAAAAACCCTCCACGTGTCAGAATTCCACCAAACAAGTATCTGGACTGCATAGTGGGGTGGCCCCGGTACCCAATTTGATACCGGGGCCACAATACCTCCTCCAAACATGGTACAGACAATTCGTCATTGAGATCCCAGACAGACAGGGTCAAAGTGTTATTGTTTGACTTTGTAAACCCAAAAAACTGTCCCTGTTGCACATAGTCGTGCAATGAAGACTGACTTTTTCATTTAAAGGCACGATCTTTCAAGTGTAGTGTTTGTAAGTCTAAGTCATATTATACTTTTGGTAAAATTGGTTTATTTTGTTCCTCTTTATGGTAATTAGTAATAGAATTAAAGTATGAAATAGAATTAAAGTATGAAATAGAATTAAAGTATTAAATAGAATTAAAGTATGAAATAGAATTAAAGTATGAAATAGAGTGGTATATAGAGTTGTAGTGTGGTATAGATAGAGTGGTCCACACAATATAATAATAATAAAACCCTCAACTGGTCTGAATTCCACCAAACAAGTATCTGGACTGCATAGTGGGGTGGCCCCGGTACCCAATTTGATACCGGGGCCACAATACCTCCTCCAAACATGGTACAGACAATTCGTCATTGAGATCCCAGACAGACAGCGTCAAAGTGTTATTGTTTGACTTTGTAAACCCAAAAAACTGTCCCTGTTGCACATAGTCGTGCAATGAAGACTGACTTTTTCATTTAAAGGCACGATCTTTCAAGTGTAGTGTTTGTAAGTCTAAGTCATATTATACTTTTGGTAAAATTGGTTTATTTTGTTCCTCTTTATGGTAATTAGTAATAGAATTAAAGTATGAAATAGAATTAAAGTATGAAATAGAATTAAAGTATTAAATAGAATTAAAGTATGAAATAGAATTAAAGTATGAAATAGAGTGGTATATAGAGTTGTAGTGTGGTATAGATAGAGTGGTCCACACAATATAATAATAATAAAACCCTCAACTGGTCTGAATTCCACCAAACAAGTATCTGGACTGCGTAGTGTGGTGGCCCCGGTACACAATTTGGTACCGAGGCCACAATATAATTAAAAAATTGGGCATCAACTGTCACCGTTGTTTAATATCTGATACACCTAAATATGGACTGCACAGTGGAGTGGCCCCGGTAGTAAATTTGGTGCCGGGGCCACAATACCTCCTCCAACTTCCAAGTGTAGTGTTTATAAAGACAGACAGCGTCGAAGTGTTATTAGTTGACTTTCTTAACCCTAAAATTGTCCCTGTTGCAAATATTCGTGCAATGGACAGTTACTTTTTTATTGAAAGACTCAAGCTTTCAAGTGTAGTGTTTATAAAATATAAACAACAATACAGTAGTTTTAGAGCACGTCAATACCTCTTGTTTTAAATTATGACACGGCATTTTACTTTTGGTTTAATTTCTTGTATTTTTTTAAATTTGGTTTTACTTTTTGAACATGGCAAACGACTGTTGATTGGTCATATAATGCAAAAAAAAAAGGTCCAAGATGGAATTGTCCTTGGGCCCTCACACCCACCCTTATGTTGTTGAAATAGGACATGCACACTTTAACAAACCAATCATTTCAGCGACAGGGCCTACCAAACAACTTTGGCTGAAATGATTGGTTTGTTTGGGCCCCCACACCAAAAAAGCTATTCATCTCTCCCTGTACAGACTAAACAGGCTCTACTGAGGCAAGATGTCGTCCTCATCCTCAACCTCTGATTCCTCTCCCCCTACAGTGTGTACTTCCTCCTCATCACACATTATCAATTCGTCCCCGCTGGACTCCACAACCACAGGTCCCTCTGTACTGTCTGGAGGGCAGTGCTGTACTTCATTGAGGAATTGATTATTCATTTTTATAAACATCATTTTTTCAACGTTCTGAGGAAGCAACCTCCTTCGCCGCTCACTGACCAGGTTCCCCGCTGCACTAAAAACTCTTTCCGAGTACACACTGGAGGGGGGACAACTCAGGTAAAATAGAGCCAGTTTGTACAGGGGCTTCCAAACTGCCTTTTTTTCCTGCCAGTAACAATATGGACTGTCTGACATGTCTACTTGGATGGTGTCAGCAAAGTAATCATCCACAATTTTTTCTATTGTGACAGCATCCAATGCAGCGAGAGTAGACATGTCTGCAATGGTTGGCAGGTCCTTCAGTCCGGACCAGATGTTATCAGCATCCCCGCCAGTGCCTCTTTTGGGAAAACTGAGCTTTTTCCTCGCAGCCATAGATGTGGAAGAAAATGAGGGTGGAGCTGTTGGGATGTCACGGTCCTCTTCAGAGGACAATCTCCTGACCAGCAGGTCTTTGCACCGCTGTAGACTTGTGTCCGCCGGAAACAGAGACACAACATACGCTTTAAACCGAGGATCGAGCACGGTGGCCAGAATGTATTCCTCTGACTTTAAAAGAGTGACCACCCTCGGATCCTGGCAAAGCGTACGAAGGGCTACATCCACAAGAGCTACATGCTTGGTGTAATCGCAATGGCTTACCAGCTCCTCCCTCACTTTCTCCAGCTGCTTCTGCAACAGCCTGATCAGGGGAATGACCTGACTCAAGCTGGCAGTGTCGGAACTGACTTCTCGTGTGGCAAGTTCAAATGGCTGCAGAACCTTGCACAACACGGAAATCAGTCTCCACTGCGCTTGACTGAGGCGCATCCCCACTCCTTTGCCTATGTCGTAGGTGGCTGTGTAGGCCTGAATGGCCTTTTGCTGCTCCTCCATCCTCTGCAGCATATAGAGGGTGGAGTTCCAGCGCGTCACAACCTCTTGTTTGAGGTGATGGCAGGGCAGGTTCATGCTTTTTTGATGTGCCTCTAGTCTGCGGTAGGCACTGGCTGAATGCCGAAAGTGTCCAGCAATTTTGCGCGCCACCGCAAGCATCTCCTGCACACCCCTGTCACTCTTGAGGTAATGCTGCACCACCAAATTAATGGTGTGGGCAAAACATGGGACGTGCTGGAAATTGCCCATATTTAATGCCCGCACAATGTTACTGGCATTGTCTGACACCACAAATCCCCATGAGAGTCTAAGTGGGGTAAGCCACTGGGAGATAATTTCCCTCATTTTCTCTAATATGTTGTCAGCATTGTGCCTCTTATTAAAGCCTGTAATGCACAATGTTGCCTGCCTTTGCACGAGCCGCCATTTTGTAGTTGCTGCTACTGATGCAGCTGTTGCTGTTGCTGCGGAAGGGGATGCATCTACCCAGTGGGCTGTCACAGTCATATAGTCCTTCGTTTGCCCAGAACCACTTGTCCACATGTCCGTGGTTAAGTGGACAGTGGGTACAACCGCATTTTTTAGAGCACTGAGGACACTTGATCGTACTTCTCTGTACATTTTTGGTATCGCCTGCCTAGTGAAGTGGAATCTCGAGGGGATTTGGTACCGGGGACACAATACCTCCATCAACCCTCTAAATCCCACTCCACTGATGGCGGACACCGGGCGCACGTCTAACACCAACATTGCAGTTACAGCCGCAGTTATACGCTTTGCAATAGGGTGACTACTATCGTATTTTGTGGTCATGGCAAACGACTGTTGGACGGTCAATTGTTTTGTGAAAGACTTAGCGGTCTTACGACTTCCCCTCTGGGAAGATGACTGACTAACAGCAGCAACAGCAGCAGTGGCAGTAGTAGGCGTACCGCTGCAGGATTCCTCGGATGAATCCCGTATTGAGGAGGACTCAGTCTGGCTGCTGACTTGGGCTGCAGGACTGAATCTGATGGAGATTGTGGAGGAAGTTGACGAGGAGGGTGTTGCTGGTGTGTATCCAACTGGACCACGGGATTTAGGTGTCCCTGTACCGATGAGGGTCCTAGCCCCAGTTCCTGAACTAACCACTGAACTATGAAGGTTATTCAGGTGACGTATAAGGGAGGATGTTCCTAGGTGGGCAAGATCCTTACCCCTGCTTATTTGAGCTTTACATAAGCTACATATGGCCATACATTGGTTGTCTGGATTTGGATAAAAATAACTCCAGACCGAAGAGGTGCATTTTTTGGTCTTCTGACCAGGCATGACGATGGGCTTTTTCATCCCATGGACATCAGCTGTTTCCCCCCCTGGTGCCTCATTTACAATAACCACATCACCATCCTCATCATCAAGTTCCTCCACAGCGCCAGCTACATCATCAATAGCCTCCTCCCGAGCCACCTCTTCCCGTACAGTGATGGGAAGGTCAGGCTTGACAACCACCAACATCCTTGGACTCGCCTTGTGGATTTGTGATAATTTCTCTTTAGAAGGCAGAGTTGTTTGCTGTTTTGTTGCTGACAGCATAACTCTCTTCAATTTTTTGTAGGGGGGGGGGAGGAGGAGGAGGGCTAAGATCCGTGGGTGAAGCTGAACCACTAGTCATGAACACGGGCCAGGGCCTAAGCCGTTCCTTGCCACTCCGTGTCGTAAATGGCATATTGGCAACTTTACGTTTCTCCTCAGATGATTTTAAGTTTCTCTTTTTGCTACTTTTTCTTAACTTGGGCTTTTTGGATTTTACATGCCCGGTACTACGAGATTGGGCATCGGGCTTGGAAGACGACGTTGATGGCATTTCATCGTCTATGTCATGACTAGTGGCAGCAGCTTCAGCATTAGGAGGAAGTGGGTCTTGATCTTTCCCTACTTTATCCTCCAAATTTTTGGTCTCCATTATATGTAGCACAAGATACTGCAGAATGTGTGAACTTGGTAATATTGCAGTACCAATGGACTTATACTGCTGTATTGGTTTTGCAAATTTGGTTATAATTATTATATATTTTTTTTTTTTAATTTTTTTTTTTTTTTTTAATTTTTTTTTATTTTTAAAAAACTTGGGAATAGTGGGGAAATAACTATGCCCTTAGAAGCACAGAGCACAGGACACAGCACCACTGGACTGAACAGGACACGGCACAGGACCCAGCAGCACTACGGAACTCAGCAGGACAGAGCACAGGACACAGCACCACTGGACTGATACTGCAGAATGTGTGAACTTTGTAATATTGCAGTACCAATGGACTTATACTGCTGGATTGGTTTTGCAAATTTGGTTATAATTATTATATTTATTTATTTATTTTTTACTTTTTTATTTTTTTTTACTTTTTTTTATTTTTTAAAAACTTGGGAATAATGGGGAAATAACTATGCCCTTAGAAGCACAGAGCACAGGACACAGCACCACTGGACTGAACAGGACACGGCACAGGACCCAGCAGCACTACGGACCTCAGCAGGACAGAGCACAGGACACAGCACCACTGGACTGATACTGCAGAATGTGTGAACTTTGTAATATTGCAGTACCAATGGACTTATACTGCTGGATTGGTTTTGCAAATTTGGTTATAATTATTATATATTTTTTTTTTTTTTAAATTTTTTATTTTTTTTTTACTTTTTTTTTATTTTTTAAAAACTTGGGAATAATGGGGAAATAACTATGCCCTTAGAAGCACAGAGCACAGGACACAGCACCACTGGACTGAACAGGACACGGCACAGGACCCAGCAGCACTACGGAACTCAGCAGGACAGAGCACAGGACACAGCACCACTGGACTGATACTGCAGAATGTGTAAACTTTGTAATATTGCAGTACCACTGGACTTTTACTGCTGCATGTGTGAACTTGGTAATATTGCAGTACCAATGGGCTTATACTGCAGGATTGGTTGTGCAAATTTTGTGGTAATTAAAAAAAATTAAAGTAGTTTTTGGTATTTTTTAAAAAAACTTTTTTTTATTTTTTTAAACACAGGGGAATATTGGGGAAATAACTATGCCCTTAGAAGCACAGAGCACAGGACACAGCACCACTGGACTGAACAGGACACAGCACAGGACCCAGCAGCACCACTGACCTCAGAAGGACAGAGCACAGCACACAGCACCACTGGACTGATACTGCAGAACACAGCACAGCACAGCACAGCACAGCACAGAACTAAACAGCACAGAACTAAACAGCACAGAGGACCACCTAACACACCCTCCCTCTACCCTGATCAATGCCCGAGTGAAGATGGCGGCGACTAGCGGGGAATTTATAGGATCCGAGTATCGCGAGATCCGACAACGGGATTATGAGTCAGAGCCTCAGTTTCACATTTGAATTTGGCGCCAATACCCGGATCTGTCTCGGATCCGACTCGGATCCGCAACGTTCGGGTGGGCTCGGATTTCATAAATCCGAGTGCGCTCATCCCTAGTGATTATCAGGGGAGATCTCGCAGGTTGGATAACCCAGTACCAATTTATAAATATGGCCATATAACCAGAATATCTCATATAAAAATGAACCTTCACTCTGAAGTATTAAGGGTCAAAGGATCTGTATGTTATTCACATGTTTGCTCTTGTAGATGGCTATTGTTGAATGTGCAGTGATAAGCACATTGCTGCCTGTCTGGTGATAAGACAATCACCTATCACCGTAATCTATCTATAAAATATCACTGTAGCAGCTTATACTAAGCTGTCCTTATCATACTGGTTAGGTGCACATCCAGCTAAACAGTGCCAATTTGCACCTGGACAAACCATGTTGTGATACAAGGCCTGCAAATTCAATTTTTCTTTGCATGCAGGGAAAATATTGCCTGCTTTTGCATACCTCCCAATTGTCCCATTTTCAGCGGGACAGTCCCAATTTTAGGGTTCTGTCCCGCTGTCCCACTTGGGGATAAGTTTGTCCCACGGGTAGGAATGTTGAAGGAAGAGAAGTATATAAGGGGTAGCCTAGAGCTTTACAGGCACCCCCACCACCACGATGTGTACTTGCCCCCATTTTGCAGTGGCTACATCCCTATCCCCGCTGGTGGGAACAGACATGTTGGGAGGTATGCTTTTGCATGTAGCACACAAATACTGGGAACATTTCATTATGTACAGCAATTTGCAGTTCAGCTAGGACGTTTCCACTCCCCAACACTTAATCTGTCCACAAACTTTACATTTGTCCCCTTTGAAGTGCAACATGGTTTTGCCAAGGTGCAAAATTGCACCTTCATATGAATTTATTCCTAGCTAAATGAGGCCCAATGTGTGCTTCAGGTACATTCTGTACTGCAGTGAGTGTGGAAGATACATTTACCATAGAGACCAAAGGTCACTACAATAACAGAAGTTCTAGTTGAGTCTACCATGGGGTTAATGCAGCTCCCTGAATTGCAGGGAAAATGTTATTGATTTACAGTTATCTTGTGTGTTTGAGCCCTTAGAGCAAAAATTGTAAATTATATCCAAAATACTATAATAAAACATCAAGTGAATTAAAATAAAAATGAAAGAAAATACCCCACAAATAATATATTCTTTTTATATACACAAATTTCCAATCACAGTTATTATTAATTAATAATAAAGTTTAGACCTACTTGACCTACCTAGATAAAGACTCACAATACCATGTTTGGTGGTGGACTGCCACCTCGCATCATAAAAACAACCAATCTTGTGCCTGGACTATTGACAGAACAGTACAACGAAGTGCACTGACAAGACAAGGAGACACACTGACTGACTAAAATATTAGCGTTTTAAGACTCACCAATCTCCCCCGAGCCTCTAGACAAATAAAGGGCGGCATGCCAAAGGAAACTGGCACTGGGTTTTATTTTAACTGCTGTTATCAATGGGCCGGCTGTAAGAATTGCATATCATAAATACAAAAGAGATCCTTTAAAAGGGGACTTCACCGTTTCATAGGTAAGATGGTGTTTTACTGTTTACAGCATTTAAAAGATAAAAAAGATGTACAGTATGAAGTATAGCATTATGTCTCATATGGAATAAAATTGTCTTTTCACTAGATAAAATGGAAAAAATTGAAGAAATATACTATACATTATAATCACATTTTGTACCCTTAACATGTGACCATAAACTCTCTGAAACAAGTAGAGGGCAATAAAATAGTTTTTTGAATAATGTGAAATGTCCCCTAAACAACTTTGGGAGATTGGCTCACCTCTACCTAATTCTTACTTTTTTATATTGAATATACATTTTTTACAACTATATCTTTCACTTTTCTTGTAAAAAGTGTATTTTTTATATTTGTTATTTTATTGAATAACATTGTTAAGAATTAAATATGTTCATCTTTTGCCAATAAGACAATTGGTAAATAGACTGGCATCATATTTCTATAGTTCTTTTATTATTAGGACATTTCCGTGAAATATGACTTTATGTCAAGTAATAAAACTCCTTTTTTTGGGTACTGGTTTATTGTGTATGGATTTCATATTGCCTTGGAAGAATGGGCAGTACTATCCTTTTTGGTTTGTTAAATATACCTCACTCTTTCAAGCAACTTCCACTTCTGTATGGTTTGTTAAATATGCCACGAAACTCTGATGAGTTCCGTGATTTTTGAGTTCTGTAACCCGTATAAAAGCACTTAACCTGCTACCTCAATCTTTTATATGTACAGGATAATGATGGTGCTTGTTCTGATGAGAACAATGGAATGATCCAGTAGATATGAAAACACGATGGGATCAAAAGTTCCAGGTAAAATAATCTTGCCTCTTCATCATCAACAGTTATTTATATAGCGCCACTAATTCCACAGCGCTGTACAGAGAACTCATTCACATGACTGGAGCTTACAGTCTAAATTTCCTAACACACACACACACACACACAGACTAGGTCAATTTTGATAGCAGCCAATTAACCTACTAGTATGTTTTTGGAGTGTGGGAGGAAACCGCACCTGGAGGAAACCCACGCAAACACAGGGAGAACATACAAACTCCACACAGATAAGGCCATGGTTGGGAATTGAACTTATGACCACAGTGCTGTGAGGCAGTAGTGCTAACCACTAGGCCACTGTGCTGCCCTATATCACTGCTAGCAAGTGAACAATGTGCCAACTGACACTCGAGCATGCATCACCCATTATTCCCAATACTTCAAATTATTTATACTGCGCCAGCATTTTAAGTGCGATTGCAGTATAAATAATTTGCAGTAACGTAATTAGTGAAAGGTGTACCGATGTTATGTAAAAGTACAAATTACAACAATTGCAATAAAAGGACCTGCTCATATGAACTTACAATATTATATTGTTTTTCTCTTACTACAAATATAGCGTTAACACAACAAAGCACTGCCTTATAAACAACAATATGGGAATACATAAAGCTAGTAAGTGCAAAATCATTTTTAACATGTCAAACAATTTGACCTTGAATCTTGATCAGTATATTCAAGTCCATAAAAATGACTTCTATTGTACCTTTCATATATTTCTATAATCTCACTGACCTGCAGCTAATTTGTAATGTCTATTCGTAAAATCCGAAAAGATCCAGGCAACCAATATGACCACCTTTCAAAGGACACATCACAACAATTGTGTTTTGCTTTCCAACCTTCTGGCTAGGTCAAATGAATCTGTAGGCATTTATTCCTTCTTCTTTCTTGGCATTCATTTTAAAATTGCACAGCTTTCAAAATAACCACTGTGTTGCAAAGATTTATTGATCACAGAACTCTTTGAAGGACAAAAAGCGAATTCAGCCTTGTAATACAGTTAGCAGGCAGAAAGAAAAGGTTTTGGCTTTTTTTTAATCCTATGGTCATTGGGATCTAGATTACATCTTTGTGCAGGGCTAGCTGAAGCTATACTGGCTTATAATAATTGAAAATATAAGAGAATATAATTAGGGATATAATTATGTCATAATGAAACATGTAATTTAAAGTAGGGTTTTTGACGAATATAGTATGAACACTCCTTTGTCCAAGGGATCCATTGTACAAAGTTATCACATGTCAAAGCAAATCAATTATTCTAATGTTTTTTCTTTATAACATGACCAGCGGGGGCACTGTTCAATTAGCTTGTATGGGTGATATTTTACTTACCTCAGTAAAAATACTTTATAGGATAGGATATTTGGCTACTATTATTGAATATTAAAGGCCACAGTTCTCTCAACAAATGTTCGTACTATGGTTCCATTCATGTCTTAATTACCACATTCCCCAAGAGTTTCTGATGATGCACCTGGGATTTTTTGTAACCCTTTGTTTTTTTTGTGTTACTTTATTTCAGATTCAGATATTTATACTTTTAACAATTTGTTCAATAATAGAAAAAAAATCCTAACTTCCTGTATATATTTTAGATGCATTTGCCCCCAGTACATTCTCCAGGAAAGAATTTAGCCTTTTCAGGTGTGTTTTGGCAAACTCCAGTCTTCCTGTCTTATGTCTCTCTCTCAGCAGTGGTGCCCTCCTGGACCTCCTACTATATAACCCCCTCATTGAGTTGGCGTCAGATGGTGCGAGTTCACACTTTGTCTGAAGGTCAGCTTGAATTTGATTGGCAGTTGATTGAGGTGCTTCTTCAGCCATTCAAGTAATCCATTCTAACAACCCATGCTTGGCTACAATCTTCAGTTTGACCTCATCAGACTATTATCTGGCTTTCTTTTCTCTATGTTCATTGCAGAACACACAGGGATAGAACATAGAAGAATGTGTCATTTTCTGTATTCAAGCTTGTTTAATGAGTGATTTTTATATTGCAGGCATCTTCGACTTACCATAGGTGACTTCAGTTTCAAACCATATGAGCCTTGAATGCTTGAAATCTAATTCTAACTATTTGTAAAAGGTAGCAATAATTTTGTCTGGCCCATTTAAGTATTTCTGTGTGGAATAAGTTACCTTTTTCTGAGTTTTGTGGTTTATTCCACAGCAAACCAAAGAAATATGTGGGTGCCAAAATATTTTTTTTTAATTTCAACAATTTTCTGGACAAAATGGTGCATTATTAGAAAAAAATGCAAGAGTGCCATTATTTTTAGTTCGACTGTAGGAGACCTTTATACCTTTTAAACACCTCTTTTATCAACTCTTTTGTTTGTCATCAATAAAAGATTAAATAAACTATTTTCAGAGAAGAGAAATATTTGTCCAATATTATGGATAGTTCCATGAACCAAACCTCATTTTTTCCCTTCAGTACATTAATAAATACCTGCTACCATTAGAATCTTTTTCTTTATAGTTATACACACCTTCACAAAAAATGTAATTAACATTTTTGTAGATATAGTACAGCATATATATGTATTACCATTTTTAAAATATTAATATAGATATACATGTAAATCACAGCACAACATTAACTCAAATCATCTGTAAAGCTGCATTTATCTTTTAATTACAGCTGAACGCTGTTAGTAGAGACAATGAGGCCATGTGGAAGTCAGACCATGTCCTGGAAGAAGTTTCATTAAATTGTCATACGTAATATCAAAAGAACAAGATAATATTATTTTTGTTACACCTACACATCAAAATGTGTTGAAATTGGCTGACTTTCCAATTTGTAGTGCAATTACAGCAAAAACCGTGTGTAACCATGATGTATGTCACAGTGCAAGCAGGAAGTTCAGATACACTGCATGTGCATTTCTATTATAGCAGGAAAATGAGAGCTTTAACCCTTGCATTTAGTTACTAAAAAGTCATAAACAAGATATCCTAACCTTTCAGAGCAATTATTTGCTCAACTAAATGTCAGAGAAATTGCAGCTAATTTCTCACCACAGGTGGAAACGTTGTCCATCATTGCGCTGAAACTACAATAATAATAAGTTACTTTCAGAAATTAGAGAATCCAGACGAGGACTGGAATCATTTGGCCTGTGGAAAAAGCACTAATAAGTGGCTAATATTAAAGCAATGCTATACAGCAAATAAACTACGGTATTGGTTAGAACTTAACAAACTGTTAAAGCTTAATAAACTCTTAAAGCTTATTAAACTGTTTTTGAATTTGGTTTGAAAATCATACAGTGAATTTCTCATTGTGCTGTTTGTACCATCCTAGATCCTCCAGAAAAGGTCAGTCACAAGCCAAATATGGAAGCGACAAAAAAAGTCCCTGATTTAAGAACTTCTAGAGCATAGACACAGATATTATACCACAAGAGGGTATTTTTTTACAATATAGTAATGTATGCTTCAAATCAAGTATACTTTTCCCATGCCTGCTTTGTTTTATTCCATATATCTTTCTCATAAATAATTATTGACTAAAGTCATGTATTACACTTTCCAGTGTCAGCTTAGTATTGATAACTATTGTTAACTCATATTGTTTTACTTTTTTCAAAATATTTGTCTTGACAAAATGGACCAATCAGGATAATATTAAAGCATTGTGCTTAATTCAGACTGCTATATTTAACGTGTTGTAGTTGTTATGATGTGATTTTTTTTTTACAAACACACTGATGGGTATTAGTATTAATTGCATTACATTGTATTTAGAAAGCACCAATAATTTATTATAGTGCTATACAATTTACAAGTGGTACATAAATAAAATTACACAAATTGTGAAGAGGGCCTTGCTAGTCAGAGCTTACAATCTTAAAAATGGGAACAAGAAAGATACAAGAGGTGGGTAAGCTGGTAGTGAATGGAGTATGGTCTAAGAAACTTAAGAGTAAGCTTTTCTGAAAAGAAGAGTTTCTGCCTAAAAGTTGATTAGATGGGAGAAAGTCTAATGGAATGTAGTAGAGAACTTGAGATGAGAGAAAAGTCCAATAAACATGTAAAGCAAAGCTTGGCAGAGGGGGTAGCTGAGGTTGTGTGCTTGAAGAGGTGAATAAGTGGGGGCAGTTAGAGGAAAGGAAGACTAGTTAACTGAGTGTTACAGTAGTCAAACCAAAATATAATGAGTGGATGAAATGAAGCCTTAGTGATATTGTATGTAGGTGACAGAATTTGACAATAAAACCTCAAGTTTGCTGCTTAGGTGTTGTCCTCAACTCAGAACTGTACTTTGCTTCCAACATTCAATCTGTCTCCAAACCCAGTTACATACATCAAAGAAACATCTCCAAAACATGCATGTGTCTCACATGGAATATTGCATCATTACAATCCATTTTGAAAGTAGTGGCTGAACTAATTTTCCTCACTAAATATTTCCCTATTGCTGTTCTGCCAGTCCCTATATCAGTTGTCTGTGCTTTACAGAATCCAGTACTTCTACTAACATGCAAGAACACTAACAAAACTGCACCAACTTATCTCAAAATATCACCCAACTGAATCCCTCCACTCTGCACCTCTCATCTGTTGAGAAATCAGCACTGTACTCTGTCCCTGTAACTGGGGACCGGAGGCGCATTTCAGATGCCTTTTGCGCACGTGCAATACAACCTGCCGGAAATATCTACTGCACATGCGCAGAATGTCCAGCGTCCTTCCTGTGACGCTGTGCTGCACCGACATGCAGCACTCATCTAATATATAAATATATATATATATTACTTCCACAAGACTGCATATACTTTATACCTGTATCCTGTATAGAAAAATACCAACATTCTGGTTAAGACTGCAACTTGTGGACTATCCTCCTTACTCACATCTGCTGACACTATTACACTCCAATAGGCATCTGCCAATATCATCCTCGCTGACTAATCCAATTCCTGGGTACAGGACTTCTTTTCAGGATGTATCTACTTTGTGAAATCCCTTCCTCGCACAACAAGGTTTTTCTCCAGCCTCCAAAGCTTTAAGCGTATCCTGAAAACCCATCTGTTTAGGGGAGCTTATCAAATAACCTCCATAAGCACCCCTCTATGTAATTTATGCAAAACTTATTTTTATTCTGCTTCTATACCAAAATGACCTACTAACATCCAAACTAACAGTGCTGTGTGACTGGATGATTTAACCACTCAAAGCACTTTTTTTACATTTCGTTCTGGCTTGACCGATATTCAATTGTTGACATTTAACCTGATATATCAAACTCTTATTTTACTATAGACTGTAAGTTTCTGAGCAGGGCCTCTTACCCCTGTCTATGGTATCAATATACAGTCTTGTTTCATTACTGTGTTCATAATGATGAACATGCTGATGCTGCATAAATAAATGTTCATAATAATAATAATAATAATAACTGTACATTATTGAAATGTCATGTACATTATTTAATCAATTCTTCTTTACATATTTGCAGAAGACTTCTGTGGGTTTACATGATTTAATTTAATTACATATAGTGGTTCACCATTCTGTTCATATAATCAAAAACACTAGTCATGAAAAGCTATATGTCCAACTATCATATTTCCACTTTCTTGTCTTGTACTTCATAACTTATGTTTCCCCTCATCTTCACCCTTGAATGAAACTGAGTTGCCTGTAGTTCATGTCATAACCTTGTGCATAAAGCAGACAGATTCAATAAATGTTAAGTTGAAAGAAAATGAATCAGTGACTTCACAGGTGGTATTCAATCAGCATATATGTATTACATTCTCAGACCACCTGATGGAGCTTGCCCCAGATAAAAATCTATTACATGTACAGTATATATAGAACAATAGTCAAAGCATTCATGCTGTCATGCTAAATGAGGTTTTCTACCTCTAACTTTAATGTAAGCAGTTCTTACTTAGTATATTCTTTACACAAATTCTAGCTGAATCAGTTAGAAAAAATAAAGTAAATTAGTGGATTGAACAGATGTTATGAACGAGTACGTACCATGTATTAAAGTACCCACTTAATAGCAATATATCAGTACATTGTGCATTTTTCCATTGTATCCGGTAGTTTATAATGTACATTGCTCATTGAGCTCCAGTTTTTTCCCTAATTTCCAATCACAGACACTTCTGTTGATTTGCATTCAGGGACTTGTGCAGAGTTGGAAGCAATTTCATTCTAAAACGTAGGCGTAAATTTTGTCGGAAAAAAAGGCACATTCTCAGTAGTATGCTGAGTCGGATGCATCTCAGGTGGTCGTCATCATTATCAGTTTTTATCTTACAGCAGCCACAACAGATATGTTTCCAGACAGATATATCTGCATCTGCGTCCAGGTCTACATCAGTCGTATTTATTTGCAGACGCTATGGGGTATATTTAGTAAACTGTGGTTTTGAAAAAGTAGAGATGTTGCCTATAGCAACCAATCAGATTATAGCTATCATTTATTTAGAACATTCTACATAATGATAGCTAGAATCTGATTGGTTTCTATAGGCAACATCTCCATTTTTTTCACACCCACAGTTTAGTAAATATACTCCTACAAGCGCAAGAAGTCATATATACAAGATGGGCATGCAGAGTAGTGAAATTTTTACGCTATGCAAATGTACTTGTGTCCATTTACCTCCACCTAATGCATACACCACTTTTGGGTAAATTCATTTGTAAATTCTTCTAAATTTCAGAGACTATTGTTGGTGCTTTTGAGTTTTTGAATGCTAGTGCCAATGACAGTGCCAAATGCATGGATGTATACATATATCAATGTGTAGAAGGTGTGTTTTGTCATATTACAAAGTGTTAGTATCTATATTAAGTAAAAGCAAAACTTTTTAATTGCAAAAAATGTTTTTTTCACTTTAGCACCCATCTCTTAAATGTTCCATTTCTTGAAAAAGTCTACACAGAGAGACACTGTTCTGTACAATAGCTACAACTGAGTAGAGGTAGTGTAAGGAAAATATATGCTTACAACCACATTTGAATCTCAATTTCTCAAGCACATTGAAATCACCTTACCAACTGAAAAGACAAATGGTGACAAAATATAGTAAAATATAATATAATCTTTAACACAAAAATGGAGTGATTATTTATAATAAAGTAGTGTGATTTACAATCATATATTCCCAAACCAAAGTCACCTTAGTACTTAACAGCAAATTGTCACCTAGTGTCTTGACTAGTGGTTATTAAATATGACTACTGTACTAGCTTTTGAGTTAGTACACCATTTTCAAAGATCAGAAATATCTTTGAAGGGCTTATTGTCCACCTGAGCATGCAGTTTTAAAATGCCTTGTTCTATTATATCAACCCTATTAAATTCATTCTTTCAGAAATTTCCTTGTAAAATTAGATTTGTGCTTGCTTCCTCTTTGAATCAATGAACCAGGGAACTCTGATAATCTCCACAGCCTTTCATGCCATATTTAACCTCAAAATACACGTATTATAAATGCATTATCATCTTTGAGATGCTTGTATTGAGTAAATTGTACAGTGCCAGAGTTTTATTCAAAAAATCAATACACATTTCATGGTTAAAAAAATCATTGAGAGTATATTTCCAATCAGTCTCCTAATGTGCTCTGCAAAAACTTTACTGGGAAATTCATCTTGTGCATAGACTTATAACGTGTAAGGTTCTAAGTGTTTTACTATTCTTAATAGATGTATGGAGGGGCATTAATGAAAACGTGTGTACAGGTAACTACAAAAAAGGACTTGTAGTCTGCAGCAACCAGTCAGACATGTGGTTTCATTTTTTAGACTGTACTACAAAAATGTTTGCTGGACTCTAGGGCTAAACTCTTTTGCACAGTTACCTCACACCATATGTAAGATAAGAATAGATAGAGCAGCATGGTAGCTTTGTGGCTATTACTTTTGTCTAACAGCACTGGGGTCATGAGTTCTGTATCGATTATGTATTATTGTTATTTCCCCTTGATATTCAGGTATGACAATGTATATTGTATGTAACCTTGTAATGTAATCTCAACGTGTGCATTACTAGATGACATGAGTTTGAACCTATGCTAGTGTCAATAATCTGTTGAAATTAACCAGACCAGGGAGAGATAGGCATATCTGAGAAGTTTGAAGCCCCAAAGTTGTAAACCATCTAACCAAGCAGAACGAACAGAGGTGAGAACTCATGGTCCTGTGAACATTCCCGATCTCAGGACATCACTAGCTCACTTTGAAAGCCCTGTGACATTTGGGAGATCAATCTATCCTTATTGACAGCTAATCTCCAAAGGTGGGGGCGAGAGCTATGTGGAAGAAGGTTTTCCACATAGACCCCCTCATGTGCATTTTCATGAGGGGGTCTATCAAGACTGAAATGTTCCATATTTCTAAATTGTGTTCCCTCACACACCAAGTTTTAACTAGTAAGTAGTGACTCTGGTTTGATTTCCTATTTTATTTTCTGAAACTTACTTGTGCAATATATTGTATGTCTTGTCATTAACTTTTTTGTAACTAAGCCTTGGAAACATATTTTTTCAGGTTAAATAAATTTAATCTAGCGTATTCTCCATGATTCTTTGTGAATTTACGAAGCCCAGGGAGGCTCATGCTACATGTGTATGTGATTTAAGTGTGAAACATTAATAAGTGGTTTTGGTGAATGTAAGGACACCATAATAAATCCTTTGTAGTGGCAGAAAAGTTGTATTCATTGCTATGTGAGCAAGGTGACGCCAGTCACGGCCAGCTGTTCGGTTTGCTGTATCTGGGAAAGGTTGGGCATTCATGACAAGTTAAATTCCTGACCATGGCCTTATCTGTGTGGAGTTCCATGTGTGTGTGTGGGTTTCATCGGGTTTCCTCCCACACTCCAAAAACATACTGGTAATTTAATTGACTGCTAATAAATTGACCCTAGTGTGTATGTGTGTTTGTTTATGCTAGGAAATTTACACTGTAAGCTCCAATGGGGCAGGGAATGATGTGAGTGAGTTCTCTGCACAGAACTGTGAAATAAGTGGCATTATATAAATAGCTGCTGATGATGATGATGATATAACCATGCTAGAATAGTTTACTAGAGCACATTAAACTATTTATTTCAAAGCATACAAACAAGCAAACATGTATTATCATTTTTCAAAGTAGTCAAAAGTATCTTTTAGCTCCCTCCCCCAATGTTGCATATTAATGTTTGGTTGAAAAAATTTTCATTTTTTTACTTAAAACATACATATATTGAAAGTTAAGGTTCTACCCTTAAGCTGGGTACACACTACAGAAATTTCGACCAACTTTTTATGCCGAGCGATTTTACATGCGATCGATGTTCCGATTGCTCGGTCCATGGACTGCATACACACTAGCCTTGTTTAGGACGATAAAGGGAAGAGCGGACGTCCCTTTAGCGACTTTTTACAGCCATGTTGTCGTGAGCAATTACTGTAATTTCGTACTCACTGTTGTGGATCGGTCGGAAGTTTATACACACTACACAACGGAAACGAGATTGGAACGAAAATATTAAACGGTACGCCCAACCAAATGAGGCGACAATCGTCCATTTGGGCAGACTTTCGACCATCGTGTCACTGCACACACTGACCCGACTTTTGAACGAGAGGTCGTATGTCGGCTGATTTAGCCGATTATTGGATGAAAACTGTGTAGTGTGTACCCAGCTTTAGCAAGCCCTAAAAAATGAATAACATGGCATTAAGAAGTTGAACTGGAATTTCTAAAACAGTTCAATATGAGAGCCGCCTAATGACCTGTTGTTCCAAGAACTTTTCTCTATAACGGGCTCATTATACAAAATCTAGCTCTCTAAGTAACAGGAAATTCCTCTAATGGCGCTCCTGAGTGGAGCTGCTGGACTTTAGCAATGTGTTTTCCACTTAAAGATATATATTCTCTTTCAGCTGCTTGAGGAGCAAGACATAAATGGGAAGGGAGATCTCAATCTTGATAGTAAGGCACTAGATAGCAACAGAAAATTGTAAAAAGACAGGGGGCTATCTTTATGAATTACCAAGAGAGGATATTCTTAAATTGTATATTGATCTTGGGAAATGTACATTCTTTACACCCACCTATAAAATCTAGGGTCAAAGCCAAATCTTTTGTAGGTTTCTAGAGGTAAAACCACTTCATGAAATTAAAGATATTGGCTCCACTCTTTTTATATTATTGTAATATGCTGTCCTGAATAGAAAGTTTTATTCTTGCATCCGTACACATAATCAGGTACATTATTGATTATTTCTCTCTTTCCATATGCCAGTCTGCCTATTTTTAGTCAGATGTTCTCATAACGATGTTAAAAAAAATTGCACCTCCTTTAATTTTACCTTTTGCCATGCTCATTATTAAAAACAGGTCCTGAACATCTGCATTTTTATCCACAGATTTAAGACACCCCTTGAATCTTCCTATGTCACTACTAAACCAGGAATGCTGCTATCGGGCATCAACAGAACATATGGAGAAAATTTATTTTAAGATGCAGACATAATGCAACATTACAGAAACAACTGGAGGCTTTCCATATCAACTGACTTTTGGAACCCCCTTGAACAAGATAAAGATGTAGATATTTTGCACTAATGAGGTGTGATGTTCAATTTCAGTTGTGTCCTTCCTTATCCTGTGCATTTCATATTTAAGCATTGAGGCTTCCTTTAATCTACCCAGGAGCTGCAAATTGAGGGTTCAACTGGAGACAGCAATAGAATCAGCAGGAGATAGGACTGAGTTGTAAATCTGTAGCATGAAAGGCCAAAAGCACAGCCGAGCAAGGTAATGTGTAGCCATAAGCTCATACAGGTTATGTATGCTTTGCATCTTCAGGTCTGCTTCTTGAGTAATTATAGTTCTCTATGTCAGAGCAGCAAAAAGAGGTAATAGTTCTAGCCAATTGGACCATTAGAAGACCATGATGGTAGGACAGGATCAGAATCAGGCCAGACTACTCACATTTATTACCAAAACTCTGCCTCCATTGGATGTTAAGATATGAATGGTCTCCTACAAGTAAATAATTAAAATGGCCATAATGGGGTTTAATCATTCAAGTCTATTCGGGCAATTTATAAAGCTCCAGAAAGAGACCTCTTGTGATCTACATATGTTTATAGTGTCCTGTCTACAGTCATTTTGAAGCAAGTCCAGGTCACTTGTAAGTGAAAGTATAGGAAATGTCAGTGGATAAGGGGCCACATCTTACTAGATCTTGGGCAAAATACACACATTTTGTATTTCTCCCTCTTTTCAGCATGAACGATGTGTGAAGACAGTATTTGATAATTAATGACATGGTAGCTGGAAATATACGCACATTCTGCTACCACCTGTTGTTCCATGTGATGCTGTTTTTCAAGCTCTACCATGTGAACACCAAGTACATTTGTTTGAGGAGTGTGTCAATTAATCTTAGATAACTAAAGAACCAACTGTATTTACACGTTTTCCCAATCTGCTTCTCACTCTATAAGCCATGCTTGCTAACATTCCCAGATGAGGGAAAGGAGAAACACAGTCATAGAGCATAATCATCCACTTCCTCATTGTCATTCTTACTTAGCAGGGACCCTATGGATTACAGCAAAGTGTTATATGGAAATTTAATATTAAAATGCTGTTAAACATTAAACAATAGTATAATAGTCCTTGAATAAGCATTCACTGCCTCTGGTGATTTGTCTCATTTAACATACAAAAGATGTATCTAAAGCTGTATAACTTTAATTGAATAAGAAAAGCATATAATATCTCTAGGGATATTACTGATGCTGCGTATCTAGTCTGAAATTATATCCCACAACCCATTTAAATTTTTATTTACCTTAATATTTTCATTATCCATTAAATTACATTTCTTATACTCAGTATGGAAAAGGAAATGACTATACATTGGCTACTATGATTGGTAAACCTTCAGTTTATCAGACAATAATTTGCACACATGGATGATGCTGGCTTACTCAGCTATACTCAATCACACTGAAGAAAGTTAATATGATAACTGCAGTTATAAGTTAATAGGCATTTATTGATACAAAACTTTAGATGTATGTTATAGAAATGGGTCATACTTTCTAATTGTATAAAATAATTATGTTTAAGGGTGGTGCCAAACAGGTGACTTTTTTAGCTCTGCATTATTCCAGCCAAGAAAATACACCTATGTAGTTTAAGAAAAATATTGGCTAAACATTGCTGCATTTAAAGATGTAAATAGTGATAAGTATTTAAAATATGTAAATAGTGATATAAAACATCCTGTAGTCTTTTCTATTCTAAAATTTCCTAAGAAAATTCCCTGCGCTCTTGTTGAGTCACAAGTTGGTAGCAGGAAATTTAAGCATGAAAAACAATTTATTTCCCTGCATTAAAAGTTTGTGAACGGGCAGGTTACATAACATTGTCTCCAGTGGGCACTATTTACATGAGCATTTTGCATGCTGTGTTTTAAAGAAGAAAAATCTTGAGTGTTCAAACAACTTTTGGGACACCTTTTTTGATTGAAGTCTATAATAAATTTTGGTAGTACTTTCACACTGTGTTTTACATCCAAATTTAGCTAGTAAAGGTAAGGACAAATACGAAATAGGAAAGATATTCTTATCCAAGGGCTTGTGGGAAGGATAGGACTTGCTTGGCCATATTCTATGCACAGATCTAGAGAGTCCCTACCTTACAGATTAAGCCTTCTTATCTAAATAACAACATTTGGGTGTATGTCTTCATGTCATTGCTCGGTATTCCCCTCCAGATGTCTGTGTATTCACCTTTTTACTCTTTTTTAAACCAGCTTAGGCACACAGGGGTCATTTTTAAAGATCAGGGCTATTACTACAAAAACTAAAATCAATACAGAATGTTGTATAAAACCTGAAATCGTATAATCTTTACTTAAACAATCAAATGGCTCCCGTCCTTCTCCAGATATGTCTCTCATGCGTTGTTGGAGCTCACTATATTCATGTATGCCTTGTCCTTGAACACTATTGTAGTTGTGTGAAGTATAGGTGTAACATTCTTATTCTGTTATGGCACATACTCCTTCATGTCAGAAAATCTAATGTTTCACTATTCTGTAAGGCAACTTTTTGAATCTGTGCTACTCCCTCATTGAGCAATTTAAGGAAATGCATCTTGCTGTTATTTATTACCTTATCAAAAATTTCAACATTTTCTTGAAGCCTTTATGATAGTAATCCAACCCCTACCTGGATAAAAAAATAATTAATAAACAGTTCCCATTTGTTTTTATAGGTTACTCCTCATTTTACTCTTGGGGCATGTTCCTAGGAATATCTGGGAGATTATTTCTTACCACAATCACTGGGATCACTTTTCCTAAGTGCAAAGTCCCATTAGCTGATAACCATGAGTAGGCTCTATTACCACATATAAAATATAATCCCTGAGATGAAATGTATTTAGCTAAGAACCTTAATGCTTGTGCAGCATAACACCATGACAATAGAGCAGAGGCTGTGTTACTTTCAAGTTCCCTCAACCTTCTTTCCATTACAGAATCCTAACTTACCTCCTCTGACACTATATTCCTTGAAGCTCTTTTGTGCTGGGGACTAGTTATACTACTAGACCAAAATACAGACAAGGTGGCAGGATATAAAACTACTTTCTCTATGCTGCACCTTAGGAGATATAACCCTACTTCTATACCTTTGAAGTCCACACCATTCATATATTCTCTCTGTTCCATATTTGTGTTGCTGTCCATTATCGCACCCAGGTTCCATTTCCTAATTATTGATAACTTTGCTGCCTGACTCAATTATTTCATTTGTTTTGAACTATTATACTAAATGATTTCAACATTTCACACTATTGACAACTGTCACAGCTGCTACAAAACTTACTTCCTTCTTTAGTCTCTCCCAGTGACCTTCATCTCACACCATTATGGACTCACCCTTGATCAAGTTTTCCCAATTCTTCTCCATGTTCAGATACTTCATCTTGGTCTTCCCGCTCTTCAAGTACAACATCATTATCAGCATTTATTTCTAGGGTGCCACAGATTCCATAGAGCCAAGCAATCATTGTACAGATATCACATATACACTCAGTGACCACTTTATTAGCTACACCTTTCTAGTACTGGGTTGGACCC
Source organism: Mixophyes fleayi (assembly GCF_038048845.1). NCBI lineage: Eukaryota > Metazoa > Chordata > Amphibia > Anura > Limnodynastidae > Mixophyes > Mixophyes fleayi. The sequence continues at coordinate 131,569,034 of NC_134403.1, forward strand.
CAGAAATGCCTGAATTCTTTGAGGAATGGATTCAACAATATGCTGGAAACATTTCATAGAGATTCTGGTCCATGTTGACATGATAGCATCATGCAGTTGCTGCATATTTGTCAGCTACTCATTCATGCTGCAAATCTCTTGTTACACTGCATCCCAAGTGAACTCAACTGGATTAAGCTTTGGTGACTGTGGAGGCAATTAGAGTACACTGAATTCATTGTCATATTCATATTATAAGCTTTAGATGACCTGTGCTTTTTGACATGGTGCATTATCCTGCTGGAAGTAGCCATTAGAAGATAGGTAGATTGTGGCCATGAAGGGATGCATATGGTCTGCAAAGTACTCAGGTAGGCTGTGTTAAGATTCCTAGTATGAACACCACAAAGAGTTGGGTTAGTGAAACGAGGTGGTTTATTAAAACACGAAACATATAGGTAAAACTGAGATGTAGCAAATGAAAAGACAAATAGCACAAGCATTGGATTGCCAGATAGGGCTGAGAAGCTGAAAACTCAGAGAGGCACAGAGAGTCGGAATATCCAGGTTAAGTTGGGAAGCTTATGGGCTGGAGACCAGGCAGGTGAGATAATCTGCAGGCATAGAGACTGGATGTCCAGATCGAACTATTAAGATGATCTGCAGGCACAGATAGTACCAAGGCCCAGGTAAGCTGGGAAGCATGGAGCTAGATACCAGGTAGTAGTGATAGTCTGCAGGTGCAAGTAGCACGGAGGTCCAGGTAAGCTGGGAAGCTTGGAGATGGATACCAAATAATAGCGATAGTCTGCAGGCACAGGTAACAAATGAGAATGGTCCAGGAAACAAAGCCAAAAGGTCAGGTAATAGGTGATCAACAGCAGAATACAGATGCGAGCAGCAACAATTGATGAACTGCAAAAAGCAATGTTTGGGGTGGGTATATAAGGCAGTGGAACAGGTGCAGCTTATGATCAAGTACGGAGGTTAACTTCTGTAGGGTAGGTGGAAATGTCCAATGGCAAAACAGCAGCACCTGGTAGCATAGAGGTACTACAGGCCAGACACAAATTACTATCAGAATCCTAAAAGGCTGTGACATTTAAATGATTCCTAATTGGTATTAAGGGGCCTAATGTGTGCCGAGAAACATCCTCACACCATTACATCGCCACCACCAGCCTGCACAGTTGACACAAGGAAGGATGGATTTATGGATTGTGGTTGTTTACGCCATATTCTGACTTACTAATTGCAAATAACAGCAGAAATTCAGTTTCATCAGACCAGGCAATGTGTTTCCAATCTTGAACTAGTCATATTTGGTGAGCCTGTGCCTACTGTAGCTCAGTTTCACATCAGTTTTATTTAGGGGTGTGCACCGGCTACTTTTAGGGTTTTGGGTTTTGGGTTTTGGGTTCTGATTAGCTTGAGGTTTTGGGTTCTGATTTGTTTTGCCAAAACACCCGACGAAAGGTTTTGGTTCTGATTTAAGGTTTTGGGTTCTGATTTATTTTTAAAAAAGCATAAAAAGTGTTAAAATCCAGTTTTTTTGTTTCTTTTCACTCCTACGCTATTATTAACCTCAATAACATTCAATAACAATCATTTCCACTAATTTCCAGTCTATTCTGAACACCTCACACCTCACAATATTGTTTTTAGTCCAAAACGTTGCACCGAGGTAGCTTTCTGGACTGCGTAGTGGAGTGGGCCAATTTGGTACCGGGGCCACAATACCTCCTCCAAATGGTCTCAATTCCACTGCACATATGGCTGCTCCTACATCCTCTGCAGCATATACAGGGTGTAGTTTGAGCGCGTCACTACCTCTTGTTTTCTATTATGACAGGGCATTTTACTTTTGTTTTAATTTGGCAGCAACATTGAACGTAGTTTAATATGTAATACGCATCTATCTGGACTGCGCAGACTAAATCTGATGGAGATCGTATAGGAAGTTGACGAGGAGGGTGTTGGTGGTGGGTATCCAACAGGACCAAGGGATTTAGGTGTCCCTGGACTGATGATGGTCCTAGCCCCAGTTCCTGAACTAACCACTGAACTATGAAGGTTATTCAGGTGACATATAAGGGAGGATGTCCCTAGGTGGCCAAGATCCTTACCCCTGCTTATTTGAGCTTTACATAAGCTATATATGGCCATACATTGGTTGTCTGGATTGGGATAAAAATAACTCCAGACCGAAGAGGTGCATTTTTTGGTCTTCTGACCAGACATGACGATGGGCTTTTTCATCCCATGGACATCAACTGTTTCCCTCCCTGGTGCCTCATTTAAAATAACCACATCAGCATCCTCATCATCAAGTTCCTCCACAGCGCCAGCTACATCAATAGCCTCCTCCCGATGTACAACATTGACACCTTGATTATCCAAATCTGGATCTACACTGTGGGTGATCCTTTCAGCATATGCAGAGGGTGTGCTGCAAATGGTGGATGGAGTCACCTCTTCCCGTACAGTGATGGGAAGGTCAGGCTTCGCAACCACCAACACCCTTGGACTCGCCTTGGGGATTTGTGATGTCATCTGTTTAGAAGGCAGAGTTGTTTGCTGTTTTGTTGTTGTTGCTGACAGCATAACTCTCTTAAATTTTTTGCAGAGGGGAAAAGGAGGAGGGCTTAGATCCTTGGGTGAAGCTGAACCACTAGTCCTGAACACGGGCCAGGGCCTAAGCCGTTCCTTGCCACTCCGTGTCGTAAATGGCATATTGACAAGTTTTCGTTTCTCCTCAGATGTTTTAAATTTTCTTTTTTTGGTAATTTTAGTCAACTTTGGGTTTTTGGATTTTACATGCCCTCTACTAGGAGATTGAGCATCGGCCTTGGCAGACGATGTTGATGGTATTTCATTGTCTATGTCATGACTAGTGGCAGCAGCTTCAGCATTAGGAGGAAGTGGTTCTTGATCTTTCCCTACTTTATCCTCCAAATTTTGGTACTCCATTATATGCAGCACAAGAGAGCGTACCCCTAAACCACACACACCTTTACAAATTATCTGCGGCACAGGAGAGTACCACTGGACTGGAGTTATATAGCGGTACCTATTATTTTTTGGTACAGCAGCAACAGTGAACGTAGTTTTACTTTTAAATAGCAGTACCTATTATTTTTGGGTACAGCAGCAACAGAGAACGTAGTTTGACTTTTAAATAGCAGTACCTAGTTTTTTTTGGTACAGCAGCAACAGTGAACGTAGTTTGACTTTTAAATAGCAGTACCTAGTTTTTTTTGGTACAGCAGCAACAGAGAACGTAGTTTGACTTTTAAATAGCAGTACCTAGTTTTTTTTGGTACAGCAGCAACAGTGAACGTAGTTTGACTTTTAAATAGCAGTACCTATTTTTTTGGGTACAGCAGCAACAGAGAACGTAGTTTGACTTTTAAATAGCAGTACCTATTATTTTTTGGTACAGCAGCAACAGTGAACGTAGTTTGACTTTGAAATATCAGTACCTAGTATTTTTAAACTAATTTTTTAATGTTTTTTTTTCAATTATTTTTGTATAATTTTTTTTAAAAAAATTTATATTTTTTTTTACATTTTTTTTGTATAAGTTTTTCATAATTATTTTTTTACGTTTTTATAACTTTTGAATAAATTTGAAATAACTATGCCCTTAGCAGAACAGAGCACAGGACACAGGCAGCACCACTGGACTCAGCAGGACAGAGCACAGGACACAGCCCCACTGGATTCAGCAGGACAGAGCACAGGACAAAAGCACCACTGGACTCAGCAGGACAGAGCACTGGACAAAGCACAAAGAACAACTAAACTGATCAGGAGCTCCCTAACTACAACCTCCCTCACGAGTGATCACAGCCAGAATGAAGATGGCGCCCGCAAGGTGAGTATTTATGACATCCGAGTCTCGCGAGATCCGATGCGAGACTTGGATGTCATAGCCTCGGTTTGGCTCCATTTTCCGCCCGGAAGTTCCCGAACAGTGCTCGGATCGGCCTCGGATCCGCACTGTTCGGGTGGGCTCGGATTGCGAGAATCCGAGTCCGCTCATCCCTAGTTTTATTAAATAAACTAGTCATTTATAGAATAAAGAATAAATATAACAACATAAATAACTAATTATAGCACACACATATACCGTTTACTTAATTCACATCTATACACTAGGCAAGTCATCCTTGGAGCTGTTACAAACCACTTTTATCAATGCCATAAAATCTGTTTCACATTGACTCAATAGGGCAAACACACCTGAGTAAGTCCTCTACTTGTCAGGGGCAAACAACTAATACATCACTACAAAATGTTGAAAAATTAGTTCCGTCCCAAATGCAACCTCTGCACCCAGATCACACCCAATACACCCAGACCATACTGCCATAGTACTGTGAAAGTTTATACTAATTCCCTAGTCAACCAATTCAGTTACCTTTATTTCTAATATTGTATGACTCTCTTTACCTATCCTATTTAAAAAAGTAAAAAAAAAATTATTCATTATGGCAGGGAAATGTTATATACTGTATATACAGTGATCGAAGTGGGCTGGTACATGGTAGTATGGCATACCGCCACTTCTCCTACAGCCTTTATGGTAAAACTATAGATTCACTTACATTTTCCATACCACCACTACTAAATTTCCACTTTGACCGCTACATTACCCAAACTGTTGCCACAAAGTTGTAAGCACACAATTCTCTAGAATGACATTGTATGCAGTAGCACTAACATTTTACTTTACTGGATATTAGGGGCCCAAGACATGAAGTCGACACACTAGAGGTCTCATGTTTGAATACTTCATTTGACATGTCCAATCATGCAGATAGTTACCATGCGTCCACTATTTACTTCTCGGATTATTGTAGACTCCATCTATTCTCTGCAATTGTTTTAATACTCCATTTTCCACTGTCATAATGATCTTAACATTCCTGCCACCTGTGGTGGTTTCATAAAACTCCATGTTTAGTTTAAATAAATAGACAGATAAGATTTTAATTGAGGTCATATAGGTAATTATCATTTCCACACAATTCCATCCAGCAGTTTAGTAAACCTAACCGAGCTTTTGTGGTGGACATAAAATTAAACTGCAATTTTTGTTTCCCTCTCACACAGCTCATCAGTCAGGTGGAAAACGCAGCGTTCATAACTGTCCTTCACATGACACTGACTTATATCTGGCCAAAACTTAGGAAAACTATGACATAACTGGAGCATTCATATCAATGACACAGAATTGTAAACTAGACTTTTAACATTGCTTTTTTTCCCCTGCAAGGATTATTTCTGAAGTGTCGTCATAATATGATACAAGGAACAAACTATTAGCTGATCTCAATGGAAGAGCAGAATGTGGTCTTTGCTGTTCATGCAAGAACACGTTCACCTCTCTTGTTGTCTCATTTTTATCTCTGGCACACATTGTTTTAAAGGTGCAGTGCAACTCCTTTAAAATAGGATGGACCTTTGCATATATTTCCTTGGTTTATTGTATTTGCCTGTTATTGAAGGTAAAAAAAAAACCTAATGAAAATTGAGTGAAAATTGATAGATGGGATTATCACTCACAGGATAAGCCTGGCAGGTGAGGTAGACATTTCATAAACAATAAGCTACAGTGAGATTTAATAATGGAACAAAGAATGACTGAAATTCTGCTACATTCTCCTCCTTTCCACTGTAATTCAAGCATGGAAATAATCAAATCTGCAGATCCATTCACTAAAGCACCCCAGCAACATTAACTCGATGATACAAGCATTCAACAAATCATAAGATTTAGCGAATAAGGCGATCAAATTAAATATTGCATTTAACTGTTTCAGCTCCATTTACTAACCCACACCAGTTTAGCTTAATTAGGGTTTAAATGAAAGCTTTTATTTTGGCAGTGCTGCTGGGTGCCTGTGCAGAGTAATTAGCTGAGCGTGTGAAATTAAAGCCCTTACAGCAGTGTAATTATGCACAAGGAAAAGTGTATACTCTGCTTTATCTTCAGTTTTGGCCAGCCTTTACAGCTTGATGATAGCTACAGAAACATCTTTACTAAATTGATAATGGCTGTCTGAATGATTTTCTTGTGAGCTTTTATCAAACATATCAAACTCTTATTTGATGCTTTTTGATTTCATACAAGTATCTTAATTAAGAAAGGGAGTTGTCACCTCTGTGCATTGTGCCATATTGAAGTGAATGTTTTATCTGGCTGACTGATAGCATTTTTCATTTTTAGATTTATACTTTATTTACACTCCCAGTAGCAGATGTGGCTCGCTAGGAGCTGAGGAACTACAATTACCGGCATATCATACTACCCTGACTCACAGAGATGCTATAACTTGTAGTTCCACAAACAGCTGTCAAGGCAGAACATCCTTACTTCTTCCCAAAATTATACAATTCATTTGTTCTTGCAGGGGTAAAATATTTTAGCTGTGTAGAACATTCTATCACTGGCCTTTTACAAAGGAGCATGGATTGATGTTTTTATCACTACTCAATATTTATTAAGCAAAGAAACTGCTATAAATAATTTTATGACTGATGTAGTTATGAAGAAGTTAAATAACAATCCTCTACCATGCTTTTTATAACATCAGCATTGCTTTTGAGAAAATGTGCAACATCAGAGGAAAATACCTATTTTCTTTTTATATTGCCAGTTCCCACCATGTGCCAGACCAAACAGAATGCTAATGTACTAGAATAAGTTACTACCTAGAGGGAGATAACTTTGTCAAACCTCATAATGACCTATATTTTTAGATTGCCAGCTATTAGCACAATATTTTGGCATAAACACATGTGTTCAAATGAGGGGAGGGCTGGCAAATTTAACCCGGGGGGCAAGACTTGTCTCAGCAGTCTATTAGGAACCAGCCCAGCCTGCGCCTGTTTCATATACCACATGAAGGCTTTTGATTATATACAAGTCTTACACTCATATGTATGTACTAAACAACATTAAAATGCAATGCTCCTACAGACATATGGGTGTGGGCATAAGTGATCAGAGGGTCTCTGCACATAGGGGTTATACAGTGTATACAGTGTTAAGTGTGGACACAGGTGTTGTTGTGTGGTGACGTAGTGCAATAAGCCACCTAGAGAATAATCACTTTACCTTTTACATTATTTCACTTACCAAGAGTTACCTTATCCCTATAAAACAAAGACACAAGACACTTGTTTGGTGGATGAATGAAAGGTCACAAAACTTTTATTAAAACTTACATTTTAATCAGAATGGTGGCCAATAAATAGCAAGACCAATCAGCTATCAGCCACATCCACAAACCATAAACTTCTTGTACTAAATATTGTGACACTTCTAGTTGGTGGAGCCCAACTGTACCCCGTTTGGCTCATTAGCTGAGGCCCGCACAACCAAGCGGTTCCCCCCAACTACCCCAAGGGTAGTAAACTAAATTAACATCCCTGCTAGGGGATGCCCAACACGCCACCCGAATGTGCCATTATGGGCGCTGATTCGACTGCTTTCCACCAACTAGGGGGTAAATGTACGAACCTCCGATTCCTGCAAGTCGCCAGAAATCGACGACTTTGCCGTGAAAATTTAAAGCGCCAATGGCTTTTAAAGCAAAACTTGCCTTTACAAGCCATCGCTGCTTTAAATTTTACCTGCAAAGTCGCCGATTTCCGGCGACTTGCAGGAATCGGAGGTTCGTACATTTATCCCTAGATCTTTCAGGAAGGATAAAGATGAGCAACAAGCAAAGTTGTTACAGTAAGTTGGGTGCCAGAACATCTCTATATTGCAAATTATAAACTATTTATTTACACTCCTCATCTGGGACTATTGTTGGGTTGCAGATATTAAAGTAACTAAATACATCTCCTGTCTTATCCTGCACAGTTCTAAGGTGGTTGACAGCTTTTACTGACACTGTTTCTGGTGCTTTCTTAGCCCTGCTCACACCTCCTCTTGCTGGGGTGACACTTCCTCATCATCACCATTTAATTATATAGTGCCACTGATTCCGCAGCGCTGTACAGAGAACTCATTCACATCAGTCCCTGCCCCATTGGAGCTTACAGTCTAAATTCCCTAACATACACACACACACATACACATACACACACACACACACACACACACACACACACAGACAGAGAGAGAAAGAGACTAGGGTCAATTTTGATAGCAGCCAATTAACCTACCAGTATGTTTTTGGAGTGTGGGAGGAAACCGGAGCACCCAGAGGAAACCCACGCAAACACGGGGAGAACATACAAACTCCACACAGATAAGGCCATGGCTGGGAATTAAACTCATGACCCCAGCGCTGTGAGGCAGAAGTGCTAACCATTAAGCCACCGTGATGCCCACTTCACATGTTTGGGCTCTGACACTTACTTGCTTGTGCTCTCTCAGCCACTTCACAACACTGCCTCTCTACACCCAGCAGGATGTCTCTGGGTTCATTCATTCACGTGTTGTGTTTCTCAGTAACACTGTTATATTCTGACTGAGTTCTTCCCTCCATCACACAGCCACTTTCTAAGGTATTTCACTCATATTCTCCCTGTCATGATGTATTTATGTTCTTGTGGCAACAGGCCATGGACCAGCTCCCCAGATTGCAAGGGGGATTTTGGAACCTCCTCCCTTTTGTTCCAGGTTCCTGGTTGTCACCAAGGTTGCCAACTCTGAAATAAAAAACAAGCAACCGTTTAGTGAAAAACAAGCCCAAAACAATCCTAAAAAGCCCAAAAAGAAGCCCAACTTACAAGGGACCGTCCTTTTCTAGAACACTAATTTCTACACTCAATTTCCATTTAGTAAACCTCTATAAACACAAGAAGACACATTTCTACACTGATATGGCAAAACAAGAAGCAAATGCAGTAAATTACCCTTTTGAAATGGGGGAAACTGACATGGCTGCAGATTCAATAATCACCCCCAAATACACACAGATTATTATTAACCATAATTACACCACAGCATCGCCCGGCAAGTAAAAAAGGCAAGATCCCCAACATATGTGAACTGAGTATAATGTATGCAAGGACACTGGTATGTCTATACCACACAGCCCCATGATATAACAGTATAAAAATAGGGCTCTGAAAGCGGTCCTATGACATGAGCAGCTACTGAATGGGAGGGAGAGTGTTATATAGCCGTGTTACCAGCTATAAGTGCAGCAATAGTACAGACACAGCACTTATTTCAGCAGGTTGTTGCAGATCCGTCTTCCTGTGATTTATTCCATGTCCTCCTCTGACTCCGCCCACCAACAAACAAAAATGCCACTTTATTGGAGGATTATCACTGCACCTGCCCATAAAACAAAACATGTGATTGCCCCAATCACTAAATGTAAACAGACCAAAGAAGAAAAAAAAATATGCAGTCTGAGGAGACCATGTGTGGGCAGTGTGTCCAAGCCCAAAAAGAAGCAACAAGCAGCAGCCTAAAGAAACCCGCAACTCGAGAAAAAAAGAAGCCCAATTCCGCTTGTTATAAGCGGAATTGGCAACTATGGTTGTCACTCTCTCTCCAAACAGGTTCTGATCAATTCATACCAGACTTGTGTTGCCAAGCAACCATTTCTGGTGAATCTCCTCTGGGTCCTAGTGCCAGGGCCATACATTCAGTCACCAGGAGGTGTGATTAAAAATGCCACAGGGGGAGTTACATACATTAATAGAGTTTTTGATCAAATCAGTCTCTGGTGGCTTTCTGTTTTTAGATAGACCTATTTTTGGCTACATACACCTCAAATCATGTCAGAAGCTAAAGAACATATATATTGTAGGAAAATTTGTATACAATAAGGCTAAATTCTAAGGCTACCTCAGGCTAAATTCTAGGGCTACCTCAGGCTAAATTCTAGGGCTAACAGTCCTTAATCAACGATAAATGTCAGTTTCTAATTTATCACTGTGTAATTCATCAGGAAACTATTTCTTGACAAACATATAGGGGCATATTCAGTCAGAAAACTACCGTAATAACGTTTTCATGCACACTATTACCGTAATAACAGTAATAGTGCGCGGAGAGCGAGATTTGCGGCGTTTCCGCCGACAATTAAATATATGCCCCATAGTGTTGTATTGCAACCATTAATGTTTTTAGTGTTTCTATATCACTACCATAGTCTCATTATAATGTCAATTTTGATGTGATGCAGAATAAATAGCGCTGGTGAGCAGGACTTAATCCTAAACTGTAGGAAGACATGACAGAGTCAGGAAATGAGCAGTTTATTATCAAACTGAGTGCTATAGATAAGTGATTGGTATCTGGTGTGAATAGTAATGGAAATAATACTCATATCACCTGGTCCAGTGATATGAAGTGTAGCCTAAAGAGTCTTGATTTTCAAATTGTGAATTTGGTGAGGTATGGCAGTATTGTGTCTCAGCAACCCTGACGATTTACTGTCCTTCACTATTGCTGTTATGTCTCTTATTTGCTATGTGCTGTTTCTTTGTCTTTCACAGTCCATATGTTTCACCCTCTGTCAAGGAAATCTGGACCCTTATTTGGAAAGATCCAGTCGAGGGTCACTCAAATGAGCCATAAGCAATCAATCTAAAACAGCTATGGAAATGTAGATGATAGATGTAGATTCATTTTAAATGTGTTTTTAGCAGGATTTAGATATGATATACCAAACTTATCACTCAGAAAACACAGTTTATGTGCATTCTGTGTAAATGATTGTCAGGAGAGCACCCAGGGGGGGGGGGGAAGGGGGGGGGTTTCCTAGTCCCCCGGAACCCCTGTCCTACCTGGGATGCACTATGCTTACAGTGGCTGGCCCCTCTCCCGGGACCAGACACTACTGCTTGTAGCTTGTAATCATCTCCCAGTCAGTCCCCTGCTGTGTGAGCCCAGCTCTCTGCCGGCAGTGTGGCCCCGCCTCTACCTCCCACACGGCCAGCATGGGTGTTATATAGGAGGCAGCAGCAGAAGAAGAAGGTAAGAATGTGTGTGAGTCTGTTTGTCTGTGTATATGACAGCTTACATGTCTGTGTGTTTGAGTGTGTCTGTCCTTATCTGTGTACATGACAGTGTACATGTCTGTGTGTGTTTATGTATGTGTGTGTATGTGACAGCTTACATATCTGTGTGTTTATGTATGTATGTATGTATGTATGTGTGTCTATGTGACAGCTTAGATATCTGTGTGTTTATGTGACAGCTTACATATCTGTGTGTTTATGTATATGTGTGTGTGTGTGTTTGTGTGTGTGTTTGTGTGTGTGTGTATGTAACAGCTTACATATCTGTGTGTTTATGTGACAGCTTACATATCTGTGTGTTTATGTATGTGTGTATTTATGTATGTGTGTGTATATGTGACAGCTTACATGTTTGTATGTTTGATCCTGTGTGTTTGTGTGTGTCTGTGCTTGTCTGTGGATGGGACAGTTTACATATCTGTGTGTTTGACACGGTGTGTGTAGCCACGCCCCTACACATACTGGACACGCCCACTTGTATCGTGGCGTGAAAACCCCCCTGCTCGAATCCTGCGTTTGCCCCTGATTGTATACATGCAAATCAGTTTTCCTTTTATTGTAGTCAAGAAGGCAAACTATAAATTATTTTACCACGATATGTGTTTAAAATGAATACATGAAGACAACACAAACCCACTTGTTTCATACACTTTAGATTCATCTGTATTTATCAAGCCACCAGAATATGATGCTCCTTGTTTTAATTATTTGTTTGAAATTCTTCTTGCACACGGAAATTAAATATTAAAATCTTCCCAAAAGGTAAAAAACAACAGACAAATTGAAATCACCAAATGTATCACTTAATATGAGTTATTTAATTTATGCTAATAATATTAAATGCAGTGGTCTAAGTGGGGGTGTAAACTGTGTTATGCCATACCTCCACTTCTCCTACTGCCTTCATCGTAAAGCTATCATACGCCATTCACTTACATTCCCCTTACATTTTTCATACCGCTACTTCTAAATTTCCATACCGCCACTGATTAAATGCATAAAAGCATATCATTTTGTAATGATTTATTGGAGATTGGTGTAATTGTTGGTAATTCTTCATCATAACCTTGTTTTGGTGCGAAGGTGCATATAGAACCTCATTTAGAGTCGGACGCAAAGTCGCTTTTAGGCGCATCCATCAAAAAAAACACTATCATGCATGTGCAGAAAGCCCCAAATCCGCCTCTATCTTGGACACTTGCGCCTAAAACAGACTTTGCGTCTGACTCTAAATGAGGTCCATGATGTGCTTGAATGGTAAAACTACAGACCCAAGAAGTCTGCTATTATTTGGCAGCCTATGATGAGGGCAACCATTCCATCTCATTGTACCAACTTATTGTTGTTTTGGATCACTAGACAACTTTTTATCTCACAGTATCAGTATGAAATGAGTGCTGTCCATTTTCTATATAACATGAGATTAATTTTAACCTGGAGACATCTTGGGCATCTACTCACAGAACAGATCCTACTCTGTTGCCATGCGAAATGAGTACATCACATATTGGGCCTGAGTCATTAAGGAGAGTAAAGGTAAATGAAAAGGAGTAACTTTGCACCTGGGCAAAACCATGTTGCTTTGCAGTGGGAGGTAAATTTAAAATCTCTTGACAGATTTATGGTTGGGTAGGGCATGTCCTAAATCAACTTTAAATTTCAGTGTAAAAGTATTTGTGTGCTACACGACAAAAAAAAAGTCAATATTTTCTTTGCATGCAAAATAATAAACAAATTTGCACCCTTGCATTGTACCATGGTTTTGTCCAGGATCAAATTTATTCATTTTTGGACTTGCACTCCTTAATGACTCAGGCCCCATGTGTTTAGTCATCCTTTATATTTACTGTAGGAATCATGGATTATTATATAAGTATTATATAAGTTTATGGAACTAACAGTACTTTATCCATCATCACAAAAGTGAAAAAAATGTGTGAATATAGAATATATCTTTTTTTGAAGTCCTCTAGGTAAGTAGTTTTTATAACTGTCCTGGGACATCTTCAGCAATGAATACTTCCAGAGTGTCTCTAAGGAGAAAAGAACTATGCATCTATCAGTGATTCAGACAATTTCTGAAGTGACCAAAAAAAAATACACTCATTTGGTTGGAATAAAATTACAGATTTGCACACCATTAGTGCGTGAATTTCCCCAGCAATTATGTTTGTAGGTCAACCATTAGCTGTGATGTCCAGTGGGACTTCTGTCAGAAAAGACTGGGATCCTATTTTGTCTTTTATACTAACTAGCTACTTATGCATTCAATAAAGCTGCTTCACTTTGCATTGCTTCTCCTTGTTTTTTTAGCTGCCCAAACAACACTTTCCATCTGTCCTATTGTGACAGAAGTTCTGCAATGGAAGTAGATATACTGCAATTGCTTTTGAGATATCAATGTATTTGCTCTCCCGCCCCTTTCCTAAAAAAGTTTAATGTCTTCGATATCCACTGCATCACACCTGCATACGTTCCGACTTTCAAACGTCGGCGCCCGGGAGCTGCATGGGGGGAGGTGGGCATTTTGGGGGTGGGGCTATCCAAATCACGTCGTTTTGGCCCCCATGACATAATGACACAAACGCATCATTTTACAGCTGGGGGCAAGGCCAAATGCTGCGATTCCATGAGAATCTCAGCATTTTGGATCTAATTCTGCCCACTTCGGCTACCATACTCTCCCGGGAGTCCGGGAGACCTACCTAAGTATGCACACCTGTATAAAATAAAACAACTTTATTCTACCAGTAATTCCAAAAAATTGTTTTTTTTAATGACAGCAGATGTACATAGCAAAAAAACCTGCAAAAAAATAATGAATGAACCAGGGGCATCGTGCCACCCATGTAAATCTTTTGTCAATGAAGCCTTTCCACAAATTCAGGCCTTACTGTTTGATCATAGTAAAAGTAGGGTATCTGTTATCTAGAAGACTTGGGATTTATGGTTTTCTGGAATCAAATTTTTTGTTCCATAATATTGAACAGCCTAAAATAAAGTAAATGATATTTACTGTCTTTCACCACACTACCTCTGTCATTCTCTTACTTGTCAAATTGTTTGGCAGTGCTCCTCACAGTGACTGTAGGCCTTCTTTTTCAACCACATATAAAAGTGAGATTTTGTTTTGCAGGATGAGATTACTTAAATGACAGTAAGGGGTGAACAGGCACGTTTAGGTGGCATTCCCTGTTTTGTTAGCTGCCTCACAGGGCTTTGCTCGCTTGTGTTTTATTTCGCAGGCAATCAGTAGGTCATCAGGAAATGTCCTGTACTTTCAATGAGTCGCCTTTTACCCCTTGAATTTTCACTATTTTAGGGAAGTGCATTTTTTGGCGGTTTTTGTCTAATGTAATACAATTATTGAAACACTCAAAACTAATGTAAGTAATACAAAACACTGCTGATGTCTTTTCACTCTCAGGATTAATGTAAAACATAAATGAAGCTAAATCCAGCTGTGCTTTAGGAGACAAAAATATTTCAAATATATAGTTGTAATTAATGAAGGAGGTGGTATTAAAGCAGTAGCAGATTGGACTTAGCAATGACATTTTCTCTGTTTCCATTATGTGTATTTCCAATTGGACACAGAAAGTAGTTGTAGATTGATTTTCTGGCATCAGCTCCAGACACCGAGATGTGCGTGTGAACCTATGTTTGCAGCTAGTGGACAGGCGCATTGGAGCAAATAGAAAGGCTCTGTGTGTTGCACTTTCATAAATGACCTTTCAAGTGTTGTAAATAACTTATATTTCCGTTTCTCTTTACTGGTATCCAATAATCTTAATTATGTATATTACATTGCTTTAAACATTAACCATTTTAATACAAGTGTCATCCTCATGATTTTGTTGAAATCGTGATGAAGACAAACTAAAATGTCATGTAAATATGAATATTTTTTATTTATGTTCCATGCTTCTTAAGAAAAAAAATAAAATAAAACTGTAAGCAGCTTATAAGGCAAAAAGTCTGGAAAATGTTAAATCCATTGGGAAAAGGAATTCTTGCTGAGCAGGGATGGCAGTTGAAAATGATTTGGAAACATGCAGAGGCAGCAGTTAAAAAAGCAGATTTTATTAATCAGGCCTTTGAGGATGAATGCAAAAATCAGATTCAAAGTTGACTGTGCCATTCTGAAAATAGAAGTGTTTATCAAAATAAATATTACAACGCCAAGGCAACATATATATATATATATATATATATATATATATATATATACATATATATGTATATATGCATATAAATATAAATATATACAAAGGATGAATGGTGGTTGCCTTGGCGTTATATATATATATATATATATATATATATATATATATATATATTTATATATTTATACATATTTGGTATAAGTGTAAATTTGGATTTCGTGGTATAGAAATTGTAAGTGGATGGAGTCTGATAGTTTACAATGAAAGCAGTGGGAGAAGTGGGTCTCATTTTCTCATTCAGGTAGAGGATTATGAAATACTACTTGTTCAAAATAACAACAAAATTATAAATAAATTGATAATACAATCTCGTTATGTAATAAATACTGATCATTTTCAAGAGAGCTCTTGTCTTCAGGTTTTAGACTGGCCTTTATCTGCTCATTACATACGGCGATGTGTGCACTTTGTAAGACGTCTGTTCTTACCATGTACAAACTACTCCATGTAGCAGATACGGTGATTCCTCCTCCTAAAGCTGGGCGCCTTCTATAGCTTTCAGTGTAGGAGAAACTATATAATAAGAGCTAAATAAGACTCTCCCTTTAACTCAAGTCAGCTCTACTGAATACGATTGGACAGGTTGACTCTACATATGATGTCAGCTGCATTCACATAAAAAAATTGTCCAGCAACTAGTTACAGTCACCTCCTTTACTTGCTACAGAAGTCCATAAAGAATGAACAGCCCTTTTAATATACTGGGCTTTACCATTGGTATGCATTGTATAGTCCAATGCACACAGAAACTCCACATATTTGGGCTAATCCCAATATGATCAGGATAGGTCTGCAGGAATTATAAAAGCTCTTTCATTGTATAGTTTTTTTTTTATATGATTGTGTCCTTTGATTTATACAGGTGTAGCTGAGCAGTTGTGCAACATGTTACCATCAGTGGTCATAGTAGAAATATAGAAGTGTAGGTTTGTAAAATGTACATCAATGGAAATTGATAGTTTTACAATGAAGGCAGTAGAAGACGTGACAGTATGGCATACCACCGTGTACACGCCCACTTCGACCCCTGGTTATCACTCTAAAGTTTGTTATACTTCACCAGGGCCGCCTTCAGAAAAAATCGGGCCCAGTACGGGCCCCCATGCACCCGCCCTCCACCCCCCTATGAGCGGGGCCCCCCCATGAGCGCCCCCCCATGAGCAACACATACTAATCTGGGGCCCGCCGCTGGTCTCCGCTATTCTGTCTTCAGCCTGGCTGTCACGGTGACAGCCAGGCACCAGGATCCGATCGCAGGGATGGAGGAATCATTCCCCCTGCGATCATGTGATCTGTCACAGGCAGAGCACATGATCGCATGTGATCTGTCACAGGCAGAGCACATGATCGCAGGGGGAATGAATCCTCCACCCCTGCGATCGGATCCTGGTGCCTGGCTGTCACCGTGACAGCCAGGCTGAAGACAGAATAGCGGAGACCAGCGGCGGGCCCCAGGTAAGTCTGTGCTAAGCTGTTGTACCAGGCCCCCTGGTGAGCCCGGGCCCGGTACAACAGTACCCCCCGTACCCCCCTGATGGCGGCCCTGTACTTCACCACTGACTCAGAAATTTTAACAATCTTAGTATTTGAAATAGACTGCATTTTATTGAGTTCCACACATTTTTCCCCACACATGTTAAGTACTTTTGAAACTTAACAAACTAGCAATTAAGGCTGCTGGACATTTTATTTTTTATCATTTATTACATGACTGAACACCAAGATCCTTACAAAAGGTCCAAAAACCCATGTTACCCAGACGGTCTATTATTATTATCCTTTATTTGTTAGGCGCCACAAGAGTTCCGCAGCGCCGACAATGCACAAACAATAGACAGTACAGGGTAAAACATTACTGAGCAGTAAACAAAAATACCAACACTTCAGAAGCTCCAAGCAGGCTAATGCAGAAAAGACGGAGCAGAAGAGCAGGTAAGACACAGGATGGAAGAGGGCCCTGCTCTAGTGAGCTTACATCCTAAGGGAGGGTGAACAAAACTCAGGTACAAAAGGGAGCCAGTTGATGTATAGGGGAGAGAAAAGGGGACGGGAGGAGGGAGGGGAGAGCGGGTTAGGTGGAAGGTTGGTAGACTTTGAGGAACAGGTGGGTTTTTAGTGCCCGTTTGAAGAAGATTAGAGTGTAAGAGAGACGGATGGAGCGAAGGAGGTCATTTCAGTGAAGGGGGGCTGCCCGGGAGAAGTCTTGGATTCTGGAGTGGGAAGAGGTAATCAGAGTGGAGGAGAGGCGACGGTCATTGGCCAAACGCAGGGAGCGGGCAGGAGTGTGAGAAAATGTCCCTCTTTGCAATTTGGTAATGTTGGGAAGGGTGCTAAGGCACACATGACACCTGAGCCAGGTAGATGGGCTTTAAGAAAATATT
Source organism: Mixophyes fleayi (assembly GCF_038048845.1). Classification (NCBI taxonomy): domain Eukaryota; kingdom Metazoa; phylum Chordata; class Amphibia; order Anura; family Limnodynastidae; genus Mixophyes; species Mixophyes fleayi. The sequence goes on from NC_134403.1 coordinate 131,586,624, forward strand.
TACATAGATTTTCTCTGCATATAAAATAAAGGGGGCATTGTAATGTGAGACAGCAATGTAGATTGAAAACATGTAATGTAACCCATAGCAATCAGGCAGATTAATCTAACGTAAATTGGACTAATAAAAGTAAATATGTAACTGATTGCTATGCAGAAGAGTTTCACTATAAATAATCCTTACATTTATATTTAAAACATATGATACATTATATAACCATAAACATAAGTAAGAAAAAGAAATGCAAAGCTGACAAAGCTATTGCCAGAATTACAATATCTTGTGGGATAGAATGGAAATAAAGTGGTAAGAAATCATAAGTGATCATAATTTATTCATGGCATGTAATATTGCATATTAGACAAAGATGCCATCAAACAGGATAGTAATCAGGAGCACAAGTGAATCATTATTATCCCCAGATCTATTACGAAAATATAAGCGTAAATATGTCATGAAACAGATTTAGATCTGATTGTCATGGATGTCTTGCAGATTTCAGTGATGATATATTTTTATTTCATCTTAGCTATATTTGCATTGAGTATAGCTAATGGGCCTGATTCATTAAGGAAAATAAATTTGATCCTAGACAAAACCATGTTACAATGCAAGGGGTGCAAATTAGTCTATTATTTTGCACATAAGTTAAATACTGGCTGTTTTTTCATGTAGCACACAAAAACTTGATAGTTTTATTTTTACATTGAAATTTAAAGTTGATCTAGAACATTCCCTACCCCAACTATAAATCTGTTCCCACATTTTAAATTTACCTCCCCTCCAATGCAACATGGTTTTGCCAAGGTGCAAAGTTACTAATTTTTTTGCTTTCCTTTCCTTAATTAATCAGGCCCAGTGTGTTTATCATAAGGAGCGATGATCTTCATTTTTCCTTACTCTCAAACTACGTTCATGGTTACAGAGCAACACATTACAAATGAATTAACATATCCTTAGAAGGACCTTGTGAATTTAAAGTTTACTAAATATAAATATGCATTTTACATGTTTGTCCTCATGCCTGGTTTGAAATACTAACTCCTGATTTTTTAGAATTTTAGCAGTAAAAGGTTGTAGTACCAACTAATTCATTGTTGGTTTCAAAAAAGCAGATAGAATAGGTGCTCACACCCAGTTGTAAACTTACATAAATATTTGTAAAAATTCCTATAAATGACATGGGTTAATAATAAACATATAAGGACAGTATGGTGGCTTATGTTCTCCAATATTTGTGTGGGTTTCCTCTGGGTATTCTGGTTTCCTCTCACACTCTAAAAACATACTAATAGGTCAATTGTTTGCTATTTAATTGTATATTTTCTCTATCTCTGTATGTTAGAGATTTAGACTGTAAGCTCCAATGGGGCAGGGACTGTTGTGAGTGAGTTCTCTGTACATCGCTGCGGAATTAGTGGAGCTATATAAATAGCTGCTGCTGATGATGATGATGACTGGGGTTAAATTATGGGTGTACCCGGTGACTAGAAGCAATGCTTCTCAGTTATGTCTGCATGGATATGGAGAATAGCACAGTCTGATTTAAGATGAACCTCTGATAAATTAGCTATATTGACTTGTATTCACCCCAAATCCAACAGATTCTGACAATTAATACAAAATAGTAACCCTGGGGCGCTGGATATGGCAATAGTTAAAAGACAATCAGTGCAAGAGGTCTGCAGTACTCCAAAAAATACAGGAATGTGAGAAAAGTATGCACTGGTAGTAGAATAACTGCAAAGGGATTGTGAACTGTGAATATAGTATACAATTTATTATATTAAAAAATAAAAACATTTCACGCACATATAGAAGATCTCCTTCAAAAAGGTTTACTTCTAATATGTTACGAGCATCTAAAGATTCTGAAAGATTGCCCATAAAGTTGGAACTAGATTCCAATACAAGAAAGATAGATTATTGAGTGATTAATCGAGAAATTCTAAAGAAGGTTATTCCAATGGGACCCCGCATTCACACAATAAATATGATACAGCGACTTTTTTAGAGACACATCAACCTCTGAAGGAGAAAGATAGGGTCCACAAAAATCGCTATCAATTATTATCAACAGGTCCCTTAAAAAGGTCAAGAAATATGTCAGAAGAAAGAGAGGAGGAGAAGGAGAGTTTCGATCTAAAAAGGTGGAAATAGGATTGGAAATCCCAGTGTCTAGAAAGAAATCTGAGAATGATAAATTTGGTGAGAGTCAAAGTAAAGAATAAAAGTGAAAGTAAATATAGAAATAAGTCCAAAACCATGAACAGGTTATCACCGTTTGAGAATATAAACATAATACTAAACCCAAAGCTTCAGGTGTGTTCAATTTGTCTAAGAAAGAATTAACTGAAGCCGGAATTATGTTATTAAGTAAGGGATTACATTTTGCACCATCTGCTGATCTCAATTTATTTGAACTCTTCACCGAATTAAATAGATACTTTAGACTCTGTAGAAAGAAATATTTTGCAAATAAGAAATTAAGAAAATGTAATATAAAATCAGATGTACAATTAATCACATTAGATGATGATGAGGATGCTAAAGCACTTTCTGATTTAGAAGAACTATTGCCCCTTGGTAATATGGAGGACTCTAAGGCCGTCCATATATTTGATATCAATCAACAAACAGAACCTTACAAATCTAAATTTAAATTAAAATCCAATTTTTTTCTTTTTCATATGAAAAGTATACTAAAGGATTGCTTCTATAGAGTAATATTAGAACAATTTAGGAATTTATGTTCCACGCCTAAGAGAAAAGGCTTTTCCAATCTCTCCTCTAATGAATGGTTGGCTTTGAAAAAGCTACAGGCATATTTTTTTCCATAGTTATTAAGAACGCAGACAAGGGGGGGGGGTATTGTCATCCAAGATTTGACAGACTATAAGAGAGGAGCACATTGACAATTGAACAATAAAATGTTTTATAACTTATTAGAAACTAATCCTGGTGAGTTGTTTAAATCGGAACTGAAGAACATGTTGGACCTGGCAGTGGCCAACGGGTTCATTTCGAGGAATGAATATGTTTTTTTTATTCACTGTTCACCCTGTTACACCCATTTACTATCATTTGCCCAAAATCCATAAACACTAATATAATCCACCTGGGTGCCCTATTATTGCTGGTAATGGTTCCCTTACATCTAATTTGTCTAGTTATGTTGATTTTTATTTACAACCTCTGGTGGTTGGGCTGAGGACCCATATATGTGATTCTGCACATTTGCTAAATTTAATTAAGAATTTGGTATGGGAGGAGAATTTTGCCTTCCTTACTCTGGATGTAGAATCTTTGTATACCAATATTCCCCATCATAAAGGATTAAAAGTTATAAAGAAAGTATTATCAGAACGCAGCAGAGACCCAGCAGAGCACCAGAGGTTTGTAATAGATTTTATTTTTCCATTCTGTCTAACAATCACTTTACACTGCACATTACTTACAGGTGATGGGGACAGCCATGGGGACACGCTTCGCCCCGATTTAAGCTAACCTATACGTGTGAGACTTTGAAGAATCCCACGTACAGGGGAGTCGGTTCGGGGCAGGCCTCGTCCTCTATGGCCGTTATATATAGATGATTTGTTTTTTATTTGGAAAGGTGGTGAAACACGGGCTTTAGAATTTGTTAATTTTTGGAATTCCAATGAATATAATCTAAAATTCACACACAAAAATCATGTTTCTCATATTGAGTTCCTTGATCTGATCCTCTCGGTCACTGGTGGGTCTATCTCCACTTCAACTTTATTTAAGAAACTGGATTGTAACAATTATTTATACTATTCCAGTTCTTATTATCCCAAATGGAAACAAAACATTCCTAAAGTTCAGTTCATGCGGTTACGCAGGAACTGTTGGAATAGACAGGTGTTTCTGCAACAAGCTGAATTTATGTCTAAAAATTTTGTTGACTGTGGATACCCATCCAAACTTATAAACCAGGCCTTACTAAACATTAAAGAAATGGACAGAAAAGACCCTTTTAGCCTCTAAATAACAAAAGAATGATCAAATAGAAGGTGTTGTTGATGAATATAAGAGGGTCAACCATCCTGAGAGGGCTTTTATTTCAAAATTAAACAAAATGTCTTTTGATATTAGAAAAATTGTTCAGTCAAATAACCCTATTTTAAAACAAGATTCAATATTGAAGGTGCTGATGCCAGAAAAAAATCCAGAGGTGGTCTTTAAGAAGGCAAACAACTTAAAAAAAATTCTTGCTCCCAGATTTTTATAACCAGAAGAAATTAATACGCTTAATGAATCGTCTGGAAAATTTAAATCAACTGATTGGCTCACTTCTATGCCAGAAGGCTGCTACAAATGTGGGAGTTCAAGATGTATCACTTGTAAATATATACAAACAAGTGTAAAATCTGTAAGATCCATGTACAGCGAAAAAAAAGTTCAATATTAGGGGTTTCATTAAATGCAAATCCAAGTTTGTATTATACCTTCTCAAATGTGATTGTAACTTGTATTATGTTGGAAGAACTACAAGAGCGCTAAAAATCAGATTTAACGAGCATAGGCGCATTATAATTAAAGGTTTGATTACACATAGTGCGTCTAGACATTTTGCTAAGGAAAATTGCTGTAATCCCAGTGGTCTTTCTCTAATAGGAATTGAATTATCAAAAATACTCCCAGAGGAGACAATAGATTTAGAAAACTCTGTAAACAAGAGGTCTTCTGGATATATCTACTAAATACATTGTCCCCTTCTGGTCTCAATGAATCATTTGAACTGAATGAAATTGTATAAATGGGTTATATACCATCAACCCCACTTATACATAAATACATTTCCACCATAGATTTAAGGTTCATATATCATTTCACATAATGGGTCTATAGTATCATTAGCATGATTAATGTTGGATATGTGCATGTATATATATTATTGGGCTTTATCCATCTGCTCAATTAGGGTTACCTTTATGGTCTGCTTTACATATGATCAATGTATGTTTATGTTTATTTTCATATTATTACCATTAATATGTTATTTATTATTTCCAAGTTTAGGTTCAACTGATTGCCAACACACATATATACCCAAAGAAGGCCGTAATACTAAGTATATGTCTCTCAAGAAATTGCCCTCTGGCAATGAAACACATCAGAATCCTTTGAAATTGGTTTATCAGTGAAATTATACCACTCTGCTCAAGAACTTTGTTTATTTCCACCTTCTATCTACTTTCAAGCCGTGTGTGCACACAGGAGCAAATTGCTATATAATAGGAACTTTCTTCCACTGATACTGATACCCTAGGGAATGTTTACCTTGCTGCACCACCGGCCTCCCTAGGCTCCACGGAGCCAGCCGGCTCAGCAACCTAGCGATACAGCGTGTTGTTACAGACTTCAAGTACTATCTCCCAGTAGTCTGGTAAGACTATCATTCCCTTTTTCTCACGCAGCTGGATATTATTCGGGACCTGGAGACTCTAATATCATTCTAACAGGCACTTTATGTTTATTCAAGCATTGCTACTTTATCGGGTATTTTCTATATATTCAGTGGATGTTCTACTTTATTAGCTTTATCATTTTTGCTCCATTACGGCGTCTAATTTATAGAGCCACTTAAAATACTCTGGATAGAAGGGAGAGACTCATTTTTCATGCTCTTTATCTGCTGCATGTTTTTACATAGATCACACAGAGTGGTTGTTTCACATGTGATACGTTTATATGTTTTATTTTGGCCATTATATTTGTAATTTTTTTACAATTATTATATATGTGATTTTTTATCTATTTTTTATATCTAGTATAATAAATTGTACACTATATCCGTAGTTCACAGTTCCTTTGTAGTTATTCGTCTACCAGTGCATACTTTTCTCTAAATTCTGAAAATGAAATGTTTTACTAATATCCAATGAGATTAAAGTGTACATTTAAGTCATGTATTGTTATTTAATATTAACAGACTGTTACCCATATATGAAACTGATATGTGAAGTTTATATGAAAACATACCATATGACCACAACAGATTTTCTTTAATTACCATGAGATGATGCTTTTTATAGACAACAGGCAATTATTTTGCAATTTTAAACATTTTTCTTTCAAAATAATACTCACATAGGAACACTAACATTTTCAATCTATCCCTTGCAGTTTTTCTCTGGACACATAAACAATCAGAAAGTGAAAAGTTAAAGTGAAACACACAATTGGTGCAAGTGTAATATCTCAACACTTAAACCATGCAAATAATAATTCCAGGCATTTTCTAGAACTAAAATCACACACATCACCTTTCATCCTTATATTCTTCAATATGGATTTATTTTTGCTACCTCAAATTTTCAAGCTTCTGAGGCTAAATATACCCAGACAGTTTTATATAATTGTTTTCACAAACTAATTGTACAGTGTTTGCAAATGTAAAGTTTTTCTACACTGTGTTTATGTAAGGCAACATCTTGTGATTGTAGTCTGAACTGATATGTTTGCAGCTTATTTTTAGTTTTAAATTTCTTGGAAAAATAATATATCTTCCAATTTAAATTTGAATAATTATATATCCGTATGCTTCCAACATCTAATCAAATTACTATATGCGGGCAAAAGAATGCAAAGGGTGTGCCTAATTTCAAGTTGTTTTTTGAATGATTCACAAGAGGAAGAATTGAAACAAATAGTACTGTACTGAAATGTTATGTTCTATAATGTGCTGAACTTCTATACTTCTGAAGTTCTATGTGTTAGTGACCTGAAATCACTGTGACAGAAAAACTCTTGTTTTATTTTAAATGGGGCTTATTTAGAGGTAGACACATTTGTGCATGAACATATGTAGGAAAAGATGCTTGCAAGAAAAAGTGCATTTAGGTGCATATGTTCAGTTTGACGCATTTCATGATTTGTCCAACTGCAACACAGTAACCTTTGCAATTGACCTATATTAGGTGTACAATTGTGTATACTTTCATAGTGTATGATAGTGTAGAGATGTGTAGAGATGTGGATGATGGTGTTAGTGGCCACCCCATTTCAACTCTCCAGGCGTAAGGTAATACATACAAATGTATGTACCCACACTATTGGGGCTCCAGGAGAGCGGAGAATACATTCATAGGGAAGCACGTGGGCAGCACGATGGCTTAGTGGTTAGCACTTCTGCTTTACAGCACTGGGGTCATAAGTTCAATTCCCAACCATGGCCTTATTTGTGTGGAGTTTGTATGTTCTCCCCGTGTTTGTGTGGGTTTAATCCAGGTGCTCCTGTTTCCTCCAACACTCCAAAAACATACTGGTAGGTTAATTGGCTGCTAACAAATTGACCCTAGTCTGTGTGTGTGTGTGTCTGTGTCTGTGTTTTGTGTGTTATAGGGAATTTAGACTGTAATCTCCAATGGGGCAGGGACTGATGTGAGTGTACAGCGCTGCCAATTAGTGGCGCTATATAAATAAATGGTGATGATGATGGTGATAAGGAAACAGGTATCCAGCTGAATTCCAAAATCTGTTGTAAGCCTGGTATTAAAGTAATTCTATAGTTTTCAAATAAGCATTGCATAAACAATTGTATTGTGTTTCCAAAGCACAAAGTAATTTATTTTAGCAGATGCAATAATTTAACAATTCAATACATGATTATAATACAGTACAGCCAATACCAAAAGATAAATACATACCGCTGCGTTCGCTTGAGCTAGCTGCGCTCCCACGGATACCAGTGAACAGTATTTCACTCCAGAATACTGTGGTCAGAGAATGACTTAAGCCAGTAGGAGCACACCTATATTATATACACTCAGTGTTACAGAGAGAACAATGCAGATGACGTGACTTGCTTCTATAGGTCCAGACTTCAGGTGGGTCCAGGGTAAACAGGTCATAGGCTAGCTCAAACAACCCTCTCCAAGGCTGAGGGTCAACATTCCAGATGATTCTCCTGCCCAGAAACCAGTTACAACTAGTCCATTAGCATTTTATAGTCAGTATCACTTTAAATGTTTTATTCCCTAACATTACTAACTAGAGTATACAATGTGCGATCTCTTCGGCTAAAGAACCGGACAACTGCTGATGAACAGGGAGTTAAAATGATACCAGACATGACACATTTCCTATAACCTGAACCTTAAATAACACTAAAGTGTATATGTAATCATAATATATAAATTAATAATAAACTAAATACTATCTGCTCATAAATCACTGTGGACTGGAATCATTATAAATATGAAATATATAAATAACTAAATGTTAGAGTGCGTGCGCATGCGTGCGCATTTTACCGCGTGATCACGCTATGCCACGTGTAGCATGACATACTGAGTGCAATCGCACGATAAAACAATATTAACCAATATACTTTCGTTCATCCAATTATACGACTTTGACACTGGTAGTTCAGGAATGAAACCTGGAATGAAATGAAACTTATTCAAGACATTTTGCCTTAAGCATTAAGCATTAAGCATTAGAGGCCATTCCCACCTGTTTTTTCCATATAACATCCCGCAGTTCTACCAAGTTTTTTTTTTTTATTTATCTGCTTGTGCTTTGAATCCCTATTCTCCCGTCTACTATTCTCCGATTTCAGCTTGTAACTCATGCTCAGTCATCTCAGGACTAAGCGGTGTGGCCGGACATGGTGTGTGTTTCTGATAGCTACACCATCTCTTGCAGACCCTTACCACTGAAAAAGTGGAACAGAGTAAAGCTGGGTACACACTACAGAATTTTCCACCAACTTTTTATGCCGACAGCTACAAACACCTCTCAATTCCTGTAATTGGCATTCTGCTAAGAACAGCAATATAGCTAATCACCTCACCTGGACTACTGCTCAGCTTTCTTTACTCTGCAATCAGCCCTTCAATGAAAAGATCAAGTCAATCAGAGAAATTTATCTCACGTGTTTGTAGCCTATATTACATCCCGCAGTTCTACCAAGTTTTGTTTTGGATTTATCTGCTTGTGCTTTGAATCAAGATTCTCCCGTCTACAATCCTCCGATTTAAGCTTGTACCTCATGATCAGTCATCTCAGGACTAAGCGGCGTGGCAGGACATGGTGTATGTTTGTGATAGCTACACCATCTCTTGCAGACCCTTACCACTGAAAAAGCGGAACAGAGTAAAGCTGGGTACACACTACAGAATTTTCCACCAACTCTTTATGCCGATCGATTTTGCATGCGATCGATGGTCCGATCGCTCGTTCCAAGGACTGCATACACACTAGCCTTGTTTTAGATGATAAAGGAAAGAGCGGCCATCCCGTTAGCGACTTTTTACAGCCATGTTGTCGTGAGCAATAAATTTCATTTCGTACACACTGAAGCATCGTTTGCGGGGCATGTAACGATATACCAAAGACAGTAGCATAAAGGGGCAGAGCTTTCACTATAGTTAACACCCAAAGCCACATAAAAAGAGAAGGCAACACTGTCTCTTCATTCTTTCCTATAAAATAGAAGTTTACAGCACTGGAAAAAAACATTTAACTGGTAAAGTGCAATGCAATGAATATTCCCTAATAATAAAATCCCTTCGTATGTAATGAAATGCTCCATTCTCTGTGGGCAACATCGTGATTGGCTCACAGCAGAAACAAACGCCCATTTCTGAGTGTATAAAATGACAGGAGGCTGTCTGGCGCCGAGGAGCGTGAGAAGATGGCGAGTGAGGAGAAGGTGTCAGTGAGGGTTGCGGGTGAGGAGAAGGTGTCAGTGGGGATTGCGGGTGAAGAGAAGGTGTCAGTGGGGGTTGTGGGTGCGGAGAAGGTGTCAGTGGGGGTTGCAGCTATGCAGACGGAGACTGAGTCAGAGATGGTGCCAAAAAATGGAAGGGCCAAAAAATGTTGAAAAAGTTAAACTGGGGGATGGAGATACTCATGAAGAGCAAAGAGCAAATTCAATTAGCTCAAGAGAGGTGGAGTTGATGGTTAAAGTACTGGACCAGTACGAATATGACATTAAAAAAGGTCAGTAGCACATGTAGTGTACCTGTTTGAAGGACTTTATTTCATTCTTGTTTCATACAAAGCAATGTAATCGCCTAATTTGTAACATAGATTTTACTTTGTCAGAACGAAGAATTAACGGTGAGAAGGCCTGTTTAGATACCACTGATACCACTAATGTAACATCTGTTATCAAACAAGAAAAAATTGATGTTGAATCCCTAGATATGAAAGAAGTTATACATGAAGGTATTTCAGTGAACATGTACAGACAACTAAATTCTTTGGTCACATACCTGTACCGTTACAATTAGGGATGTGCACCGGCGACTTTTGAGGTCTCGTGTTTTGTGTTTTGGATCCGGATTTTCATTATTTTTGGGGTTCGGATTTGTCTCGCAAAACACTTGACGAAAGGTCTCGGTTCGGATTTAAGGTATTGGATTCGGATTTTTTTTGGAAAAAACATAAAAAGTTTAAAAATCAAGTTTTTGGGCTTATTTTCACTCCTATGCTATTAGTAACCTCAATAACATTCAATAACAAGCATTTCCACTAATTTACAGTGTATTCTGAACACCTCACAATATAGTTATTAGTCCAAAACGTTGCAACGAGGTATCTTTCTGGACTGCGTAGAGGAGTGGGTCACCACAATATATATAATAAGAAAACCATCAACTTGTATGATTCGCACCAATAAATGTACCTGGACTGCGTAGAGGAGTGGGTCACCACAATATATATTAAAAACCCTGAACTTGTATGATTCGCACCAATAAATGTACCTGGACTGCGTAGAGGAGTGGGTCACCACAATATATATTAAAAACCCTGAACTTGTATGATTCGCACCAATAAATGTACCTGGACTGCGTAGAGGAGTGGGTCACTACAATATATATTAAAAACCCTGAACTTTTATGATTCGCACCAATAAATTTATCTGGACTGCATAGAGGAGTGGGTCACCACAATATATATAATAAGAAAACCATCAACTTGTATGATTCGCACCAATAAATGTACCTGGACTGCGTAGAGGAGTGGGTCACCACAATATATATTAAAAACCCTGAACTTTTATGATTCGCACCAATAAATGTATCTGGACTGCGTAGAGGAGTGGGTCACCACAATATATATAATAAGAAAACCATCAACTTGTATGATTCGCACCAATAAATGTACCTGGACTGCGTAGAGGAGTGGGTCACCACAATATATATAATAAGAAAACCATCAACTTGTATGATTCGCACCAATAAATGTACCTGGACTGCGTAGAGGAGTGGGTCACCACAATATATATTAAAAACCCTGAACTTGTATGATTCGCACCAATAAATGTACCTGGACTGCGTAGAGGAGTGGGTCACCACAATATATATTATAAAACCCTGAACTTGTATGATTCGCACCAATAAATGTACCTGGACTGCGTAGAGGAGTGGGTCACCACAATATATATTAAAAACCCTGAACTTTTATGATTCGCACCAATAAATGTATCTGGACTGCGTAGAGGAGTGGGTCACCACAATATATATAATAAGAAAACCATCAACTTGTATGATTCGCACCAATAAATGTACCTGGACTGCGTAGAGGAGTGGGTCACCACAATATATATAATAAGAAAACCATCAACTTGTATGATTCGCACCAATAAATGTACCTGGACTGCGTAGAGGAGTGGGTCACCACAATATATATTAAAAACCCTGAACTTTTATGATTCGCACCAATAAATGTACCTGAACTGCGTAGAGGAGTGGGTCACCGCAATATATATTAAAAACCCTGAACTTGTATGATTCGCACCAATAAATGTACCTGGACTGCGTAGAGGAGTGGGTCACCACAATATATATTAAAAACCCTGAACTTTTATGATTCGCACCAATAAATGTATCTGGACTGCGTAGAGGAGTGGGTCACCACAATATATATAATAAGAAAACCATCAACTTGTATGATTCGCACCAATAAATGTAGCTGGACTGCGTAGAGGAGTGGGTCACCACAATATATATTAAAAACCCTGAACTTTTATGATTCGCACCAATAAATGTATCTGGACTGCGTAGAGGAGTGGGCACTGGGCACCACAATAAAATATATAAAAAACCTTCAACAGGTCTGCATTACACTGCACATACGGCTGCTCCTCCATCCTCTCCATCATATACATGTTGGAGTTTTAGCGTGTGACAACCTCTTGTTTTTGATAATGTCAGTGCATTTTGAATATTTTTCAATTTGCCCCACACCACTGAATGTACTTTATCTATGATACGCATCTATCTATCTTGACTGCGTAGTGTGGTGGGCCCGGTACACAATTTGGTACCGAGGCCACAATATAATTAAAAAACCCTCCACGGGTCAGAATTCCACCAAAAAAGGGTATGGACTGCGTAGTGTGGTGGCCCCAGTACACAATTTGGTACCGAGGCCACAATATAATTAAAAAATTGGGCATCAACTGTCACCGTTGTTTAATATCTGATACACCTAAATATGGACTGCACAGTGGAGTGGCCCCGGTAGCAAATTTGGTGCCGGGGCCACAATACCGCCTCCAACTTCCAAGTGTAGTGTTTATAAAGACAGACAGCGTCGAAGTGTTATTAGTTGACTTTCTTAACCCTAAAATTGTCCCTGTTGCAAATATTCGTGCAATGGACAGTTACTTTTTTATTGAAAGACTCAAGCTTTCAAGTGTAGTGTTTATAAAATATAAACAACAATACAGTAGTTTTAGAGCACGTCAATACCTCTTGTTTTAAATTATGACAGGGCATTTTACTTTTGGTTTAATTTCTTGAATTTGTTTAAATTTGGTTTTACTTTTTGAACATGGCAAACGACTGTTGATTGGTCATATAATGCAAAAAAAAAAGTTCCAAGATGGAATTGTCCTTGGGCCCTCACACCCACCCTTATGTTGTTGAAATAGGACATGCACACTTTAACAAACCAATCATTTCAGCGACAGGGCCTACCAAACAACTTTGGCTGAAATGATTGGTTTGTTTGGGCCCCCACACCAAAAAAGCTATTCATCTCTCCCTGTACAGACTAAACAGGCTCTACTGATGCAAGATGTCATCCTCATCCTCAACCTCTGATTCCTCTCCCCCTACAGTGTGTACTTCCTCCTCATCACACATTATCAATTCGTCCCCGCTGGACTCCACAACCACAGGTCCCTCTGTACTATCTGGAGGGCAGTGCTGTACTTCATTGAGGAATTGATTATTCATTTTTATAAACATCATTTTTTCAACGTTATGAGGAAGCAACCTCCTTCGCCGCTCACTGACCAGGTTCCCCGCTGCACTAAAAACTCTTTCCGAGTACACACTGGAGGGGGGACAACTCAGGTAAAATAGAGCCAGTTTGTACAGGGGCTTCCAAACTGCCTTTTTTTCCTGCCAGTAACAATATGGACTGTCTGACATGTCTACTTGGATGGTGTCAGCAAAGTAATCATCCACAATTTTTTCTATTGTGACAGCATCCAATGCAGCGAGAGTAGACATGTCTGCAATGGTTGGCAGGTCCTTCAGTCCGGACCAGATGTTATCAGCATCCCCGCCAGTGCCTCTTTTGGGAAAACTGAGCTTTTTCCTCGCAGCCATAGATGTGGAAGAAAATGAGGGTGGAGCTGTTGGCATGTCACGGTCCTCTTCAGAGGACAATCTCCTGACCAGCAGGTCTTTGCACCGCTGTAGACTTGTGTCCGCCGGAAACAGAGACACAACATACGCTTTAAACCGAGGATCGAGCACGGTGGCCAGAATGTATTCCTCTGACTTTAAAAGAGTGACCACCCTCGGATCCTGGCAAAGCGTACGAAGGGCTACATCCACAAGAGCTACATGCTTGGTGTAATCGCAATGGCTTACCAGCTCCTCCCTCACTTTCTCCAGCTGCTTCTGCAACAGCCTGATCAGGGGAATGACCTGACTCAAGCTGGCAGTGTCGGAACTGACTTCTCGTGTGGCAAGTTCAAATGGCTGCAGAACCTTGCACAACACGGAAATCAGTCTCCACTGCGCTTGACTGAGGCGCATCCCCACTCCTTTGCCTATGTCGTAGGTGGCTGTGTAGGCCTGAATGGCCTTTTGCTGCTCCTCCATCCTCTGCAGCATATAGAGGGTGGAGTTCCAGCGCGTCACAACCTCTTGTTTGAGGTGATGGCAGGGCAGGTTCATGCTTTTTTGATGTGCCTCTAGTCTGCGGTAGGCACTGGCTGAATGCCGAAAGTGTCCAGCAATTTTGTGCGCCACCGCAAGCATCTCCTGCACACCCCTGTCACTCTTGAGGTAATGCTGCACCACCAAATTAATGGTGTGGGCAAAACATGGGACATGCTGGAAATTGCCCATATTTAATGCCGCACAATGTTACTGGCATTGTCTGACACCACAAATCCCCATGAGAGTCTAAGTGGGGTAAGCCACTGGGAGATAATTTCCCTCATTTTCTCTAATATGTTGTCAGCGTTGTGCCTCTTATTAAAGCCTGTAATACACAATGTTGCCTGCCTTTGCATGAGCAGCCATTTTGTAGTTGCTGCTACTGATGCAGCTGTTGCTGTTGCTGCGGAAGGGGATGCATCTACCCAGTGGGCTGTCACAGTCATATAGTCCTTCGTTTGCCCAGAACCACTTGTCCACATGTCCGTGGTTAAGTGGACAGTGGGTACAACCGCATTTTTTAGAGCACTGAGGACACTTGATCGTACTTCTCTGTACATTTTTGGTATCGCCTGCCTAGTGAAGTGGAATCTCGAGGGGATTTGGTACCGGGGACACAATACCTCCATCAACCCTCTAAATCCCACTCCACTGATGGCGGACACCGGGCGCACGTCTAACACCAACATTGCAGTTACAGCCGCAGTTATATGCTTTGCAATAGGGTGACTACTATCTAATTTTGTGGTCATGGCAAACGACTGTTGGACGGTCAATTGTTTTGTGAAAGACTTAGCGGTCTTACGACTTCCCCTCTGGGAAGATGACCGACTAACAGCAGCAACAGCAGCAGTGGCAGTAGTAGGCGTACCGCTGCAGGATTCCTCGGATGAATCCCGTATTGAGGAGGACTCAGTCTGGCTGCTGACTTGGGCTGCAGGACTGAATCTGATGGAGATTGTGGAGCAAGTTGACGAGGAGGGTGTTGCTGGTGTGTATCCAACTGGACCACCGGATTTAGGTGTCCCTGTACCGATGAGGGTCCTAGCCCCAGTTCCTGAACTAACCACTGAACTATGAAGGTTATTCAGGTGACGTATAAGGGAGGATGTTCCTAGGTGGGCAAGATCCTTACCCCTGCTTATTTGAGCTTTACATATGCTACATATGGCCATACATTGGTTGTCTGGATTTGGATAAAAATAACTCCAGACCGAAGAGGTGCATTTTTTGGTCTTCTGACCAGGCATGACGATGGGCTTTTTCATCCCATGGACATCAGCTGTTTCCCCCCCTGGTGCCTCATTTACAATAACCACATCACCATCCTCATCATCAAGTTCCTCCACAGCGCCAGCTACATCATCAATAGCCTCCTCCCGAGCCACCTCTTCCCGTACAGTGATGGGAAGGTCAGGCTTGACAACCACCAACATCCTTGGACTCGCCTTGTGGATTTGTGATAATTTCTCTTTAGAAGGCAGAGTTGTTTGCTGTTTTGTTGCTGACAGCATAACTCTCTTCAATTTTTTGTAGGGGGGGGAGGAGGAGGGCTAAGATCCGTGGGTGAAGCTGAACCACTAGTCATGAACACGGGCCAGGGCCTAAGCCGTTCCTTGCCACTCCGTGTCGTAAATGGCATATTGGCAACTTTACGTTTCTCCTCAGATGATTTTAAGTTTCTCTTTTTGCTACTTTTTCTTAACTTGGGCTTTTTGGATTTTACATGCCCGGTACTACGAGATTGGGCATCGGGCTTGGAAGACGACGTTGATGGCATTTCATCGTCTATGTCATGACTAGTGGCAGCAGCTTCAGCATTAGGAGGAAGTGGGTCTTGATCTTTCCCTACTTTATCCTCCAAATTTTTGGTCTCCATTATATGTAGCACAAGATACTGCAGAATGTGTGAACTTGGTAATATTGCAGTACCAATGGACTTATACTGCTGTATTGGTTTTGCAAATTTGGTTATAATTATTATATATTTTTTTTAATTTTTTATTTTTTATTTTTTTTTACTTTTTTTTTATTTTTTAAAAACTTGGGAATAATGGGGAAATAACTATGCCCTTAGAAGCACAGAGCACAGGACACAGCACCACTGGACTGAACAGGACACGGCACAGGACCCAGCAGCACTACGGAACTCAGCAGGACAGAGCACAGGACAGAGCACCACTGGACTGATACTGCAGAATGTGTGAACTTTGTAATATTGCAGTACCAATGGACTTATACTGCTGGATTGGTTTTGCAAATTTGGTTATAATTATATATATTTTTTTTAATTTTTTATTTTTTATTTTTTTTTACTTTTTTTTTATTTTTTAAAAACTTGGGAATAATGGGGAAATAACTATGCCCTTAGAAGCACAGAGCACAGGACACAGCACCACTGGACTGAACAGGACACGGCACAGGACCCAGCAGCACTACGGAACTCAGCAGGACAGAGCACAGGACACAGCACCACTGGACTGATACTGCAGAATGTGTGAACTTTGTAATATTGCAGTACCACTGGACTTTTACTGCTGAATGTGTGAACTTGGTAATATTGCAGTACCAATGGGCTTATACTGCAGGATTGGTTGTGCAAATTTTGTGGTAATTAAAAAAAATTAAATTAGTTTTTGGTATTGTTTTAAATAACTTTTTTTTATTTTTTTAAACACAGGGGAATATTGGGGAAATAACTATGCCCTTAGAAGCACAGAGCACAGGACACAGCACCACTGGACTGAACAGGACACAGCACAGGACCCAGCAGCACCACTGACCTCAGAAGGACAGAGCACAGCACACAGCACCACTGGACTGATACTGCAGAACACAGCACAGCACAGCACAGAACTAAACAGCACAGCACAGAACTAAACAGCACAGCACGAGATCTACCAGGACAGAGGACCACCTAACACACCCTCCCTCTACCCTGATCAATGCCCGAGTGAAGATGGCGGCGACTAGCGGGGAATTTATAGGATCCGAGTATCGCGAGATCCGACAACGGGATTATGAGTCAGAGCCTCAGTTTCAGATTTGAATTTGGCGCCAATACCCGGATCTGTCTCGGATCCGACTCGGATTGGCAACGTTCGGGTGGGCTCGGATTTCAGAAATCCGAGTGCGCTCATCTCTAGTTATAAATTATAATAACCAAAATGGTGCCTGTTTTCCAGAATATATGGAGGTTAAGCCCGCTATTATTGAGATGGCGCCACAGGGACCAAAACATAAACTAATCTCGAGCAGTGTGCAAGGTGAGCAAATGAGAGTATTTCTGGCGTTGGATATAAATTACAGATATAGAAGATTATTGGTAAACATTTTTTATTTCCTTGTTTCGTAGGAAAAGAAAGGGAATAGAAACCCAAGCGACATCAAGAAAAATATGAAAACCTTGAGAAAAAATTTGTTGAAATGTGTATGCTTTTTAGAACTGTTCTGCCACAAACCAGTAGCACCGTTAAAGTGTCATACTATTTTTTTCACTTGTCATATTCTGCAATAAAACTTTTTGTACTTTTTTTCCTCCAATAAAACTCTTGCATGAACACTTTGTGATTTATTCTGGGTATTTTACAAATATTAGTTAATAAAGGTTAATATGACTTTATAAGTTTAATAGTTTATAAAGGTATAAGTTTATAAAGGGTAAATATGAATAGATTCCCAGCATAGATGCAAAGGGTAATAAAAAGTATAATGGTTTGCAGCCAGACAGGTGCAATACACATCAATACAAAACTCAAGTCTGTGATGTGCGGGTACCGCACCACGTGGGACTGGTACAGGCATCATAAATTCACATACATACGCCCCCCCCCCCAGGTCGAGGAAGTATCGGAGGATTGTTGTGGATCGGTCGGACATTTATACACACAACACAACGGAAAGGAGGTTGGAACGAAAATATTGAACGGTACGACCAACCAAATGAGGCGACAATCGTCCATTTGGGCAGACTTTTGACCATCGTGTCACTACACACACTGACCCGACTTTTAAACGAGCGGTCCTATGTCGGCTGGTTGAGCCGATTATTGGACAAAAACCCTGTAGTGTGTACCCAGCTTAATCGGGAAGGGGGGGGGTATTGGAACAAATGCAATTTTTATAGACTGAGACTCAGATGCATATGTGTCTGCCAGGAGACGGGAAACCTGTGGCCAATGATTAGTGTAAGTTACAAACTAATAATGATGATCTGCTTAGATGCATCAGCTCAAAATACCTGTGTAAGATGTGTCTTTTTCTAACGCAATTTCCATCTACGTTTTAGAAAGAAATTGCATCCAACTCTGCATGAGGCCCATAATCTTCAATTTCTGCTTTTGCTTCACCATTCTGCATTGTATTTGTACATTTGCATTTTATGGAATTTTGTCTATGAATAGAGCTGGGATCAAGGCAGTTAGTCCATTTAGCTGTGTAAGATGGTTTGTTTGGGCTAGGACTGGGGACAGTTATAGCCAAATTCAGAAGAAATTTGTAATGTGTAATGAGGAGAATGTTATGTGCAACAGTTTTCACAATTTTTCTCATCTCTAATTCATTCCTTTCATTTGGCACTATGGGGCATATTCAATTGTCGGCGTAAACGCCGAAAATCTCGCGGTCCGTGCATTATTATTGTTATTGCTGTAATAATGTGCTGAAAAAACGTTATTACGGTAGTTTTCTCGCTGGATTTCAGCTCACTGCTCAGGGAACTGTGAGCTGAAATCCAGCTAACTACTAATAACGGTAGTAGTTTAAGCGCGCCACGGAAACGGCACAATTGAATATGCCCCTATGAATGAATAATTGTAATGGAGTTTTTCATGGCTGTGTAGTCCCACCAGGCAGCTAGGTTCTTAAAAAGTCTATAAATAATTTTGTCATTATGCTACAATTGTATGTTTCAGCTGTATTTGCAATCTCTGCCTTTGACACAGGCACACCTTAGCATCTTGATTTACGTCTCCTGTCTTTTGCTTCCACCTCCTAGAGACAGACTAATAGAACAACACACTGAGCTGCTCAGGGGTATAAAATAGTTTGGTATGACTCCTGAGGACAGGAGACTTCCATAAAATGACACCTTGACATGATACGTATGCATATTTTAGCAGCATATAACTCAGGACATTCTCCGGGTATTTCATCTTATGGCTGCACTAATCAATCTCAATACAGTTAATGAGCTGCTCTTTAGCTAACTTCCTTATTGCTTGGACATCCTAGATAGTGCCAGCATGGATGTAGTTCTGAAGTTGGACCTTGCCTTACAGTTTTGACTGCTTCTGTGTACTTCACCTGGTAAATTTCATCAGTGACTTTTCCTTGTAAAAAAGTGTGATTGCCCTCTGTGATAATGGGAAATCCTCCTTGGAATGACTGGTGAGTGAAATCGATTGGCACCCATATTATTAAAGTAACAAAAAAGTTTATTAGCAACGTAACAAAACACATACAGTACAATATGTAGGGGCATATTCAATTGACGGTGGGATCGCCGAAAATCCTGCGCTCCAAAAATATTACCGTTATTACGGTAATCCTGTGCGGGAAAACTGTTAATACGGTAATTTACTCTCTGGATTTCAGCTCGCAGCTCAGGGAGCTGCGAGCTGAATTCCAGCGAGTAAATTACCGTATTAACGGTAATATTTTTGGAGTGCGGGATTTTCGGCGATCCCGTTGTCAATTGAATATGCCCTGTAGTGTCTGCAATATGCATATAAATAAGCATTACTGTAACAGAATCCAATGCAACAGTGAACCAGTATATCCTGTCTTTCAGGGAATGACATTCTGACCAAAAAAAATCTTTTTCTCAAGGCTGATTTAGTGTTTTGTTGCAATTAGACAAAAAATGAGTATTAGTGGCTATTTATGGCAACAATGTGCAGCCAAGTTATTTTTGTTTTAAAGGCTTTAAAAAGCATCTATATTTACTTATCAATAAATGACCAAACCTAAGTTGTGTTACATTACATAATAGGGAAAGGAGAATGGTTTTGGCTGCACTTGTTGCATACATGTTGACTGTCTTAGGTTAATGATACCAGCGCAAGCCAGTTGTATACTTAAAGTTTAGCCTTAGATCTGGTTAAACAATTTTAAATAGTACTTGTTTACTTGAGTGTTTACTTGCATTTACATGTTTAGTAATTTGTACATTTAGTCAAATCTTCCTATCAAAGTTATTTATGACTTTATATTTACTTTAACAAAGTAAAATTAGAATGATTTATCTTACTATGGCTATAGTAAATGCACTGAAGAGTAATTACTATAAATTCAGTATGCAAAAGTAAAACAAAATTATAAAAACATTATTGCAATATATTTTATTATTACCTCTGTATGCTGTTTGCCCCAATTTCCCCTCAACCCTCTTCCCAGATAGGTTTTTGGTTGGCTGTCGTGGATCCTCTAACAACCAATTTCTATTGACGTGCAAGAATCAGTGAGGTTCTTAAAGGCAGGATGACTCAACAAGGTGGAGAAGATTTGCTTTGCAGCAGCCTGCGACCATTTAAAGGAGGCTTTGAGAACCCCATGACCAGCTCAGAACCTGTTCCAGAAAATGAGAGCTCTAAGCACTGGAATACGGAATGGTAAGAGACTTTTTTTTATAATCTACACATTTTCTGTTAAATATTATGAAGCGTGTTCAATTTTAGGCTTTTTAATAGCAACCTAGGAATAACAGAATAACATTTTCCTATATGGGTGTTCAATTATAGGTAATGTGAAAAAAATCTCGCTCAGGGTAACGAATGATATGCCCTCAGGACCATCAGTGTCATAAGGGCCACAATGCCAGATATAGTAGATATTTTCATTCTCGCTTAGTCTCAAGATATAGACAAATCTTTGCACAAAACAACAACATATATGTCCTATATCTCTTGTATATAAAATAGTATATAAAAATAATGCACTAGTAAAGATCAATTGAACAATAATATGCCTATGGGAATGCATTATTCAGTACATCTCAATGCACATTTGTTTTCTTATCACATAAATAGCAGAATTTGATTTCAGAAAATAGATGTACCATTATTTATCCTAAACAGTAAAACACTATATAAAAATATATCTTTTTATACAGTATGTTTTAAGTCCAGTGCATCAAAGTGCTAACATGAGCCAATGATAAAGCTGTTCAGTGGCTAAAAAGACTTAGGGGTAGCTTTATTAAACCTTTTAAAATAGAAAAGTGGAAATGTTGCCCATCAGATTCTAGATATTTTCTACAATGTTCTAGATACATTGCAGCTCAAATCTGATTGGTTGCTATGGGCTACCTCTACTTTTCCTTTTTAGAAGGATTGATAAATCTACCCCTTAAACTTTCAATGTATACAAGATGATTTTCACTGAACATGCACCAATAATCAATTATATGCAACAATTGTCCTTGTATGCCAAAAGGATACAAAAAATTGCAAGCATTGTAAAAGTAAATGAAAGCATATTATCAGTAATTTACATTCTTGTGGCCTCTGTACAGTTCAAGCATTCCCCAAAAAAATGAAAGGCTTACAGGGTTCATCTGTTAGAGCTAAGCCTATTGTCTGCATAGATTCTCCATTGAAAAGACTAGTTTCCCTTCAACGTATTACATATCTCTTTCATATGAGTGATACTGCTTGCATCAATAGTTATTTGGAGATAAATTGAGGTTGAATAAATGCAAAATATAAAGATAGTTCTGTTGTATGGATCGAGATGACACCAATCCCAACATCAAAATACAGCTTTCAGAGACACAGCTCAATACAATAAAATATGAAGGTACTTACATAGCAAACTTTACAGATGGTGGAAAGAGGCACAGAGTATTATATGTACATTTGTTTTCCCTTCATGTTACATACCTGCAGAAATGGGCACTGAAAACAAATTTTACAAATAAAACAGAGACGTATGAATGCATTATTTTTCATTTCACTAATTGCACTTTGTAGTCAAATTGTATTAGGTAATTAAACCAAATTATATGGCTGATTCACTAAATTAATCATTGGTGAATCATGATCAAATAACTCACAAATGTTTGTAGTAGCCCAAAAGCACTTATCTGAATGTATTTTTATTCTAAATAAAACCCTGCATACACATATCTGGAAGTACAGGGATTAGCAGATGTTTTTGAACATCATTACAGATCTTCATATCATTATGAAATCACAATTTTAAGATATAAAATGTATGGCTATGAGATGAGTGAGTTACTGCAGTTCCTAGTCAGACAAGCCAAGTTCGGTACATAGGTGAACCAGCAATGCATAGCAAGACAAGTCAAGTTCGGTACACAAGTGATCCAGTAATGCATAGTAAGACAAGCCAAGTCCTACACACAAGTGATCCAGTAATGTATAGTAAGACAAGCCAAGTCCTGCACACAGGTGATCCAGTAATGCATAGTAAGACAAGCCAAGTCCTGCACACAGGTGATCCAGTAATGCGTAGCAAGACAAGTCAAGTTCGGTACACAGGTAATCCAGCAATGCGTATTAAGACAAGCCAAGTTTGGTACACAGGTGATACAGTAATGACAAGCCAAGTTCGTAGACAGGTGATCCAGCAATGCATAGTAAGACAAGCCAAGTTTAATACACAGAAGATCCAGCAGCTCAGAGTCAGACAGGCAGGGAACGGTAAACAGGAGATCCAGAGAAACACTCTCAGGGAGCAGGGCAGAAGCAAAGACTAAGCAGGAGTCAGACGTACAGCAACAACGTTGCACTGAGCCAGGCTGAGTGTCAATGCAACGTCTAAATAGTGCTAGGCATTCAAAATACCGTGCCCGAAAGGCGCGTCATTTTACCCGCCACCCAGAAGTGCCGGGATTGGGACAGACGGTGCAGCGCTGAACCGTGGAGCAGGTAAGTTTGTTACATTTTTCTGTTTTAAGAGTACATATTGCTGTTTGTTCTGATTAATCATATTATGATTATCCTAGCTCTTAGGGCTGACTTAGAGTTTGATGTGAATGAATATCTGGTGTCTGAATGTCTTGTGGGTGAGCTTGATTTACATTATATAATGTAATGTTTTATTATCTTTAATAAATCAGATACGAGTTGATAAGGTTATATACATGATATTGAACATAGATGGGAATCGAACTCATGACCTCAGTGCTGTGAGGCAGAAGTGCTAGCCACTAAGCCACAGTAGAAACATCCTTTCACTAGACAAATACAATAAATGCTTCTTGCTGTTTAGCATGTTGGAATACTAGCTTTAATATTCAAAAGTCTTGACAAAGTCATTACCTTTAGTTGACTGTAAAATGTGCTAGTTATAACTAGTTAACTAGTGAACTATGACTGCACCTTAAAATAAGAGTACATAGTAAGGTAGGTGAGTTCCTCAAGATGCTTTTGCAGCTGCAGAAGTGTCTTTGAAGTTTTAAATAAACACTTCTTATTTTCACTTTGTCATACCATATTGCTAACAGCCATTCTTACCATTTAATATATCTGGTCCTAAATGTGGTATTGATTTTGTAATCTCATGGAACATGCTTTTTCCTTATGAAAGATAATGTTAAATGCATATATCTTTGGATAGTTATTTAAAAGAGAAAAAAGGTGAAATAAATTCTTAGTGTGTAACATAAAACTGGGTGCCTATAACTGTTTTGATGAATGCTACTGATGCCGGTGATAAATTATTAGTCAAATGCACTATTTCACATTCATATTTTTTATTATCAGAACAGATTGTGAGACATACTCCAGTTTTATCTATTTAATGATTCCATTTTGCACCAACAGCAGAAACTATAAATACATGACTTATGGCACTTTTGCTATCTTAGCATTTCATAAAATTGCACAGTGTGGCATGCTGAAAAATATTAAACATTCAGTGCATTTAGGCATGGTAACTGAATTCATTTATCCCACAGGATTTTACTAACCCTTAGGATGTGCATGAATTGGCTTGTTGTAATGACTTGCTTTATATTGATTTTTCAACTGATGGACTATAACCTTTGGAAATAGTTCATTTTTGTTTCCACCGTTAAAGTAAATAGAATATAGGCTTATTTCTTTATTATTGATGTCCTTTAACACATCAGAATGCAGTTTCAATATAGTAATAAGGAACTATTTCATTTGTTTTGTCTTTAGCTTTACCTTATGTCCTCTTGATTGGAGTCCCTTGTTGCTCATGAAAGCATACACTTTCTAACTGTTTCAAACATAATGTTACAATCTGGGCAGATCTTGCCAAGCGAACAATACCAGCCACATTTCTTCCATTGCTGGAAAAATGAAAACTAAAAATGTATAGTAAACAAAACTATTAAAACATAAAAACTATGAATGAAAGTAACAGTAAATCTGTTCTCTAAAGAACATTTCCAGAATCCGCACATATCTCACACAAGACACTGCTAAAACCTTAATTCATGCACTAATCATCTCCCGCATTGACTATTGCAATTCCCTCCTTACTGGTCTTCCCAAAAACAGACTGAAACCCCTAAAATCTATTTTGCATGCTTCGGAAAGACTGATTTTCCTTGCAAATAGCTATTTCTCTGTTGAATCACTCTGTATGTCTCTACACTGGCTGCCTGTCTTCTACCGAATCCAATATAAAATACTTTTACTAACCTACAAGGCCATCAACAAAGCTGCACCAACATACATCTCCTCTCTTGTCTCAAAATATCTCCCAACTCGGCAACTCCGTTCTGCAAAAGATCTGCGTCTCTCATCCACCCTCATTACATCCTCCCATTCCCGGTTACAGGACTTTTTTCGGGCTGCACCCACTCTATGGAACTCTCTCCCTCACACAATAAGACTCTCCTCTGTTTTACAAACTTTCAAGCGTTCTCTGAAAACCTACCTATTCAGACAAGCTTATAATATTCCTCAACCACCATCTTAACCTCACTACCTTTAGCCTGTTACACAATTTCACAGAAGACAACTACCCCCGGACCAACATTGTTGTGTGACAGGATCATTTAGCTTATGAGTCACCTTACCTTTGCAGTCTGGCTGGGCCAAGATGCAAAATGTATACTTAACCTCATGTGTCAATCTCCCATTGTCCCATAGATTGTAAGCTTGCGAGCAGGGCCTTCTCACCTCTTTGTCTGTTTTACCCAGTTTGTTTATTAGTTTATTACGTTTGTCCCCAATTGTAAAGCGCTACGGAATATGTTGGCGCTATATAAATAAATGATGATGATGATGTTCTACAACACTCACAACTGCTGCTAATATACATGCTAAGTAAGTCCTGATGCTAAGCCATGCAACAATTAAAAAGACAATATAAACATAGAAACATCATCCTTGTTTATTTGTAAGGTGCCACAGAACTTCACAATGCTGGGCAATGGAAATAAGAAAGTAATACAGACACAAATCATACATACAATCAAATCCTAAATAAAAACAGATCAAGTACATAAGAGGTTGACAAAGAAAATGCGGACTTGAAACAGAGGGTAGCGAAACCTGTTTCAGAGAGCTTCAAATCTAGAGGGAGAGGACATATAATTTAATGACAGAAATGATGATGATCTGCATATAATCCTTTTAGTGTTCGTAAAACTTCTTATGGCCACCTGTATCAGTTTCATGTGAATCGCGATACAGTTTACTGCAGGGTTTCCCAATCTCAGTCCTCAGGACTCCCTAACAGTGTAGGTTTTCCATATCTCCTTGCTGGAGCACAGGTGTATTTATTACTGACTGACACATTGTAACAGATCCACAGGTGGTCCTAATTATGTCACATGTGATCCGGAAAACCTGCACTGTTGGGGAGCCCTGAGGACTGGGTTTGGGAAACCCTAGTTTACTGTATAAATAATGTTTCAATGTTTTGACTGTAGTAATCAGTTCTAGGGGTAAATGTATTATACTGCGATTTGTGCAACTTGCCAATATTCTGTGACTTTGACAGCTAAATACAAAATGTCATTGTGTTTAAAGGTAAAATGATTGAGTTGAATCATACTTCCCCTTCTAGACTAAAGCTAGGTACACACTACAGAAGATTTCTCCCGATGCGATATCTTCAACGATTTTCCCAGCGACTGAAAGTACCTGATCAGCATGCCGATTCATGTGTACACACCTACACAATTTTACACAATTTACCTTCAGATCTGTGCTCTTCATCTGTCATAACCATCTGCTGAAACGATTGTGACTCTGTAAACTCTATGGAGATCTTCCTACTCTGCTGGTCATGAGTGCATACACACTTCAGAATATGCCCAACATCGTTCCATCATTTATAGAGATTTTTAGTCTGGTTATAACATCAAATGAAGCAATATTATGTGCTTTGGTACAATAAAACATTATCGTTGGAACGTACACACTAATGCAATATCGGACCTAACAGTCATTTATCGTGTAATTGGCACGAAAGTTGGGTGAAAAACCTGTAGTGTGCACCCAGCTTTAGTGGAGACACTTTTAGAAACCCAAACAATAAGCAGGCTTACCTTATCAAATATACTGTATATTATAATTGTTACATAACAGTGTAGATCTATTATGCAAGGGAATGGACTTTTTCTGATCCTGAGAATCCAGCATCTCTCCGACAATTGCTGGGTTCTAAGAGTTGTTGTATAACTTAGCTAAGAGCAGAAATACAATCTTACAACCCTAGTTGTATGAGAGCAGTTATTAAGGCCAGTAAAAAAAATCTGTTAGGTAACAGTGAAGGGAATCCCGGTATGTGTTTAGTACTCTATAGAGGAACACAAGGATGGCTGAATTAGAGGATATCCTAGTTTATGAAGCTCAACCTCAGAGAAATGTCAAATACCTGGGTAAGGTATTCCAAGGTAAGCTGTTGCTGTCTATCCAGAAATTAAGGAATTTTCTAACTACCTAACTCCCTACTTAATAGACATTTACAGCTGTGGTATGCAATTGAAAAACAAGTGGGGCTGTGTTGGAGTGCACTCCAGTGCGATAGAGTAAAATAGATTTTATAAACGCTTCTCTATGTACATTGTTGGAAGCTCAGCCCTCCACTGCAGATAAGACCTATACCAAATGGCCAGGAGATTTCACAGAACTACATGATGACACCACTTAGGGCTCTGAAAGTCTTATCCAGTGTTCAATGTGAAAGGTAAAAGTAAAAATATTTTAAAACACTGATTTTAAGGCAAAAGCGCGTGGTAAAGGCGAACCTCGAAATGCGAACTATGAACAAATGCGAATTTCAATCCACAAATTTGAATCAATTGTTGAAATTTGATTGAATTTCGAACTGGTTAAAAATTTTCACTTTATTTATTTAGGAATTTTAATATGGACTTAGTTCTAATTGCCTTTTATAGTATTGTAGGACAGTACTGTATAGTTGAAATAGATTCAAACTAATCTACCTGAACCAACTCCACTGCACATTGTATGCAAAGAGAGAAAAGGTGTTAACTGTGTAAGAAAAAGCTGATTTAAAGGTTGTTGGTTGGAAAAGTAACTAGTGACATAGAATAGATAAGAGATAGATAAGTGACTGTGTAGACTTCTCTAAGTGTGTGTTTCAACAGCCAGTTATGTTAAGAAACTGCAAGAAAATGCAATGGAGAGAGGCAGAAAGATCCGGAGAAGAGTTGCATCTCTAGAGAAACCTATGCACATGTGTGGATAAATTTAACTTCACATGTCCCATATTTACTTTGGTACTAATCTGTAAACTTGAGGGGTTATCATTTAATGCCGCACAGCACTTGGGTCACGAGTTTAATTTCGACTAAGACCCTATCTGTGTTCAGTCTTTATGTTCTCCCCATGTATCCATGAGTTTTCTCCTGGTGCTCCCGTTTCCATCCCAAAGTCCAAAAAAACATACTGGTAGTTTAATTGGCTCCTAACAAAATAGGCAATAATGTATATATGTGTATTGTAGGGAGTTTAGACTGTAAGCTCGATTTGGGGCAGGAACTTATTCGAATGACTATATAGTCTCTGTGCAGCGCTGCATAATATGATTGGTGCTATAAAAATAAACAATAATAAATAATAGGAAATAATGCCCCATTTATATCAGCATATCTGTTTTCACCATTTTACATTTTATTCTACTGGAGTAGACACAAGAAACATACATAAAATTGATTTGCCTGTGTATTTTGTCTTAGACTTTTCCTTGGACCATACAACATATAGCTAATCACATTGCTTATTTGCATTTTGCTTACTAGGAGAGCTATCAAACCCTGAATAACTTCCTCTAACATGACAAACAAAATATTAGCAATGTGCTGATTTCATAAAGCAACATGACTTAATTCAGATGTAATTAAACAAAATGTCTGAGTCTGAAAGCGTTTGAAAGGATTTGTATTGAGATATGAATCTAATACCATGCTGACAAAAATTTTGCAAGGCATTTAATATGTGTCCACTGTTGATATCTATAACACGCAGTGCAAAGGGAGAATGATTTATTTTAATACTTACTGTACGCATAATTTTCATAGTTCTAGAACACAAGTCAATGTCAAAGGAAGTTTATCTTTCAAAAATCCAACATCTGGCATAAACCCTTCATAAAGAAATTTGTTCCACGTCTCCATTACTTAGTAACATCTGTCATTCACGTCAAATCTAGAGCCAATATAGTAAATCATTATGCCTAAAAAAAACAACAGATACACATAGAAACTGCATTGTGTATGATATGACAAAGGTCTTCTTGTCAACTTCCATTACCTACAAACAGAGATGATTTTTGTTTCTAGAAGGAAGAATATGCTTAAATTATTCCAGCAGTTTTCTATTTTCTGTTTCATTGACTCCTATATTTAATTACTTGAAATCACTTTCCGTGGAGAAAGAAAATGATAAGCTTTTCACAGGCATTTCATGCCTCTAGTTTTTAAAGTATATGGATGCATTAATGAGTTTGAAAGTTTTTCGAGTTTCTAAAGTTGTCAACTGTTGAAGTTATGCATGGTTTACCATATCAAGGAAGAATCTGAAAAATCTTTGTGGTGCTGATATTGTGCAGGTGGACTTATATCCATCATTATTGTCTGATATGTATTTTAGCATCACTATAACAACATCCTTTGCTGTTTAATGTGCTTTAACAATTTAAAGTGAAAAAGAATGTGAACATGATATTTCACAAACAAATAAACCAAATATAGGAGGGACAGGTATTCCAGGAATATCTTTGCTTATGCTAAGTTAATGTCAAAATTTTACATCCTGGCCATTCCTGCAGTGAGAATTATAAATCACAGTTGTTAATATTATTTGCAGAGCCAACTTGTGGTGTGTTCTTATCAGTGTACAAAATGAATGTACTTTTTTATTATTTTTAGACTGTTTTTTACGTAATTATTTTTAATTTATACATAGATTTTGATGTGTTCATTTTGTTGGCTACAATTTTGCCTAATTTGAATTATTGCATGCTTTCTAAGATCTGCTCTGTTAGCAAGTAAGAAGATATTCCTGACACCGCTTGTGTGACTCTTTTAATAACACCTGTGACCATTCAGAGCCTGACTTGTATTTCATGGCACTGAAGGTCAAGTTGTGACTTCTGAAAGCACAGCGAGGCGTGAGTAAGCCAATTTGAGCCTTAGAAACAGAAACCTATATTTAAATGAAATGTATAGTAATGAGCATTCATTTCAACCTCAGAAGGATAGTGTAGGACTAAAAGAATCTACCTAAAAGTTGACATGATTTATTTGGGGTTGTTATGGTTATATATATATATATATATATATATATATATATATATATATATATATATATATATATATATATCTATATCTATATATGTGTAGATCGATAGATAGATAGATAGATAGATAGATCTCTCTCTCTCTCTCTCTCTCTCTCTACTGTATATATATATATATATATATATATATATATATATATATATATATATCGCTTCCATGGGACATCCTGCCTCATTACTGATGTATTAAAACCTGCCATGAAGCCATGTTCTCATTTAAAATCATACGAATAAGCACCTGCAGTAAGAAAGCACTTTAGCTATTTTGGCTCCACATGCCACAGCTATAGGTCTAACTATTCAAAGCTTATTGAAAATATTTTATTAATTGTTCCACCCATTTATTTTAATATTGCCCCATCGTTGGCAAACCTCCAATCAGTTAATATTTTACTTTTTTTTTAATGATACAGGTATCTATGGTACCTTGACTTGGAGCAGCTACATCACTACATACTGCTACATTGCATGACACTACATCACTACATACTCTATTGTTTTTGACATATGTATTGTAGCTGCTCAACAGTCTGTAAATCCCAAATAATATTAATAATAATAATTTACTATATAGTACCTTTCTCCCAATATAACTCAAAGCATTTTACATAGTTGCAGAGGCTGAAGCAGACATCTTGGGTTCTCTCAGCTGCTACTTTATGGAATCATTTACATTGGTCCCTGTCCCACTGGAGCTGACAATCTAAATTCCCTTCCACACAAACACTAGGGTCCATTTTTTTGTTTAAATTCAATTAACTTAAAAGTATGTTTTTGGATTGTGTGGGAGGAAACTGGAGTACCTGGAGGAAACCCACGCAAACACGGGGAGAACATATGAAATCAAACCCATGATCCCAGCACTGTGAGATAAAACAAAGCTAACAACTGCACCACCCTGTAAATTGTTCATGTTAAGTGTCATATGTATTGTACAACCTTGTGTGTTTCATCACTAGACTGGCACTCTTAAATTACGATCATCCCAGTACAGAAAACAGGCATTAAACAGAATACTATATTTTGGCTGTAAGATCTTGAGTATATTTATCATCAAAATACTTTGTTCACCCCATGAAGATTGGCGAAATAAGTGACCTCTGCATAAGAACTACTGATTTTCAAAGCACAAGACAGGTCATTAACACAGTATGTGCCACTTTTCACTCTTCATGATCTTGAGTGTAAACAACTCATTATGGGTTATTTATCCGTTTAGTGCCTACTTGATTCTTAAAGTCTGCATTTTCCCCACTAAAGGTCAGTGTAACCTGAACTATATGGACAGCATTATACTTATTCCTCTTTTCCTTCACACTTGTTATCTTTTCCCTTTTCAGATTTTCTCCAATATATCAGATACACTTTCTTACTTGGTCCCCGCTTCCTTACTCTTCTGGTATTTTCAATGACATTTAACTCAACAGCTTTATAAATATGTTTTAATGTTATCTGCTAGCTACTGATAGTCTCCTACTAGTCTGCTATAATAAACATGAAAAACACAGCAATTATCCTTTGATTGTTCCTGGAGAACATTCTGAAACTTGTACTACAGAAATGTATCCTTCATCTGCATATTTTCACATTCACCCTATTCCTCAGACAAGACATGCTGTATAGTCTCAACTTACACTTAGTTTCTCCTATATCACCTATTGTAACTTCTTTAGTTTTTCTTCCAATCTCCTCTGTATTTTTGGCACTTTTTATTTCCTTTCATCTTTTCCATGTATTTACATTTGTTATGTTGCCACTTTAATGAACACCTACTATTGTGGGAACATGACAGAAAACTATTATGTAGAACAAGTTTTTTTAATATAGATTTTACTTGTTGTTTTAACAGTTATGTTATTTTTTATTTATTTTTTTATTTTTGCAGTACACGATTCAGACATTGGTTTCCAAATGTATGCTTATTTTATGCAAGAAGCATGCCAATAATTACTTTGCTCAGTTTTAAAGAATTTTCTATGAAATATTGTAATACAGGAAGAAGTTTAATCTAAGAAATGTATACAATTAGATCATTCTTTAACTAGAATGATAACTATTTGAAGTTATTTTAAGCATCCCCACCCTAACAGAGGTGCTGTTTGTCCAACAGGTATTTTGTCCACATAACTAAGCATTATCCTGCCCATAATTGGTTGTTGTGCCACAAATTTTTTTTGTGTTAGAAATTGATTTTGCAACATAAAATTATTCTAGATACACAAAATGATGAATTTACTGCTGCAAATAGATGTTGTCTAACATCATTTATTTTATTAAAATTTTTGAATCACAGAATGTAACTCACTGTTCCTATCCCTATGATGTTTAAGTTTTTAGGAAATAGATTGAAGGTCATTTACAAAGTGCAAAATGACAACTGCACAGTGCAAACCCAGGTTAGTCCCTATGAGAGCCTTGATTTGAGCAAGTGCGCCTAGATTTCTTCCAAAGTGCTTAGGTTTTTGGAGATGGCAGTGTTTGCAAAGGAGCAGAATTAGGCACTGGAAAAGGAAAGGAGGAGAAGTACAATCATAGCAAAGTATAGAGTAGTTGTATCGGTGTGACTATTTTTTTGAAACAGTGCAGAGGCACTTTAGCGCCTAAGTGGAGCAAAATAATTTAAATGAGATAAAGGAGTGAATGGGGTGCATTTTTAGTGGTGTTGACTGTTTTTGCATGACTTTTCCTGAATATAGCCGCACCATCGCTATGAAGCGTTCATTACTCAAGAGATTATGTTTGTTGAGCTTCTGAGATATACTGCTAAGATCACACCACCACTGCCTAGAAACACCAGCAGAGACAACTGTTGACACTGCTAGCTTGTGCTCAAAACTAATCCAGAGTCATCATTAAAAAAACTAACATTAAAAATGTAACAAGCAAATAAAGGAAAGAAAGAAAGGATGACTTATTAGATACTGTTTATTGAAGGTAACAAAATCATTGAACAGTACTTACTGAACAAATTATCTCAGACAAATTAAAAAGTAAACAGTTAATGCATTTCTTGTCTTTTTTATATTTTATTATACATTCTGTAATAGAACTCTAAAATGAAACAACATAACAACAATAGTAGACTAGAGATACCCATTATGCGCACTACTGGTGGCATAAGGGGTATGGACCCACACTTTTGGCATTATGTGTAAAGATACTGTTGGCATGTAGGACACTGCATGACACTAATGTATGTGAGGTGCTGCACCTGGTATGATGTGTGTGGGGAACTGCTTCTAGAATAATGTGTGCTGACATTACCAAATGCATATTGTACATGGATACAACTGGCAGCATAACATTTGGGAGAGTCTCTTTTTGGCATAATGAGCATGAGACAATCTTAGTGGTAAAAGTGTGTGTGAGGTGCTGCTGGGTTCATAATGTGTGTGGAGCACCACTGGTATAATCACAGTATGGGGCACTGTTGTTAAAGGCAGTTAGCACAGCAGTGACTGATAACTGCTACTCTGCTTTGGTTTTATTACTGTTCTTATTGTACTTAATAAAGTACCTATTTATCATGGAAATAAATAATATGAGGTGGCACACTTCTGAAACTAGGGGGAAAGTTATGCTTTTTAAGTGCAAAATATAAAGTATCTTTGACTTTAGTTCATTTAGTTTATAGAATGTTTAAATTTTTCTAGTTAATCTTAATGGAGCCAATTCAATTCCCCATTTTCACATAAGATTCCATGCGTAAAAACACAATGCATGTTTGCAATGTTGCGACCAAACAAGGACATTGTTTTTTTCTCCGTTGAAAATATTGGCTGACTGTGAAAAGTCCTGTTCTATTTTTGGTGATTTAAATTTTTGATAAAATTATATTATCATTGCCTGATTTTGCTCACTGGAAACGCACTGTAATACATAAATAATGTATATATTATTCCCCAAAAAAATAAAAAAACACTTTTAAAAAACCTCAAAAGCTCTCTACAAACACCCATCACTGTTATCATAATTAGAAACTATACCTGTTCTTTTAATGTCATCTCAAGATGATATTAGTAGCAGTAGCCACTGAATACAATAAACTATTATGTAAATAAGTTACTTATATCAGTGTATGCTTTATGAAGCAGTTCTATTATGCCAATAGATTAATTTACATATTTTTTTACTAATTCTTTATGCATACAGTAATACAAAAAGATGGTTCTATTTGAGAAAATATGCTAATGTGATATTAAGCAACTATCGGTTTTGATGCACAATATACATGTAATAAACTATGATGCAAGTGAGACTTAAATGTTTCAAACATGCAGCTATATAGCTAACTGTCTTTTAACAAAACTAACAGACACAAAAAGTTATCCAGTTTGATGCAATTAGTGTGTCTACGTGACGTGCACATTGTTATTGGAATTACGATTGCAGCATAATTACACTATGTGCAAACCAACCTTTCTTCTTGTTCTAAAGATAAGCAAATCAATCTTTACAATTTAAAATAGAGAATGCTTTCTAAGTGAAATAAGTGCTTTTCTTAAGAGAAGACTGCCCACATGATTTGTGGGTCTGCTTTCTGTTTGCAGTTTGCTCATTTCCAATTTAAACATTTAGATCAACCTGACACATATTTTTGCATATTTCACATACTATATAATTTTTCACTAGGGGTCTGTTTAATTTGGCAAATTTGGACTGTTTATATGTTTTTTGGATGGCCGAAACAAGTAAGAATGTCTGGGTCTAAAGATTTTGGCTGACATGATAATGGATTTTATTTGCAGCTTCCAAAATGTTTCAAAGTACATAGAGCTTGTGTGTCTGCTGTACTAAATCAGAAATGCATATCACATTATTCAAATTAAACATACAATTCCACTTTTAGATGAAAATTGATCATCATTGGCCCTTTGAACTCAACAGGCTTGCTGAAACATGATTACTCCAGTTAGTTTCAGATAAAATTCACAGGTCTAAAGCTAGGCACCTTACCTAAGAAATAGAAATAGCCTTTATAAACTTTCTAAGTGTAAGTTTAACATTGTCTCTCCTATGATCCATCTAGATGAGTAGCTTACATTGAAACTGGCAGATTAATGAAGGGAACAATAAGATGACTTGTTTGTAAATGGTTTAAGAGATCAAGTAAAATCCCAGAGCAAGTGGGGAATTAATTGACTTAAAGAATGTACATGCAAATAGACAGCAACACAGCCGGTCTATTTGATCAATACTGAAAGCAATGAAAATGTATGAACTGTAGAAACGGTATCAAAAGTCAGTGTCGCACTCTATTTTTAGCCTCTGGCTGTCAATGCTATAGGATTTATGTCAATGGCTGTCCCTCACTTAGACATTGATCACTGTAAATCCTATGTCAGATGGAAGCTGCAAATTAAGATTCTTAATCTTGGTCTATGACTGTAATTAAGTGAGCCAGGAAGAACCCAACTTACATGTAACAAAGGATCAAGCACTGGATTTATGAGCCTTTCCTAATCATATGGACAGCACACTCTTGCTGTTTGCTATGCCCCTGGAATGTTTAAAGGTGGTAGACACTCTGGATACTATAAGATCCAGATTACTTCTCCAACAGTACTACTAGTAATGATGCAATAGACCATTATTAAATGTTGATTGTGGTCAGCTCTATTTTTGGGCCCACACACAATGAAGCCTAAATGGCCATTAGTCATCAAAATGGCAGTGAATGGGCATATTAAGCCATTTCATTACCAAACAATCTGACTGGTCCAATTTGGTCCTATAAAGGCATACCCATATTGGCCACCAATCTGGTAATTTGACAATCATAACCAAATGTATTTTTCATAACCAAGTGTATTTAAAGATAATCCTCTGTTTAATAATTTGTCGCATACATTTCGAAGATAGTTTTATCACAGCACAAATACCCAACTTGTTTTCCTCTTACAAATAAAGAAAAATGATCAAAGGTAGTGGAGTGGATATTATATATTACAATTACTGTGACGTGGGAAGGACAACTTGAGGAACGTGATTTATCAAAGATAGCGTAGGATAGTGATGCTATATTCTACTTTTCAACAGGATAGGTGAAGTCCTGTGTCAAAAAATGGCTGGGGCATGGATTACTGTGTCATCATTGCATATAAACCGATCAGTCACAACATTAAAACCACCTGCCTAGTATTGTCTAGGTCCCTTTCGTGTCACTAAAACAGCTCTGACCCATCGAGACATGGACCCCATAAGACCTCTGAAGGTGTCCTATGGTATCTGGCAACAAGACATTAGCAGCAGAACTTTTAAGTCCTGTAAGTTGCAAGGTGGAGCTTCCATGGCTTGGACTTGGTTTTCCAGCACATCCCACAGTTGCTCAATCAAATTGAGATATGTGGAATTTGAAGGCCAAGTCAACACCTTGAGAGCTTTGACATGCTCCTCAATCCATTTCAGAACAATTTTTGCAGTGAAGCAGAGTGCAATATCTGCCATAAGGGAATATTGTTGCCATGAAGGGTGTACTTGGTCTGCAACAATGTTTAGGTAGGTGGTACGTGCCAAAGTAACATTCACATGAATGCCAGGACCCAAGGTTTCCAAACAGAACATTGGCAGGTCATTCTACTGACTCCACCAGATTCTTTCTTCTCACCATAGTGCATCGTGGGGTTTCTTCCCCAGGTAAACAACACAAGCACATGGCCACCCACATGATGTAAAAGAAAATGTTATTCATCAGTCCAGGTAACCTTCTTCAATTGCTCTATGGTCCATTTTTGGTGCACATGTGTCCATTAGATATCTTAAATGAATAAGCCTTTGGTACACAATAACCTGGGATGAAGTCCTGCACAATTCAGCACTTACTTATCCATTTTACAGTTCTTCTAACTTCCTCAACAAGTTAATTGTCAATATTTGGGCCAAATATCAATGATATAACTGCTTCTTAAATAACCATTTTTGTGCTTTACCTCTGCTTTCACATGTACCGAGAAGAAGAAGAAAGAAGAAAGAAGAAGAAGGAGAGTTATGCATGAACATGAGTGTAAAGGTATTATTATTTACAATGCTATGAAGTAGTGTATTTTAAAGTTATTTATATTCTATGATACTTCACAATATCTCAGAAGTAAAATACAGAAGAAGATGTAGCAAAAAATATAGAACATGGTAAAATATATGCTCAAAAATGTTGATGTTTAAATAAACCTTTCAAGATGTCGCTAATTATAGGCAAATAATTATTTTATTTATTACCTCAGGTAAATAATGTTAGTCAAGTTGACTCACAACATACCAAAGCCTGTTATATTTTGGTGTGACTGTTGTTCTAAATAAAGCTATTGCATGTGGGAAAATGTAAGAGTAAGAAGATCAGAAAGTATGTTAGTTTAGATCATTTTTCATGTGAAAATAACTTTGCTGGGGTTTTCTCATAGATGTAAAAATATACTAACTCACTTTAAAATAGTAAAAAGTAATGCAAATGATGTGTCATGATTGCATTTTGCATCTATTATTTGCATCCAAATGATTAACTTTATTAGTATAGTAGGCGTTGCTAATTGATGGACACATAAGTATTTATTATTGTTACTATGATTCTGTATTTATAAAGAGCCAACATTGTATGTAGAATTGCACAATTAGTAGAAGTGTATAGAGATTACTTACATATATAAATGTTTGTACAGAGAATGGCTTTCTGGCACTTTTGTGATAAAGAGTATTTTAAAAACCTTGGCTATTGTTGTCATTGTTAATAGATGTTCATGGACAATGGGTATACAACTGCAGATTATTGATTACTAGACTCATACTAAGTGCGACAAAATACATCACTTCTTATGAGACCTGGAAATAGATTATTAAACTTTATTAAAGAACTGAAACACTACAGAGTGTAGGAATACCAACAGATAATTAATTATTATCCAGTTTTTCTCCTTTAACGCAGATCAAGTTCCTCAGTCTCATAATTCATGTTTGGGATACAAAGATGCTCAGAAATTTAGGATTGGTTCAAAGTTTGATTGAATTTCACCAGTTTCATGGTCTCAAACATGTTTGTGTATCTTCAGTCCATGTCAGTTTAATTTTAGTGTTCAAAAATTGCCACTGCATGTTAAAATAAGTATGAAATGTTAAATAGCTACATTTATAGTATTTTACATTTGAACAGCAAATATTACTATGTTTGAACTGGCTCGATCATGTGCGTACCATGTGCTCAAATTTATTCATATATTTTAGACTGAAATTTATCTAAAATTTTAAACTGTCCCCTGTTTGGTAAGGAAAGACTGAGTTAAAGGACACCATTCTAGAAAATAAAAAAATGATGTTAATTAGAAAACTTGCTGTTTTAATAATAAGTCTCTATGTAATTGCACACACACATATTTGGTATCCATATAAGAAGAAGAGTAACTGATTAAATTTTACTACACTTCTGGAGATATATTAGTCTCCAGAAAGTAGCAGCAGTAGCATGGAAAAGTGTGTTTTTTTTTCATATTAGTTACTATTGTTACCTATTAGGGAGAAGCAAATTGAAGTGGAAAATTGCAGGATTGCTGCTCTTTAATATTATTATTTACTAAATAGTGCAAAAACTGGAAAATGCTGTTTGGTTGGGAGTACAAGGCTGGAATTTAACAAGCAAGTCATGGAACAGTACAACTTTTGCCAGGCACTACATTATTTGCAATTGTACAATGTGATACACCTTAAATTAGCAATTACGGTATTAGGGATTTGCGCTGGCTAACGTGGGGTGTAGAGCCTAATAGAAACACTAGTAATGACCAGGGATCCTGGCAAGACCACAGGTCATGGCCCCAATGGTAGACTCACTATGCAGCTTATAACTAACAAAAAAGAGGGTCAAAGAACAAGCCAATGCCCAGGGTGGCAGCCAAAGATAACAGTCAGAAAAACTACCCAAAGGACAAGAACAGGCAGCAAGTCATGATCAATGACATACAAATGTAGACTGAACTAGCCCAGTCAGTATACAGAGAATCAGATAGGAATAAGCACAATATATTATACTAGGTTCAAGAAAAATATTATACATGAACATGACTGTAATTAATTACAATGCACCAAAGTAGTGTACTTTAAAGCTATTTATATTCTGTGATACTTGACAACATCTCAGAATACAGTAAAGGATGTTGCAGCAATGTGTGTTACATGGCAAAATGTATGTTCAAAAATATGTGGATGTTTAAAATAAAAGCTTTAAAGATGTTACTAGTTATAGGCAAATAATTGTTTAATTTATTACCTCAGGTAAAAAATGTTAGTCAAGTTGACTCACAACATACCAATGCCTGTGATATATTGGTGTGACTGTTGTTCTAAATAAAGCTGTTGCATGTGGGAAAATGTAATAGTAACAATATGGCTCAGAGAGTATGTTATTTTAGATAATTTTTCTACAAAAATAAATTTGTTGAGTTTTCTCATAGATGTAAAAATACATTCTTTTTTAAGCAGTAATAAAGAATGCAAATGACCTGTTGTGTTATGATTGCATTTTTGTATCTTTAGATTTTCTTTATAATGATTAACTGTGTTAGTATAGTAAGTGTTGCTAATTGTTCCATGCCTTCATTTTTAGTATTACTATTATCAGTATATTTTATTTATAAAGTGGAAAAGTAGACTCTACTTTCATATACAAATAGAAGTATATAATAGAAGAGTATAAGAACAAGATTAGGAAGGACACAGAGATTAGGAGATAAATACAACACATTCCTAGAGTATGCAGACTAGGGGGTAAATGTATTAACCTCCGGATTGTTGAACTCCCGCGAGTTCGCCGTCTTCAGCGCTGAAATTTAAAGCGGCGCTGTTTTAACCTCTGGATTGTTGAACTCCCACGAGTTCGCTGTCTTCAGCGCTTAAATTTAAAGCGGCGCTGCCTTTAAATTTAAGCGCTGAAGACGGCGAACTCGCGGCAGTTCAACAATCCGAAAGTTAATACATTTACCCCTAGATCACCATAAAGTCAACACAATGCTTTGGTAATGCTTACAGTACATAAGACTGCATCAGATTAGAAGGGGATTAAATACATGTATATTATATAAATCCATTTCTGTGTTACCCCTAAACATTTCAGTGCAGCCTTAGGCACATGCCTAGAGTGCCTATATGATAAATATAGGTATATCCCTTACAGAAGGCCGTAACTATCATAGTTGCAGGTGGTGCAGCTGCTATGGGACCCACAGCTAAGGGAGACAAAGCCCCATTTGTATATGTCAGGTTTTTTTCACCATTGGGAGGTACATGGGGATGCATACAAAAATTGTATGAGAAATAAATATCTAGTTTTGCCCTTGACCTTACGCATCTTATCCTATTCTATCCTATCCATACCACCATACACCCTTGCCCTGGACTTTCATTCTTAGATTTACAGCAGTATGGATAAGTTAGATAGGTTAGTTAATGCAGTGAGGGCATGGGCAAAAGGAGACAAAATATCTTATTGGTGACCAATACTCTAAGTTACTGAAAATGTATGGCAATGTGTGTTTTGCTTTTGTTTGTTTTTTACACCAAATCCATGCAGGCAGAATGTATTGGCAATCAGCTGCTCTGTTTATTTTCATAATGGACTATTTGGAACAGTTCATTGTCAGAGCTTAAGGTAGGGAACACTGACATGGGTAAATTGACTTTATGTGAGGTGGGGAAAAAGCCGGTTCTCTTTAATCAGTATCCTCATTCAGCCAATAATAAAGGCTTTGTAGGTGTTACATATCTGAGGACATAAATAGCAAACATAGATCTTGCAATGTGGCTAATTCGGGTATTCAGATCAGAAAACATCAGCCTAATAGTTCAGAAATTGCTCAAATTACTGCAAAACCATACTTGAGATGACAGAAAGGGGTGTGCTGTAGTCTTAAGTAGACAATAGCTGTTATTTTGTTCACAGCCATGAACAAATCTATACATATGTATATATATATGTATACATATAAAAAAATCCACAAGAGTCTTGAATCACCTCCTGACAGACCAATCATCTCTGCCAGAAATTCGTTGTTACAGCCATTTTCACAGTTTATTGACTTTTATCTCCAGCCATTGGTCAAATCCATATCAAGCTTTATCCAAGATTCTTTTTCATTACTTACTGAACTTTCTAACCTTGAAATCAATCTTACTGACTGTTTATTGGTCACAATGGATGTAAAGAGCCTATATACCGCTATTCCTCATAAAGCGGGGATTGAAGCAGTCCGCAACTCTTTTGTGGAATTTAAGTATACACAGGATGTTCCTACAGAATTTATAATAGATTTATTACATCTCACATTGGAAAGAAATTACTTTAAATTTGAAAGGCAGTATTATCTACAGGTGGCTGGGAACGCAATGGGTTCAAATATGGCCCCCAGCTATGCGAATATATTTATGCACCATTTTGAGCAGGAACACATCTTGAGTAGGCTCGGACACCAGATTGCATTCTTTAGACGTTTCATTGACGACCTTTTTCACATCTGGATGGGCACTGATGTGCAATTTCTTGAAATGATTGAATTTATTAATGCATCAGATTCACCAATCAAATTTACTTTTGAATATGACTTATATAGTATCCATTTCTTTGACCTGGTGATCATGAAACAAGATGGACGCCTGACTACTACAGTGTATAAGAAAACGACTGACCGCAACTCTTATTTGCATGCAACCAGTTTTCATCCTGTGCCATTCAAGTAGGGACTTCCATATTCCCAATTTCTGCGTATTCTCCGCATTAATTCAGATAGCACTCTAGCTGATCAACAACTCGCTCAAATGGTTGAGTCCTTTCTACAGAGAGGGTATAAACAGACGGATGTTTCTAACTGTTTAAATAGAGCACTTGCCACGTTTCATTCTGGGAATAGTGACTCTAATAATAAGAAAAACAAAGGGGATCGCTTCCTGATTAACACTGGATACACCTTGGCCTCTATTCAAACCCATTGGCCACTTATAGCCACAGACAAAAGTCTACCTCCATCACTGGCTAAGAAACCGATGTTTGCCTATAGACGAGGTAAAAATTGATGTGACTATTTGGTACATGCGGACTGTAAAGCAGCATATACTCCAAAGATCCAAACATGGTTGCCCCCTATGAAAGTGGGGTGTTTTAAATGTAGTGGATGTACCACTTGCAATAGCTTACTGACTGGGACTCATTTTCAGGACCCTCACACAAACAGGAGATATGCTATTAAATA
Organism: Mixophyes fleayi; assembly: GCF_038048845.1. NCBI lineage: Eukaryota > Metazoa > Chordata > Amphibia > Anura > Limnodynastidae > Mixophyes > Mixophyes fleayi. Next base: position 131,628,781 of record NC_134403.1, read on the forward strand.
CCGCCTTACTTGCACTTCAGTGTTCGTGGTTTATATCCTTTAATGCCCCTGTGGCCTAGCCTATGTAGGAAAAACGATCTGCAGTTTCCGGGAGCGTTTTGCTAATTATAGATCATCCATTAGAGCGGCCTATAGAGATCAAACATCAGATAAACCGGTTGCAAGACATTTTTTACACCTATCACATCAGGTCACAAGTTTGAGGTGCATAATAATTGATCATGTGCCATCACTGTCCAGAGGTGGCAACAGACCCAAAATACTTCTACAACGCGAAGCCCGCTGGATTGCCCAACTGAATACTTTAGCCCCTGGTGGGCTAAATAATGAGAATTATCTTGGTTGTTTTTTTATAAAAACAAAAACATTCACATTATGGTTATTTACAGTGCTCTAGTTGTTTGATCTTTGTTTTTATGCCTTCCTTATTTGGTGGTAATATTCTTTTACACTGTGGTTTCATCTATCTTACTTTTTGATTCACTTATACAAAGTTAGTATAATTTTTATTCACCAGATTTGTGCATGGCTAGTTTTTGGATTTAGTGATGTATATAGGTTTGCTATAACAGATGGCAACAAAACTTTATATAGATAGTTTACGCCAATTACTCTAATGTTTTGTATTATCCTTCCTTTGATTATAACTGAATATCTAATGACATATTAATATCTACTGTATGTAATATATTGCACTTTAATACTACAAGGTATTTTTTACTTGTCTAATTTGTTGCAATTCTTAGTGAACAGTTATATATAGATCTATTATATACTAATTACTGCTTTTATATATTGCATCAGTTTTGTCTTTATAGGTTTCTCTGGTATTCTGTTAGCTCAGTTAGCTCATTAGCTGTTGATTTATTTAAAAAAGTTTTTTCCTTCTTGGTGTGCTTTGCACCTTGTTTAGCCAATTTGCACAGCTGGTGATTGCCTGATTGGTTCACTCCCACTGTATAGGGTATATAAGGGTGTTTGGTTCACTGTGGTGTTAGTCTTGATAAAGGGCTGTGTGGAGCCCGAAACGTTGACCAATTTTTAATGGAATAAATACTTTAATGACCTGGAAAAGTCCTGTGAGTGCCTCCTAATTATACTATTTTTTACATTCATGTTATTGGAGTTCCTGCACCCAGGCTGGAGAAATATCTACAAACGTGAGTGCCTTTCCTGTTATGTGTTTTATGTATACATATATGTATATGTGTATGTATTTGTGTATATATATATATATATATATATATATATATATATATATATATATATATATATATTAATATTATTATTATTATTATTATTATTATTATTATTATTAATTTTTATTTATAGGGCGCCACAAAGTATCCGTAGCGCCATACAAGGACAAACAATGGCACAGTACAAGGTGAAACAGCACAGTACAAGTAACAGTAAGCACTATAACTCTGGGGGCTCAGGCACAGCATGAAAGAGAGGGAGGGAGGGGAAAAGTGTGTATAGGCAGGTAACTATGGCCCAAGAGGGTGGGCACGGATGACAGGTTGAGAGTCACTGAGGGGAGCGGAGAGAAGCGAGAGGAGACAGAGGGCAGAGGGACTGAGAGGAGGAGAGCTGAGTAGCTGGAGAGCGCAGTTAAAAGTGATGAAACAGAAGGTAGGAGAGCCCTGCTCAAAGGAGCGAACAATCTATATATACACATATATGTATATATATATGTATATATATATATATATATATATATATATATATATATATATATATATATATATGCAATATGTGTATATGTATGTGTGTATATATATATATATATATATATATATATATATATTAGTGCATTGCGTATCGGAGCTTCTACATTGTAGAAGCTGTTTGTGGCGGCTCTCATCATTTTTTTTTTTGACACAAGCATGTTCCAGTGTGGAACTTACAAATCTGGGGCCCTCCTCAAGCCAGACTTTGCGAATTACAAATTTACTTTGCGCTTTTTCAAGCCGGACTATCGGATACAAATTTATTTGGGACTTAGTTGACAGCCATTTTCGGATTAAAAGCTGCTGACAACAGATGAAAACATCAGTGGTGAGTATAAGGGCATTTATTATGTTTAATAAAAATATGTGGTAGAAATGAGGGTGCTTACTATCTTTATTGTGTGTTTATTATTTTTATTAAATGTTGTGGTTTTAATGAGGGTGTGGTGATTTATTTAACATTTTCTTTTGTGGAACTACAGGTCCCAGCCAGCCATAGGTGTCAGGGCATGTTGGCACTTGTGGTTCTCCAAGTGCCAACATAACCTGGCTGCCATGGGTATGCTGGTGCTTGCAGTTATACAAGTATCAGCATGCCCACACTGTTTATGGCACCCTGGCTGGCTGGGACACTAATATCGCTGTTTTTTACCCTACACCCACCGTCCAGGGGTGTAGGAAGAGCCCTAGTGCTTTCAGCACAGGGCTGGTTGTCCCTAGAGGGGGGGCCTGCTCGTTTTTTCGGCGGACCCCACTCCCTAGGGAATCCAGCCCAGCGTTAAACAGCCTGTGGCTGGTTTGTCATTATGGCAGGGGGGCCCCTGCCGCATGTCCCCTTGCTATAGTGCCAACAACCCCGGCTGGTTTGCCTAGTGCTAGTTCAGGTAAAATTGGGGGGACCCCACGCAAATTTTTTATCAGATTTTCACAGAACCAGCAGTAGTCTGGCAGCACTAGGGTTAATAGTGAATAGAGGGGGGACCCGACCGACGCTTTTTTTTTTTTTTTAACTTTGATCTATTTTTTACAGTTTTGACAGCTGTTGGGACCTCCGGCTGTATAACAGAACAGTGTAACAGTGATGGGTTTAGTAAACACACTGCTGCAACACAGGAGAGTTAGCTAAACACGGGAGTGTTTTACATTGCAGCAAAGCGCCAGAGATGACCAGCGATTTTGAAAATCAGGGTAAAAATCACAGCTTAATACATTTGAGAAATGTTGGACTAAAATTGTGGGTTATCACCCGCGATTTTAACACACTGAAAAAATTGGACCTTAATACATTTATCCCCTGGTGTTTGTCGGAACAATTGGAGTACACTGAATTAATTTTCATGTTCATTAAACCAGATTGAGATGACTTGTGTTTTCTGACATGTGCGTTATTCTGCTGGAACATATCCGTTAGAAGATGGATAGGCTGTGACTATAAAGGGATTCACAAAGTCAGCAACAATACTCAGGTAGGCTGTGGCATACAAATGATGCTCAATTGGCTACAAGGGCCTAATGTGTGCCAGGAAACATTCTGCACAACAGTATACCACTAATATCAGTCTGCACCATTGACACAAGGCAGGATGGATTTAGGGATTGATGTTTAGGCCAAATTCTGACCCTACCATCTGTATGTCACAGCAGAAATTAAGATTCATCTGACCAGGTGACATTTTTCCAATTTTGAACTGTTAAATTTTGGTGAGCCTGTGCCCACTGTAGCCTTCGTTTCCTGTTGTTAACTTACAGGAACTTGATGTTGTTTTCTGCTGCTGTAGACCATTCACTTCAAGGTTCGTCGTGCTATGTGAGATGCTCTTCTGAATACTACTGGTGTAACACATGGTTATTTGAGTTTCTGTCAGCTTGAGCCATTCTCTTCTGATCTCTCTCATTAACAAGGAGCTTTTGCCCACAGGTCTGCCACTCACTTGATGGTTCTTTCATTTTGTGCACTAGAGACTGTTGTGCATGAAAATCCCAGGAGAACAGCAGTTTCTGAGATATTCAAACTTCCCCGTCTGGCACCAGCAATCATTCCATGGTCAAAGTCACTTAGATAACATTTCTTACCCATTCTGGTGTTTGGTCTGAACAGCAATTGAATCTTTTGACCATGTCCGCATGCTATTATGCATTGAGTTGCTGCCATGTGATTGGCTGAGTAAATATTTGCGTTAACAAGCAGGTTTAAAGGTGTACCTAATAAAGGACCATACATAATTGGACATAAATAGCGTTTTCAGCGTATAATGGGTCTTTTACTCCTGTGCATGCCCAGAAAGCTGTAGTTACGGTAGCATCCATGTGTAGTCTGGGTCCTGTCTAGCACCTATGGCTGCTTGAGTCCCAATTCGAGGAGGGGGCGTGTAAGGGCATGTTGGAGCAAATGTGAATTATGTAGACTATCTACTGGGTATTTTATTATGTTATTAGTTACAAATCTAAATCAGTATGTGAAAAGATACTGATTTCATATATGTTGTTATTCTTTTTCACAACCTTTTTTTAAATTCATGTTTTAAATATTTGTATATCTCTAGAACAGTTTAATTATTAATAGATCAAATGTATACTAGCTTTCACTATTTAAAGACAGCACTTGTAAGCACCACTGTTACCTGAGGAATGGACAGAGCCCCCGAAGTATAGTACACCTTTGATATTCTGGAATATAACTACTATAGGAGGATTTGCATCTTTATCTGACTGGCGGTTTCATGATTATTTTTGTGTATAATAAATAACATGGGAACCACAGGAGCAGGTTCTGTAAAAGGTTTGCACCAGTTAATATATGGGTGAAGCTGGTTAAAAGGGAGGGCTGCACCCTGGTCTCTGTTTGCTGGTTCATAAATCCTATGTAAAGGCATGTATACACATGCTCTAACTCTAGAGGCACTGTGAAGAATATAATCTGGGTCACAATAGGCATGGGTACAATGATTTCTATTAGATTAGCAATACCATGTGACCAGAAGGATTCAGGTATCCAAAAGGACACCCAATTGCTCTCTACATTGGAATCAGGGGCCTCCGGTTTGCTGAAGTTCGTAGCTGCATAACTAAGAACACAGTGTCATTGGTCAGCAGTCGTAGGATTTAATTCAATAACACTCTAAGGGGGGTATTCAAATGTCCGCCGGATCGAGCGCTCAAAAAATATTACCGTTAATACGGTAATCTCTCGCTGGATTTCAGCACGCAGTTCCTTGAGCTGCGAGCTGAAATCCAGCGAGTAAATTACCGTATTAACGGTTTTTCTGCCCCAAAGTGTAAGATAGTCATTGCCGAGTTGTGGCACTCAGAGGGTTAAAATACTGTATTAGGTTTAACCTCTTCAGTAATACTCCACTGTCATGTGATAAATGAATAACCCATTTGAAGCAACCTCTAGATTACGATAATTGTCAAGAAATGTTTCCCGGCTCCACATTCCTAATGTCCTGACGTAATGGCCATAAAATGATATGTATATAATACATGAACGGGGTGAACTATATAAACAACTATGAATCATATCCTAATCTTTGATCTCTGAAATCATTCATTGAGATACATTATTGCTTTCCCTTCAGTTGCCATATTAGGACATTCCTTATCCATGCCAGAGAGTGACAGAGAAAGATAAAATACTTCACACTTGTTTATACACAACCTTTGGCCAATGTTAACAACACTCCTACATTCTTGTCTGTCGCCTTCAAATTTACCTCTGCTAGATAATACTCAGCAAAAAATTCCCACAACATAACCCCTTCACCTTACACCGCCCTGGCCCCTCCCCAATGCAGCATGTTGTCACACAAACTTCTCAGATGACACCTGTCTGACTCACAGCTCTCCTGTCTATACTTAAAAAAATATATTACTAATACTTCATAACACAACAATTTTTGAAATATTAAAATGTTTTAATTTTAATTTTAGAATTACTGCTGGTATACTATACGGAATAATTCACCCATGGTTGGGAAATGTAAAGATTACAGAAATCTACTGTACCCTGTTTTATATGGTCATTGAACTCCTTGGTAACTTGTCATGTCCTTGTATTTCACAGTTGGGACTGCATGATCCCATATATCATATACTCCAAGTTTATCAAGATGTTCAGTAGGTTAGCATTTAGTATCTCAGTCAATATAGCATTCTACATTTTGTAGTTCTAGCAAACAAAAAATGGTTTCTTATTTGTAAGAGCATATTCTTCTAAACACATTGGATGTACCTAACAATGGTATAAATGCCTTCAAATGGATCTTCACCTATTTTTTTCATATATTCCCATTGATAATAAGATCATCATCCTTTTTATAGCACCACTAATTCTGCAGTGCTGTACAGATAACTCAGTTCAGTCCCTTGCCTCAATGGAGCTTACAATCTAAATTCCCTAACACACAGACTACGGTCAGTTTGATAGCAGCCAATTAACCTAGTGTGGGAGAAAACCGGAGCGTCTGGAGGAAACCCACAAAAACTTGTGGAGAACATACAAACTCCACACAGATAAGGTCATGGTCAGGAATCGAACTCATGACCTTAGTGCTTTGAAGCAGAAGTGCTAACCACTAAGCCACCATGCTGCCCAAAGATCACTTGTAAATTGTTAACTTTTCTGCTGCCTTTGTGTTCTGCAGATTTTTTGAAATGTATCTTAGCTAAGTTTCAAAAGATAATCGTCTATCCTCTACAATAGAACTTGATCTAGTCATTGCTACTGTTATTTACATGGTTGAAACAATGCTGCAGCACTCTATAAGCTGATGTTGCTTTTCAAATAATGCTTAAAGTAATAGTATCAATTAAAGAAAATTAAGATTGTGTACTGGTAAGTATATCTATTTCAATAAACTAATCATATTTATCCAACTGATTATTTCCTAATATAAATATAATTTAAGCCATTCACCATTACTGACATGTAAACATCTCAGCAATACTGTTTGACTTATCTGGGTGATACAAAGAACTACAGTTGAAGGAAAAGTCCATCTTTTTTGTCATTTTTGCTGTTATTAAGTATAAACCTGATGTCTTCATGATGATTAAAAATTAATTATTGCTGCAATTTAGAAATATTTTATTATTTTTTGTGAAGAGCTAACAGTTTTACTCAAGAAACCATCAGTTCTCCCTTTAAACTAATCTATCACAACCTACTCTCTTCAGAGTTATCATAAACCAAATGATCTCCTCTGTTCCCACTATGTAACTTTGTAAAACCAAGCTAAGTCTGACAGGTGAATTCAGAACACAGAAAGATGAACTTATTAAGTGTAATTTAATATGAAAAATAAATACACAATTCTTGTGTCGTTTCCTTCGGGTGCTCCGGTTTCCTCCCACACTCTAAAAACATACTGGTAGGTTAATTGGCTGCTAACAAATTGATCCTAGTCTGTGTGTGTGTGTGTGTGTCTGTCTGTCTGTGTGTAAGGGAATTTAGACTGTAAGCCCCAACGGGGCAGGGACTGATGTGAGTGAGTTCTCCGTACAGCGCTGCGGAATTAGTGGCGCTATATAAATAAATGGTAATAATAATAATAATAATTAATAATAAGATGGATAACAATTAACATACAGACATACAAATATATAATACAATCGTTTATTATAAAAAACAAAACAAAAAGGAATAAACAACAGAATTGGCAAAGTCACAAATGATCCATTTTCTGTCTGCTGGGAGAACACTTCTCAATATGAAATTTACTCCCAAAAAGTGATACTCTAACACCCTCCCTTCATTTGATCCCACAAATGAAGATGATGTATCTACTTTCTTCTTATCTTCCTACTCTACCATCTGTCCCCTTAAATCTATACCCTCGCAAATTGGTAGAACCCTGTCTCCTGTGCTTATCCCAGCCCTCACTGAATTCTGTAATCTCTTTCTCTAATGGTATTTTTCCATGATTGTTCAAGCACACAATGATTACTCCTTTTCTTAAAAAAAACAACATTCTGCACTTTTCTACAGTTGTTGCGGTGCTGGTGCGGGTTTGTGTTCGTAATATGGCCGAATTGTCGTTGGATGAACTGACCAGAAAAAGAGGAATGGCGACGGGAACTGGAATGCCGAGCAGGGTCAGTAACAGGGGAGGTTTAGGAGGCATGAGATCCAGGCTCCACCCATCTGTAGGCAATCGCCCACTTGCCACCAGTTTCCAGAGAACATTTGACGCTCGTCGGAAAATTGGTGTGACAGATGCACGCCTAAAACTAGGGATAAAGGATGGAAGTGAAAAACTGGCCGCTAAAGATGCTCGCTTCCGCATAAAGGGTAAAGTGCAGGATGCCCGTGAAACGCTGAATTCTAGAAAGCAGCAGATCACAGCTGCCAAAGTGATGAATGCTCGTGAAAAGATCAGTTTAAAGAGGAATGCACCAGTAGTAGCTATTAACCCACCTGTTGCACAAGGTTCTTCAACAATAAATATCACCAAGACCATCCAGATTCAACAGCATAAGACCTCTTCAGGTCTAAATAACACTGCTAAAAGAATGCGAATAAGTGTTGTCAACTACCAGCCTGTAAAACAGCAGATTTTGGCTCAAGATGTGGATGATGATCATGATGATGATGATATGGAACTTGCTCACATCCCCACCAAACAGAGGAAGATCACAGCTGCATACACTGTGCAGAAATGGCCAGGACTGTTGGGGAGTCCATTTTCGCTGGGCCAAACATTACCCCTCAGTAAGGTTCTGCAAAACGATACATACACAGCACCCACTGCTAATCAGCCTGCCCCCACAGCACCTTTACTACACACTAAAACCCTGACCAATATGTCACGGACTCTTGTCCCAAAGGAGGCAGTGTCTCCAGTGCCAGCTCCAACAGAGTCTGTTTTCAGCCCCTTTAAAGGCACGAAAATGACGGTAACTAATTTGCACCCAAGGGTCACAGAGGAAGATATAGTGGAGTTATTCTGTGTATGTGGAGCCCTGAAGCGTGCCCGCTTGCTGAGCCCAGGTGTTTCGGAAGCAGTGTTTGTCAGAAAGGAAGATGCTGTTGGTGCCTACAAAAAATACAACAACAGATATTTAGATGGACAACCAATGAAATGTAATCTTCATTTGAATGGCAGTGTGATAACTTCAGACCAGCCCATTCTGTTGCGATTAAGTGATACGCCATTAACAGCAAAGAAAGAAGGGGAACTACGGAGAAATAACACATCCGCCAATGCTGCTCCCAACCCACCAGCTGAAGTTGATCCAGACACCATCCTAAAAGCACTCTTTAAATCTTCAGGGTCATCAGCCGTAGTCCAGCCAACTGCTTTCAAGATCAAACTCTGATAAGACGATACATACACAGCACCCACACTAATGCAGATGGCAACAGAAGAGCTTATTCTGTCTTTGACCAATCCATTGATGGACCATGAGACTCTAGGACAAAATTACTATTTTGTTTCCGTGAGATTTTGTTTAGTGCTGCTCACCAGCTGATTAATGTTAAAAAGAATTAGACGGTAGGTATTGGACAATCAAGCCTCTTCACAGCATAATAGTATAATTCATCTGTGGTCTTTAGCCACGTTTCACTTTTCCCTTCCCCCTCGCCCAAGCATTCTGAAACCGCACAGTGTGGTTACTTTTCCTATCATGGGCAACTAAATGTACAGTAAGTCGCATACCTTGTTTAAAGTTCTTCAATAATCTTTCTACTAAAAAGAAAAAACTTTTTTGTTGTTCTAAAATTATTGTAATATATGTTGAGCTCCCGCAAAATATTTAAATGAGTAACTGGGTACACCAAAGAGGTGGGTTTCTTAAGAAAAGACTACATTTTTACAATTTATACATTTCATATTGATGCTGTTATTATACATTAAAGAGGATATCCAACTTCATTTTATTGATAAAAAATTTTGAAATGTGCATTACAAGTGTTTGGCAACTTCTGTGCTGTGTGCCCGCAGTCACCTATGTAACCTCTAATTGGGCACTAGATGTAGTTTAGGAGGGGTGGGAATGGATGCACTCTACCTGACTACTCGGCATTGTGCCCTGGCAACCCTTGTGGAATAAATTGGAATACATTAAAGGACCAATAAACATAAAATGCAAAAAAAACCAAAAAAAACCCCCAACATTCTGACCCATACTTTCTCTCACATTACCATGCCATACCTAAGTTCCCATGTGCCTCTAAGCTTCTTGAGAGAATTGCCTACACTCCCTTCATGCGCTTTCTTTCCTGACACAATTGGTTCCTCTTCAGTCAGGCTTTTATTCTCAACACTCCACAGAGACTGCATTGACTATGGTTATTAACAATTTGATCACTGATCAATCTAAAGGCCATTATTCACTTTTATTTCTCCTGGATCTCTCGGCTGCATTTGACACTCTCTTCTCATACAAACACTACAATCCCTAGGATTTGAAGAAACTGTCCTATCCTGGTACTCATCCTACCTATCTAATCGCCTTTTCAGTGTTCGTTTCTCTGGATACACCGCTGATCAGCTTTCTTTATCAGTTGGAGTACCACAAGGCTCAGTCCTAGGTCTTCTGCTATTCACTTTCTACACCACTTCTCTTGGAAGACTAATAAGCTCCTTTGTGGATGATGCACAAATGTATCTATCCTCTCCTGAGCTCTCATCATCTGTGTTGTCTCGTGTTACTGACTGTCTTTCTGCCATTTCATCTTGAATGTTCTCTCACCAACTCAAACTCAATCTTTCAAAAACAGAATTAATGATATTCCCATCCAAAAACAGAAGCTTCCTGCCTGACATTTCTATTTCTGTTGACAACATGACCATAAATCCCATCCCGCAAGCTCGCTGGTGCATTTGACACTGTTGACTACTCTCTTCTCATACAAACACTACAATCCCTAGGACTCAAGACACTGTCCTATCCTGGTTCTTATACTCCTATCTAATCGCCTTTTCAGTGTTCGTTTCTCTGGATCCACCTCTGCTCATCTTCCTTTATCAGTTGGATTACTACAAGAGCCCGTCCTTGGTCCTCTACTCTTAACAATAAATACCACTTCTCTTGGAAAAGGAAGAAGCTTCTTTGGATTTCCGTCTCATCTCTAAACGCGAATGATACCCAAATTAATCTATCCTCTCCTGATCTCTCACTATTCGTGCTTGTCTGTGTTACTGACTCTTTCTGCCATTTTGTCTTGGATGTCCTCTCACCAACTCAAACTCAATCTTTCAAAAAAAGAGTTAATTATATTCCCACACATCAACAGAATTTACCTACCTGACATTTCTATTTTGTTGACAGCATGACAATAAATCCCACATTCGCTGCCTAGGCATTATCCTTGACTCAGATCTATCCTTTGTTCCCCACTCTATATCTAAATCATGTTACATACATGTAGTGCCAGCGGACATGATGGCCTGCAGATATGCACTAATGTCAGGGATTGATAAAGCTTTGCTCACAGTGACATCACTGATACAAAGGGAGTGAGGAAAAAGTGACAGGTAGGAGGAATGACTGGATACTGGCAGTTGATGTGTGGTAATTAAAAGAGGAGCAGGAGTATGGAGGAGAGGAGAGAAAACACTTTTGAACAAGGGATGCAGTGGTGGTGAGAGAGACCAGCGTTGTATAGAAAGAGAGAGTGCCATAGCAGGAGACATTATAAGCTGGATTGCTGTGAGAGATATCAACAGAGGAGCAAAGAGAGAGGCTGATAAGTATGCATGTTTCTTATATTATTCAAGTGATTGGACTGAGTCATATTCGTTAGCTAGATAGGGATAGTTAGAGTAATTGTACTTAATCAAATCAAGAGAAAGCTGCAAAGGTGTTCTGTTATACAAGTAATATTTACAGAGAGGACATTATCTTGCACTCCAAGCTACCAACTGCTTTATTTTGGAACTGATAGAAAGGGCCTATATTCCAAATGCCTTGCGATAAAGCTGCATATCCACATAGATATATATGTATTTGCCTAATGAGGACTGTATTGCTATTTTAAATGTTTATAGAAGTCATTTAGATAGATATCGTATATAGATTTATATCAATATTTTAGTATAGAAAGTATTATATAAGTGGTAATATAGGTACCTCAAGTTTATAATATACTGGAGATCTATTTTAAGTGCTATGCACAAAATGTTGTAGTGTGTTTTTTTTGTTTTGTTATGCTTATGCTATTGTATTGTTTACACTATAGTAATATAATTTTATATACATTTTTAAGGCCAATTTGGTGTGAGAATATTTCCTTTGTGTTTGCCTGTGGTCCGGTATAGGGTGGGCAATGGGTTCCTTGGTCTCTCTCTGGTGTTGCGAACTCCAGAACACTACCCCATGAAGAGCCTACAGTACTTATACCAAGGTGGAGGCACTGTGCTAAATTGAACACAAGGTAAAGAGTCCATTTGCAGATAGGACACACAAAGATTAGTACACACACCCTAGCCGAGGAAAGGGGGTTACATACATATAAATACCATTTTCAGAATACGCACATATCTCACACAAGACACTTTAAAAACATTGATTCATGCTCTCATCATCTCCCGCATTGACTATTTTCAAATCCCCCCTTATTGGTACTCCCCGAATAAAACTCTCACCACTAGAATCTATTTTGCATGCAGCAGCTACATTGATTTTCCTTGAAAATCTTTCTTCCTCTGCTGATCCACTCTCTCAGTCTTTACTCTAGTTGCCTGTTTTTCACCAAATTCAATATAAAACACTTCTACTAACTGTCACGAACGCCCAGCCTGTCCCAGATATAGCAATCTGAACAGCTGGCCGTGACTGGCATCACCTTAGTTAATTAACGATGAATGCACCTTTTCTGCCACCACAAAGGATTTATTATGGTGTCCTTACGTTCACCAGAACCACTTATTAATGTTTCACACACTCTTTCCAAGTGAGCTGAGATCGGAATGTCCACAGGACCTTGAAGTCTCACCTCTGCTCATCGTTCGGCTTGGCTAAGTCTAACCCCTCTGCATACACAAAATAACTAGAGCTTTATCTAGGCCTGGCTACTTTCACAAGACCATTGACACTTGCCTAGGTCAGACTAAGGTCAGTTAACAAAATACACTTTGAAAGGTTACATAAAATATTCCACGTGTTATACATAAATTCAACAGAAAATAACAATCAGTCATAAGATATACTACATTTCGTGACACTAACATATAAGGCCATTAACAAAACTGCATCAACATACATCTCTTCAATTGTCTTAAAACTCGACACCTCCGCTCTGCACAAAATCTGCACTCATTCCTGGTTACAGGAATTATTCGGCCTGCACTCACTTTGTGGAATTCCCTCTCTCTAGTCTACAAACTTTCAAGTCCTCTCTGAAAACCAACCTTTTCAGGCAAGCTTATAATATTCCTCAACCACCATCTTAAGCTCCTAGGTTACCTTATTACCTCTCTTTATATTGTTCACACAAGACAACAACCCTTTTACCAAAATTGCTGTGAGAATAAATCATATAGCCCATAAAGCAATTTTTGCCTTTTCAATTTTGCTGGACAATATAAGATAGCCTCTACTCTCAAAGGTTACAAGCGTCCCCTTAAACTCATTTCTTTATTCAGGCCTATCAGCCTTCCTCCTAACTCCCTTGTCATGGTTTTCTCCCCCACTCCCCCATTCGGTACCACCCTATTTGTGTCTCCTCCTTTCCTTTAGGATGTACGCTCTCACGAGCAGGGCCCTTTTTGCTTGTGTTCTTTTTCTAATATTTTATCACCCTCTGAACTTCTTGGTCTGTTTCCCTAGCCCTGTTTTATTAAGTTGAGGCCTACTTACCGCTGATTACTACCATCACTCTCACTCACTGTCCCTCATTTAATTTGATCTATATTACCGTATTATCTGTATTTTTATTCATTCAGTATATCTGGTCCTTGTATTTTGTTCTTCATGTATCATGTTATGTGTAATAGATCACTGATTTCTGTATATGTCATGTACCGCGCTGCGGACCTTTTGTAATGCATTGTAAATAAAAGATAATAATAATAATAGTGTGCACTTTGTAGCCCTTAACCTCATATATCAAACTCCCATTGTCCTATAAATTTTAAGCTAGCAGGCAGGGCCTTCTGTATTTGTTCCCAATTATAAAGCACTACGGAATTTACTGGGGCTATATAAATAAATGATGATGATGGCTATCCAGAGCAGCCTGGCCCCCTACCACAAAACACTACAGTAATAAGTAATAAGGCAGCCTAAACTTGTCTGGATGGGGGAATAGGCAGGTAGGTGATTGTCTTGGGTATCCCAGCAGCAGGCTGTACGCTGTATCCTGCACCTACTGAGACTAGGGGGTAAATGTATAAAGCTGCGAGTTTACAGCAGGTTTGAAAAGTGGAGAATTTGCCTATAGCAACCAATAAAATTCTAGCTATCATGCTAAAATCTGATTGTTTGCTATAGGCACCATTTCTACTTTTTAATCCTGCCCGGAAACTGTCAGCTTGATACATTTAGCCATAGGAGATTGATATGAGACAACACTACATACACTAGTAAGGTTCAAGCTATTCTTCCCAGCACTGCCCAATTCTCATCACAGTGGTAAGAAGTGACTTCGGGGTCCATACTGTACTAGACACATCTGGCTTGCTGCCACCAATATTAGGAGCTGTTTTATTACTACAGGTCAAACCACACAAGTGGAAGTGGACAGGATATTACCCTAGTCCTACTCTGCACCAGATAGGGCTGGGAATACTCCCCTCCCACTACAAGAATTGGAGTGGTTATCTACCCTAGTACCTCCATCACCACAAATGTTTTTGCTGTGTTTTTTAAAAAATGACTTTTTCTGTTATTAGCTAATGTATATCCATGTAGGACAGGTTACAATGCTAGGATCAATACAACTAAAGTCATGAATACAGAGACTGCAACAAATAATTATTTCCATTTCTTTTGTTATTGTTATCTCTGTGACTTTTTTAATTAGCTTTGAACATTCTTGCTAAATAAACACATTCTGAATATTTTTCACTGAATTACAGTACAATGTAGCCCTTTAAATAAATGATATTATTTTCTTTTTCAAATTGCTTATCTCTATCCCCAGGGTTCCTAAAGAGATTCATTTAGCAGTCACTGTCTTGAAAATCAATAGTTAGAAAACTGAAAATCTGTCTTGATTACTTTTTGGCTAACCTTCTCCATATAGATTACAGTTTTAAGTGATCCACTACATATATCAAATAACCTAACACTTATCAATTCTGTAAAAATAATTCCTTGTTAATATGATTTATTAAAAAAACAAAAGATGGATAAGCGGGAAAGGCAATTAGATTTCCTGGCATTAACTATGCAAATGTGTCCATTGCTCTGTGTTACCAAATCGACACAGTTGGGTCTGAAACAGCTATGAGAGGTAAACTGTAGATATTCTTACAACTGTATATGAAACATGTCACTGTCTGTCACTATAGGTAAAATTATAATAATCACAAGTTGGTGCTTCTGTGATTAATCACACAGAACAAAAAGTCGTGTAGAGCCACTCTGTGTAGGATCAAACTTATCTATATATCCAAAGCACCCGGAGGAAACTAGGGATGAGCACCGGCCACTTTTGGTGTCTCGTGTTTTGTGTTTTGGATTCGGATTTGCTTGAGGTTTTGGGTTCGGATTTGTTTCGCAAAACACCTGACAAAAGGTTTTGGTTCGGATTTAAGGTTTTGGATTCGGATTTATTTTTAAAAAAGCATAAAAAGTGCTAAAAACCAGTTTTTTTCACTCCTACGCTATTATTAACCTCAATAACATTCAATAACAATCATTTCCACTAATTTCCAGTCTATTCTGAACACCTCACAATATTGTTTTTTGGCCAAAAGGTTGCACCGAGGTAGCTTGAGCACATAATGCCAAAAAAAGAGGTACAAGATGGAATTGTTCTGGGCCCTCCCTCCCACCCCTCGCGAGATTCGATACGAGACTTGGACGACAGAGCCTCGTTTTCAATTTTTTGCCCGCCGGAAATATCCGAACAGTGCTCGGATCCCGTTCGGATCCGCACTGTTCGGGTGGGCTCGGATTAGCGGAATCCGAGCCCGCTCATCTCTAGAGGAAACCAACGCAAACACGGGGAGAACATGCAAACTCCACACAAATAAGGCCATGGTCGGGAACTGAACTCAAGACCCAAGTGCTGTGAGGCAGAAGTGCTAAACACTAAGCCACCGTACTGCCTAACCATGCTGTGTCTCCTTATGATCACACAGTGCCCTTTCAACATCACACTATACCCCTTCATCACAACTACACTGTGCCCCATTATGCTCACACTGTGCCCTCCATGCAGCTTTTCCTCCTTCACCTGGCCCCCCTTCATCACATTGTGCCATGCTGCCCCCCTTCATCACTCTGTTTCGTGCTGCCCCCCTTCATCACTCTGTGCCATGCTACCCTCCTTCATCACTCTGTGCCATGCTGTCCAACCCCACTTCATTACTCTGTGCCATGCTGCTCCCCCTCTCCATCACACTGTGCCATGCTGCTTACCCCCTTCATCATTCTGTGCCATGCTGCTCTCCCCCTCTCCTTCATCACACTGTGCCATGCTGCTCCCCCCCCTTCTTCCTCTTTCAGTGCCTCCCCCCCCCCTTCTTCATCACTCGGTGACTTTATGTTTTCCTCCCTTTGCCTCCGTTCCTTTACTTACCTTTTTATTGACTTCTTTCAACTCTTCTCTTCAGTCTTCTGTCTGGGTCCTCTCTCCTCCGCTCCTCACTGAATGTCAGGCATGACGTGATGATGTCACGCCTGACATTCAGTACGAACGACGCAGAGAGGAAGGAAGAGTAATGCGGCGCCACGATCATGTGAGTATTTGGGAGGGGGGGTTATCCTGCTTCCCCAACCAATGAGGGGTGCGGAGCCACCACCCCTGCCCCCTGCAAAAAATAATATAAAAAAGACAAAATAAAACACATTTTAGGATATAAAAAAAAGAAGAAAAACAAAATGGGTGGCAGTGAGGGCCTGGATAATTAGTACTCCCCCCCCTCCTCTTGGTGGACCTGCTTGAAGGCGCTGAGTTTAACATACCCCTAGTCTTCACCAGGGACCACCACAAGGAGATATGGATTTTGCTGCGAAGGACACGCAGGTCGCGGTTCTTCAAAGCAGCTACCAGTGCAGTAGTAATTGAATGTGTATAATCCAAGTTCAAGCTGTTCAGGATACAAAGTATAGAAGTGCAATTCAGTAGAATGGTCAGAATAGCCAGAGGTCAAATGCCAGGAGGTAACAACAGAGCCAAAGCATGATCCAAAAGCTTAGTCAGGGAAAGACAAATCAGAAACCAGGAAGTCAGCATACAAGAAATAGGACACAGGAATGCTGGAGACCAAATACTCTGGTACCCTAATGGTGCCAGAGCCTCTTTTAAATAGAAGAGCAGGGCCACAATAATTCCGGATCACAGTGACCTTGTCTGGCAATGGGTCATGCATGGACAGAACAGCCGGCCACCCTACCTGAAAAAGTATGTCTGGTTGCTCCCTGGAAGAGGAAACAGGGAGCCGTGCCTGACAGTACTCCCAACCTGAAGGGAATCCGGGAATCTTTTATTTTTTTTTGCACAGGTGGGGGCATGGAGTTCTCTTATTCACCCAAGACCTCTCCTGCCTGGACCATAACCCTTCCAATGGACAAGATACTGAAGCCAACCAAGAAATATACGACAGTAGAGGAGGTGACTAACCTCATACTCAACACCAGAGGATGGTCAAAATGGGGGAAGGTCCCGAAGAATTGGTGGGAAAAAGGATGCTAGAAAAGGGGGAGGCAGTGGAAATGGGATTGCCTGGCATGTCTTGGGCGAGGGGGGCACCTGAGGGGGTATCGCAAGCCTAGGACATCGGTTAGGTAGCATTGTTTGTTGAGTTGGATGGGAACACTGGTGGCAAAGGCACACCGTGGAAATGGCTGGAGTCTGCAGCTGCCATAGACACTGATGCCGCAGGATCTAATACTGTATGTGGAAGGTGGGGTGGTGAAACAGTCACGCAGCTGCTGTTATCACACACAACTATCAATGACCTGTAGAGATCCAGTGGAACCTGGGCATTGCCTCCGGTCTCCTGGACAGCGCTGGGGTTGGCGGGGGAAGAAAGAGCAGCTGTAGAAGCCCTCCGGCTCCTACAGCTACTCTGTGTAATTGCCCGCGTGAGCCGAGGGGCATGAAAGACCAGAGGTCCCTCCGCACAGTGTGTGCAGCGCAGCTGCGACTGAGAGGGTGGGGCTGACAGGGGAGGCAGGAATAAAGCAAGATATGAGTGGGGGGTATGCAGGAGAAAGTGGGGGAAGGAAGGAAAAACGAATGAAAGGATAAGGAGAAAGGCAGAAAATGGACAAGTAAGGCAGGAGAGACGGAGAAGAAATACATAATGTGAAGAAAATGACAGAAACACAAGCAATCATAAATAAAATTATTGTCCCCGGGATATCCTGAGGCAAGAGAGAGAGAGACTCCCTGCATTTAGGAACTTATGAAGGCATATTTCGACACACCCCTTGGCCACTTCAATCCAGCCCTAGAACCTTAATCTCTAAAAGTAAGTGCATTCATTTTAAGCCTACAAGCCTGGCATTTAAGTGTATTCATCCCTATACAGGTTTCCATTTATCAGTAGCTTTGGAACTGACTAAATAGCACTCAGGTAAAAGTCCATGAATTTAAAACATGTAGACCAGACTATAATCAAATGTTATGCAACCTTCCAGAGCCTGATAATTATATCAAGATGTAGGTAGCAGTTCTAATTGAAAGTATTAAAACTACTTTCCTGGATGTGACGTGCTAAGGAGAGATTTGAGCGGTACCTAATGGTAGTAGTTTCAGGAGAGGAACTCATAATGTCTAATGTCTTAATATTGGGGAGGGACAAGATTTAAAGCTTTTGGAGCAAAGCAGCACCATATGTACTATAGGCACCAGAGGTGATAGAGGGTTTTGCCGCAGGAAGACAGTAGGGAGCAGACAACAAGCTGCATGGTAATTATTCATGTCCTTACAATGTGTGCCCTTCCTCACTTCATCCCATCTCCCTCTACAGACATACAACTCCTCACAAAGTGGTCACTTGGGGGAAAATATGTAAGAAAAGGTGAAAATCCACCATTCTTTCATCCATATATATTTTTATACATATCCAGCTTAGTTCAAGAGTTATTAAAAGTAAACATTTTGATTCAATTTGACAACTCATTACCAAGATAAATCAGGGCACATGCAGGTCTTAGGAATAGATCACATTCTTTACCAGCATTTCAGTAGGGGGCGGTTCAACGTTATGCATAAATATAATAAAAAAAGAATTTGACCTAGAATAAAGGCCTTTCTATCCTTTTCACTGTGTAAATATATCTTCTCACTCCTCTGTTGGTCATCTTATATGATGCACTACTAGTTATGAGTTCATATCCTTCATGTCATATTCATAATATTTAACACATTTTGACATGTTCCTGAACCAAATAGCTCTACAATAGAAGAGTGACTACACTTAACATTCCATTTAATGTATGGTTCATTGTGTACCAATGTTATTAGATTTTTTTTTATCTTCAGCATACTGTTTTTTTAATATATTAAAAACTTGCAATAGCAGCAAGTACATATTCATGCCTGGACTAAGGCAATATGTAGCCATCAAAGCAATACGTTTAGTAAAGTCTTTACATTTTTTAATCCACTATGAACTATGGATCTAATTTAGAGTTAGCTGCAAACTATGCCTGAGTGCAGAATTTGTAGCCAAGCAAACCCTGTTTCACCAAAGGGGAGAAAAATGCAAACATATTTTTTGCATAAACTGGAAATACTACATGTTCTTGTATGCTGCACACACATACTGGACAGCTCTTTTTTGTACATTGCATTTTAGAGTTGGGCTGTGCTACGCCACCCTCACAATAAATCAGATTGTACATTTTACATTTTCCCCACTGCAACACTAAATGGTGTTTCCAGGGGCATATATTGCTCATCACTGTAAACCAGCCCCTACGGTTTATGCTAAGGTTCCCCAAGACATTTACATCATTACCGCATTTGGTCACAACATTTTACATACTTTGCTGGTGGAATTTGGTCTTAAGATTTCCTACCCCAACTACACCTCTGCAAAACACTTCGTACCTCCATAAAAGTCATTAAAATTCTGTTTTACTTATCTCTTATCACAAAAATATCTGATACTGCTTTTTATAAAATTGAAAACATAAAAAAAATAAACCCAAAAAATGTGCAAAAGCCAAAAATGACAAAATGTAGTGGCCCATTCTTATATCTTAATTTGCCATTCTAGTGTACACTAGTGACAGGGAGCACTAGGGTACTTCCTTTTGCCAGTTATTCTGTTATCAGATAATAGGCAAGTTAAGAGACCAAGGTACAAAGCCAGCAGGGGAGAGTAAGAGTGAATACTTTGTCGGTTTATAACAACTTCTACAGAGGTTTTGTAATATGGTGAGGTGTTCACTAGCAAGCAGCCTATCCTTATGTCATCATTGCCTTCATCATTATTTTCTGTCTTCACAAAGGACTTGTAGGCCATGGTTTTACTTATCATCATTAGGGGGTAAAATAATTTAATTTCTAAATAAAAAAGAAATATGTATACACACTTTTTCATTCATCTTTTTGCAGATAGTTGATATTCCCATCTACAGCACATTTAAATCCTAAATATAAAAATAAGTATCTAAAGATGTTTCAGGTATGCAGGGCTTGGCAGACAAAGGGTGTATACAACACCCCAACACTACTCAGACTGTTGCATCGCAGACAACAGCCCAGCATTACACTGTTGTTGCTAACAGCACATTTCAAACATGCATGCATATACGTTCTCTTAGGTCAGCAGAGCATTTCTTAAGGGTATATATTATGCCAGTATTATCTAGACTGTCTGTGCTAACATCATATTTCAATCTTGAATATTAACAATGTTTGTCTGATGTTCTGAACACTACAGATAAAGGGTCTGTCATTAAGGAAAGTAAAACAAAAAAAGGACAAACCATGTTACAATGCAGAAGTTTATTATTTTGCACATACATTAAATACCAGCTGTTTTTTCATATAGCACACAAATTCTTAATAGCTTTATTTTTACATTGAAATTTAAAATGTAAACATGCCCTACCCCAACTCTAACTCGCTCCACAAATTTTAAATTTACCTCCCCCTCCAATGCAACATGGTTTTGCCCAGGTGCAAAGTTACTCCTTTTTATGCTTTGCTCATCACCTAGAGTTTGTCATTAAGAAAAATCATTATCTGAGGTTTAGGCTAATTTATTTTAGCATTTGTGACACAGTATTATTTTTATTGGTCAGGTGCTGTTTTTAATTATTACAAATATAATGATTTAAAATTGTACTTGCACTAAATGTGCCTCCTTTTTCCATTAGACTATACATGTCTTCTATACAACTATAAATCCTATTAGCACAGTTGTATGTGTAAATGTCTCCAATCCCAGTTGCTGCCTATGGGATGAATGGTGATCCTAACCATCCCTAAGGTAGTTACTAATGTTAGTTTCTCCTGGCACAAGGTGTTTGCGTGTGTTACATAAACATAGATAATATTGAAAGTATTTATTGTTAGAAAAAATTATGTAATATAGTATAATAATTATATAAAAGTATTTATTATAATATTAATATATATGAACAATTATGTAATAGTATTATAATTATATAATATTATATTACTATATAATAGTATATGAATAAAATCAAAACTGATCAATTATTGCAATTTAATATCATACGTAGTAAAGGAAGTCTAATAGCATTCATAGTTACTGTACTAAAAAGTACATTTTTTGTGTCTAGGATTGCAATACATAAATGGTAACAGTCTTAAAAAATTTCTGTATGATAGAAAAACTACTCATTGCTTGTCCTTAAACAGGCATAACTCTACTTTATGTGCACAAATACCATGTTTTATTCCACAATGGACTCATAGATGCAAAAGTTAGTATATTGGAAGTTATGTTTCTCAATGGTATAGTCATCATCATCAGCAGCAGCAGCAGCTATTTATATAGCACCACTAATTCCTCAGTGCTGTGCAGAGAACCCACTAACATCAGTCCCTACTCCATTGGAGCTTACAATCTATATTCCCTACCATACACACACACAGATCGAGACTAAGGTCAATTTAATAGCAGTCAGTTAACTTACTAGTATGTTTTTGGAGTGTGGGAGGAAACCGGAGCACCCAGTGGAAACCCACGCAAACACGGACAGAACATACAAACTCCACACAGATAAGGCCATGGTTGGTTATCTACCTCATGACCCTAGTGCTGTGAGGCAGAAGTGCTAACCACTAAGCCACTGTGCTGCCCCATGCTGCCACTCCATAGTTACTTAAATACACCGCAACAGTGGCGCTAGCATTCGTATATGCATAATTCAAGTAAATGTTGTCTTATTGTCCAAATATCATATATGTTTCACCCTTGTGTTAGGATTTTCTCAGAGATAACATTGGTATTAAGAAGAAACAGTCAAAACCCAACATTTAAATACCATTGCCTCCATATCAACAATTGCAATGGAAAGTCGTTCTATGGCTCTCATAGGGCACTTGGTTATAAACACTTTAGGTAAATTAGGTCAAATAACAAGGCATAGTCCAGTATCTGCTATCACAATGCATATTCAATAAGATGTATAGGGAGAGATAAGAGATTCTGATCATTTAGACATAATATATATGATAACACCCCCTCCACCGTATACAAGGTAACAAAAATTTTAAGCAATGACAATCAGCTCACATGCAATAGAATACTAACATTATTATAAACATGTCTTCTGCTTACTAACAAATAAGAATGAAGGGCCTGATTCATTAAGGAAAGTTAAGTAAAAAAATTGAGTAAGTAGTCTCCTGGACAAAACCATGTTACAATGCAAGGGGTGCAAATTAGTATTCTGTTTTGCACATAAGTTAAATACTGACTGTTTTTTCATTTAGCACACAAATACTTGATAGCTTATTTGTACACTGACATTTAAGGTTGATATTTGTGTGCTACATGAAAAACAGACAGTATTTAACTGATGTGCAAAATAGAAAACTAATTTGCACCCCTTGCATTGTAACATGGTTTTGTCCAGGAGACTACTTACTCATTTTTTTTTACTTAATTTCCCTTAACGAATCAGGCCCGAAGTGATTTACTGCAATTACAGTAAAGTGCAGAAGATTGTGCTCTGGCTAAAGTCTATCAAGTCACCTAATCCCCACAAATCTTTTGGGATTACTGTTTTTCCATTTCCACTCCATAAGACCAGTTGAGTACATGTGCAATTTATGCTCTATTACTCCCTGGGTATTTGCATACATATCACCCCACTTCCAGGTATATGGGCCTTATTAGATAAAATCACCTCATCATCTCCTGGATGACATAAAGTTCCTTAGCTGAAAGAGTACACCAGCTTCAGGGGCGCACAGAGGATTGTCGGCCCCCGACCCAAAAAAAAAACAACCCGAGAGAGAGCTGCTGCGCATGCGCCCGCGCATGCGCAGCAGCTCCGTTTCTTCAGCTCTGTCCTATACAGCAGCCACGGCGCTGTCTAAGAAGCGTCCGCGGCGGTGCTGTATACACTACAGCACCGCCGCGGACACTTCTTTGACAGCGCCGCGGCTGCTGTATAGGACAGTGGCCGCTTAGTTAGCGCAGGGGGGGGTTTCTAGAGACTCAGAGCCCCCCCTGTTTGCGCCACTGAGCTTTCTTGTTGAATTATGTTTCTATAGTACACGCTCTTCAAGATCCTCTACAATGTGTTAGTAAAACATTTCCATGATTATTGAGCACATCTGTTCAATAATCCTGCCATGACTGTACCCTTGGCACTATGGCAGTTTTCACAGAAGTATTTTGTCATCTTGCTCTCAGTAGAGGAAGAATTAAGTTTGGTTATAGTACTGATAAATAATGTGTAATCTCCGTTCATATAATCATTTTTTATGTGTCCCACTATATTTTGCTGTTAACTTGCAATATCACTTCATGTTAGTGAAATAGCTAAACGGGGCTATTCCTTTCAATATCTAATTCACGCATATACATCAAAAGTACAAATAGTCGGCTTGGCTAAAATCAGTGCTTAAGTGAAATGTTGCTTCAGATGTGTTATGTGAGCAATAAAAACCAACAAACTGCAACTATTCTCATAAACAAATGGACAATTATTTAAAGTTAATGATGCCAAAATAATAATGTTTACATGGAAATCAAGTTTAATAAACCCCATATAGTTATTCCTTTGTGTAAGAAGTGGAATATTTAATTATTTGAAAATTGAATAAAATAGAAGGCTTCTCTATCCATACCACTCTCTGAAGCTTTGTACAAAATGTGTTGTAGTTGTGTTGATTGCTTAAATTACATTTTGTTACCACTAAATGGATGTCTTTGGCTCACTGTCTTTCACTTTAATTGCAATGCCTAGGAAGTTGACTGTCTCTGGAGATTAATATGTTCACAGCTTAATGTATCAGCTACTTCCTTAGATTTAAAGATAAAAAAAAAACTGTTTGAACTTGACTTGTTACGGAACTCAGAGATAAGTAATTAAGTTATGACTTTCTCATCTAGAAATGTAAGTTTATATGAGGATCAACAGCATGTAAATTGTGTAAATCATATTGCCTATAAAGTTATAGTATATGACATCTTATTCGATTGATTACCTAATAGATTTTTTTACCATATAAGCAATTTCTAAAGAGCACGCTTATATTTAGAGAAGGAAATACTTTTTGAATAAAGAGAGTCATTTAAAGTTGACATCCTCAAAGTTTACTTCCATCTACAGAGACAATAATAGGCACAATAATCTCTCTCAAGTACGTTGTCCGTTTAATTTTCATTGCATTGTCCAAAATGTTTCAAAATGCTAGTATGTTTTTATATAGAGAGCAAGAAGGGGTTGCCTATACTAATGTGTGAATGTTCCAAATGCTGTTGGAGGAAGCCGCTCGGCCACAGCTACCCTGACCGCTCGGCATAAACTACAAGAGACACTCGGCCACTAGATTCTCACCACCCACCACCGGAAAGGATACACAGACCCTGCGTAAAAGAAGGGAAACCCAAGTTAAACAAACTGCTGTTATAAGAGCACCACCGCAGAAGAGAGCAGCGCACCTCACCCACTACACACCAAAACAAGACCAAGTGCCCGACCACTTATACAACTATACATACACATAGAGCATAATCACCACTAATATATCACCTACAGCCAATTTAAAGTAACATCTACACCATCCCACAGATTTAAACAGCCATCCCAATCTGGGCATACTCACGAGCTATAAACAAACAATATAAATCCCACCTGAAGGGAATCCTACTACCTCAACCACCAACCGCTACCTAAACCACGAACTATTATCACTGAGCTATAAAAATAGAGCCGTAGACACTGCTACCACAACCACAAGCTATAACCATTGAGCTATAAACATAAAGCTATAAACAATCTCTACTCTCAATAACCCACAGGGCTATAAACCACAAACAGTAGCAAATAGCGGTATCACCACCACACACAATATACACTGCATTAGAGCTATAGACATAAGCAAAAGAGCTATAACACCAAAACTGCAAAAAAAAGCTATAATCACCTGCTAAATACACTAGTATCAAAGTATATTGTCTGCACAGCTTGTACTGTTTCGTTCCCACTCCCCTATTATTATTATTATTATTATTATTATTTTTTATTTATAAGGCGCCACAAAGTATCCGTAGCGCCGTACAAGGACAAACAATGGCACAGTACAAGGTGAAACAGCACAGTACAAGTAACAGTAAGCACTATAACTCTGGGGCTCAGGCTCAGCTAACGCGAGGGAGGGGAAAAGTCAGTACCGGTAGGTAACTTTGGCCCAAGAGGGTGGGCACGGATGACAGGTTAGGAGCCACTGAGGGGAGCGGAGAGAAGCGAGAGGAGACAGAGGGCAGAAGGACCAAGAGGAGGAGAGCTGAGTAGCTGGAGAGCGCAGTTAAAAGTGATGGAAACTCTTCTCCCTCTTCCACACCCCTGTTATTTCTACCCCAGTTTGTGCCACGGCAGAAACTAATGTGTGAATAGTCCTGATCAGCTTCCTCCAATATAATACAAAAAATTAACACCAAAGCACTCCTACTCCAAAAGAAACTATTTAACAGATCTTTTGCAAAATAAATATTTTCTGCAAAGTGGCCTGATGTAACTCCCTATCTGAGGGTTGCCGGACAGATGCGGTCCTCAATGACATTTTATAATGTCAATGAGGGCCGCATAATTTGATAGACTCAGTTGATTGTATTACATCAGTTCCACATATCATTGCCCTGATCCACCCTAATTTTTCTGTTTTTTGAGGCATACCGGATAAAGATTCCTACACTAAATGACACATAGGCTGGATGAACAATGATATTGCAATATAAAATATCTATCCTTTAGTAATTGGAATTCTACAAGTATGAACATTTGGACTTTCTGACATATGTTTATCAGTGGATGTGTTAACTTGGGAGAAATTTGACAACCCTGAGACCCCCTATGTTTACCACTTGCTCAATAAGTGACAAACAACAGCGGGACATCGTTTTTGAAGGCAATATTCAATAAGTTGGACATTTATCAAGAAAAGCCCTTCTGCCATTCTGTTATCTTGAGTACTTGCCAATGTTTACAGATTAATTACATTTTCATACATTGCAATTTACTATGTTTGCCACCAATTGGAATTAATGTGCATGATTATACTATTTTTCCTTATACTGCTATATCAACATTACAATTATTGCCTCATATATGTTGTTTACTGTTCTAATAACCCATAACACTGGCTAACTATTTTAAGACTAACTAGGACTTTTTTCAATTAGAACATTTGGTATGAGCGCAGTTTATTTTTTATCTTTTTCTGGTAGGAGTACCTGTACTCCTCATTTTTTTTTATATTATGTCTAGTATACAATAAAAATATTCATCTTTTACATAATAACATATCTGCACTAGATTTTGTCATTTTATTTTTTATGGTCACTCCATGAGCAAAATCCATCCATGACATTGTTTCCCATTGGGGATATAAAGACTGGAGATATGTGAAAATACCAAGATTACATTCAGTAAGCCTAATACCCGGAGGGGAGGTTTCACATTAGAAGATGGTGTATCATTTTTGCACAATAAGATGGCATTATCACAACTTTAAGTTGTGTAAGTTTTCTCACAAATGGGGACCTATACTTTGGATGAACAGTTTTGTTTATTGAAGACCTTTTTCATTTTAGTATAATTTAATGATTGTGTTATATTACATTGTTGCACTATTATTTGTATGTTCTACTTTTAACATGTTTTGATCACATGATTGAAAATTGTGGAGACCAACAAGGTTAATTTTACTTCATAAAGTCTATGTGAGATAGAGAGCGCTTGGATATTTCCTATATGTTAGTATATATTTATTGTATCAATTGTATATGGTTAAAATAGGATTAATTTGAGCAGCATTCGAATTTTGAAGCACTCTAGAAAACCCATCCTCTTTATCATAATGCCAGATAATTTCAGATTTCAGATGTTCTGGAATGGAATCCATCATAGAACTATGTAAACTTCCTAAATTTAGGATGAGGGAACCCAGGAGATCAATTAATGTATGTGCAAATTCTATACAACTTATAATAGAGCCACTGTGGTTTATAAAACATTCTTCCATTATTAATTGGTAAAAATAAAAATTTTAAACAATACTTTCAAAAGTAATACAGAATTCAGTGTTGATTCACAATTTACATGATTGTTAAATAATTATAAGATGAAAAATAATAAACAATGATGTGACAAATACTGTCATAAAGGTTATTGTTAACACAGAGAAGAATCAAGAAAGATCTGATATTGGAGGTACTTTAAGTTATTGCCGGTACTGGAACAATTTTTTTTAAATATATATATATATATATATATATATATATATATATAATTTTATTGTTTTTGACACTTAAAATATATTTTATATATAGTACTAGAATGTCCGAAGTGAACACTATAACATTTTATATTGATCAAAAAATGTGACAATATGTGAAATTGATTAAAATAGAAGACAAAGGAAAGATTCCCCCAATATGTCTATTATGTTCTTTTAGTATATTTCTTTGTTATAGGTATAATATTTATCATTAGATTAATATAATTCCAGGGTTCCTTCTATTATTTTATTTAACTGGGGTTATGTTTCTAAGATAAAATATAATTAATTTAGATTCACATTCTCTATCCTGTATGGTTATATTTCTATGTGGATTACATTATCATAATTAATTTTAATTTATTTTAGCTGTGTTATTTATATAGGACCTCATTTAGAGTCGGACGCAATTTACACTGAAATTATAAGTGTAAATTGCATCCTGTAATTTACACAGTACTTTGAGTGGCACTTATCATTATATCCGTGCCACTTAGAATACTGTGTAAAGTACACAAACAAGCCTCTTTATCTGCCTTATGGGCCGGCATGCAAGTGTATCATGCACAGCGCCCTGTAAAGCAGATAGTTAAAAAAAATGTATAAAAAAAAAAAAATTGTCCCTGTGACTGGATCACAATTTATTGTAGAAATGTATTTCAATCAGAGGTGCAGGCACCAATGTATAATTTGAAATGCACTAATCGTGTGTGTTTTGTATGCAAGTGTCAATTTTTGGGTTTGTAACATTGCTAGAGGAAGTCTGTTGGCTGATATCGGAAATGTTAAGTATTTATGTGAAATGACAAACACTTGTTTAGCCTGTATACCCAGCAGGGGGGCGCTGTCTGGCGTGACTGCATCTCAGATAATGCAAGCATCAAGTTTTAGCACATGGCAGAGAAGTGTAAATATTGTTAGCTTTGTATTGACTGTAAATCCATGTTTGGGTAAACAATTTGCATCCTGATTCTAAAAATAGCCTGTGAGGCTGTGTCCAAATCTGTATAAAAAGCACTGTCTTCTCATGAAAATTGTTCTTCTGATTCCATCTCACCTGAGCACTGATACCTTCAATCAGTGTGATTGCAAATAAACATCACTTGCTTCAAAGACTTGCTTGAGAACATCTTCCATGCTGAAAATCCTGTGACCTGCAGATTAGACCCTAAATCTAATCTGTTCCTAGCTATTTATGAGGTTTGGACCCAGCATCCAGTACCAACGCTCTGCCGCTACCCAGCAGCTCTGGCCAGTGTGATAGGCCATGGGGGATCCATCCACAGCAACCCTGATCCATAGGAAGAGGTCAGGAGTACCATCCCAGGTACACCAGTAACGGGATACATTTGCAGCGTCAGTTGACCAGAAGAAACCCGGTACTGGATGCCTGTAAGGATTCCAGTGGTGGCAGCAATTGTATGCCCCTCATACTGTGGAGGGCACTTGTTTGGCATAACAAAAGGGAATGGTGGCAATGCAAGCCCAGCCGGTTCCCAGCAATAGCAGACAAAAAAAAAGCTGTGGAAAAACATGTGCTCATACTGACCTGTTTCTGTAAATAATACTGTGCCATCTTCAGGGTGAACAAAATCTCACTATAATTTATATAGAACAAAGCCACATGAGATGGGCATTCACCATTTGATCAAACTATGCAATAGGAACCTCATATTCATTTCGGATACTATGTTATATATTAATATTACAGAGTCTAGTGCACAAATGTTTGCTATTAGTGTGTCCTTAGTGTCTAAAGTGTGCTTCTGCATTTTTGTCCTGCATTATGTAAAGTGACTCATAGTGATACACCTTTTAGTACAGTTGATGTTGGATGTGCAGACTGAGGGGTATATTTACTAAACTGCGGTTTTGAAAAAGTGAAGATGTTGCCTAGGGCAACCAATCAGATTCTAGCTGTCATTTTGTAGAATGCACTAAATTAATAACAGCTAGAATTTGATTGGTTGCTATAGGCAACATCTCCACTTTTTTAAACCCGCAGTTTAGTAACTCTAGCCTTAAATGTCTATCTTAAAGTTACTTTTAGGATAGAGCATAACTACAATAACAGAACATGAACATGCTTTCTGATTTTTCCCCATACCACACTCTCGTTTTATATATAAATTGAAGTATTTATGTTCTTGCAAACTGTGCTCCAGCTATTATGTGACTCAATTTAGACACAGATACAAGGAAATGTCTTGGTACTTCCCGCAACTGTTTTGTACGAACTGGCAAACCTCACGGGAGTTCCTGGTCACAAATCTAATGTGTGCCTTAAATATTTTACTTTTATGTTCACATCTTTGGGATATTCTGCAAGCCATTCATCATCATCTTTCATTTGTAAGGTGCCACAAGACTGTGTCGTGCCGGGCACAGTCAATTTAACCAATACAAACTACAAATAATACATAAAAACAGAACAAGTATATACAAGGTTGGTGCAAGTGGTGCGAGAGAGGGTAAAGAGGGTCCTGCTCGTAAGAGCTTACAGTCTAAACAACATTGATTTATCACAGATAAGATGACCATTAGCACTCGTAACAGTACTGTAAAATATACAGGTCAATTTTCCGGGTGGATCTCCATCTACTCGGTCAGGCAGATTTTAATTGTTTTACCATTTATTTTGTCACAAACATGAATAAGTAGAAAATAGAGCAATGAGACTGCTATCATTGTAAGCAGTGTATCATTTGGCTCAGAAAAGGGCTCTTTTCTATGCCCTAATAATACTTCCACACTGGACCCTTCTCATAACTTGCTCCATTAACGAATGGCTTGCTTTTTAGTAGAACAATTTAGATAAAGTAAAATTAAACTGTTTCTTAATAAATAAACATATTACACCAGTGCATACCAAATACTTCCAGATATGACCCTTACCTAACATTTAACCATTGATTAGAGTATATCTAACA
Organism: Mixophyes fleayi; assembly: GCF_038048845.1. Taxonomy (NCBI): domain Eukaryota; kingdom Metazoa; phylum Chordata; class Amphibia; order Anura; family Limnodynastidae; genus Mixophyes; species Mixophyes fleayi. The sequence continues at coordinate 131,659,503 of NC_134403.1, forward strand.
GCAAAACATAATTCAAACCTGCTAATGTTGGCAAATGACATAAGCATTTAAGATAAAAAGTGTGTAGCATCATTCTATGCAATATTAAATATTTATGTACTAAAACGAAAATTGATAGAGTATATCTAGCAGTACATAAATCTGCTGCCATCTAACACTTTTCAGGATAAGCATAGATAAACAGATATGTCTATTCACCCACTCCATTGCATCTTTCTCCAACTTCTGCAGACAGAGCGAAAAAGAATTAAAACCTTCTAACACTGGTATCATTCTATACAATATTAAATAGGTATGTACTGAGTAAAAAATTCAGATTAGAATTGAGCTGAACTTTAAGCAACATTTGGTATTGCTAAATATTTAGATTTGGTCAACACTAGCTGATTTTCTCTATTATTTTTTGCGAAACAGAGAATTATCATTTCCACAAGCTAAAATTACAAATAAGATTTATGATTGGAACCCCCTGCTTAGTCTTAATATTCAAATATGCAGATAGAGTCAGTTCGGTAATCGCCAGACCTTTTGAGAGAGAATTCTGTATGAGATCCAATTCTAAAATATACATTATTGCCTTGAAAAATCAGACTGAAGTCCACTTCTGTTTTCTATTGGTTATCTTTTGACAAAAAGGAGTTAAATCAAGTGTAGTTACATGGGAATTTGAGCATGTTACCTGAATCTAATCCTTTATGGAAACAAAAAAAATATCCTTACAAGCTTGGTACTGTATCATCTGTTTATATTTGATTCACATAGTATACCCTGGATGGCCTTTACCCAGAAGTCACAAAATCTATTTATAAAATATAATGACTTTTATATTTCACACTTGTGCCCCATAAGCAATGAAATAATACATTTTCAAAGTTTACATCAACAAATATGACTTAGATAGATAAAAGAAAATATACCAAACACATCCAAACAAGAATGAAGACACAAAAAGCATTTCTAAAAGTAAAAAGAAACAGATTGGAGTATTATTTATTGGGGGGAAAAAAACAGCTCCAAAACCTCTGGCAAAAGTGGAAAAAATAAACTGCACAATATTTACTTAGGTATGACAGAAAGCAGCTTACAAGATACAGTTGGATCCTTTGATACATAGCTGTTCTCATTTTGCTTGGAGCCAAACAAAATATAAAACTGTAGTTATTTTTTTTTTCCACTCACAGTTTGATTTTCCTATTTTTTTAATTTGCTCTCTTTGGAACCATAATATTAACTAACCACATAATTTCACGGATTCGTAAAAATAAATATTTTGTGCAAAAAACAATATATATAAATATATATATATATATATATATATATATATATATATATATACGTGTGTATATATATATGTATACATGTGTATATATATATATATATATATATATATATATATATATATATATATATATATATATATATATAAATATACACACACATATATATACATATATATATATATATATATAAAAATATATATAAGTATATATATATATATATATATATATATATATATATATATATATATACATATATATATATATACACACCATTCGTTGGTTCGATTCTAAGATGCACCATTTTTCACATATAAACATCTCTAAAATCCCAGATGCATCTCAGAATAGCAGGCGGAAGTTTGACCTTTGTCTGTACAACCCGCCCTCTGAATACATTGCCACTCTTTACAAGTCTGGAACCACCATGATTACATTATAGTGGGGCTGTATTTCGTTCATTGTGATCCCTTACTGCAATGAAAATGTTGACAAAATAATTGCACTACGAAGCCACATTAAAATGAAAAGTTATTATGTATGCAGAAGAACATGGAAATGGAGCTGCAAGTCGACATTTTGACATTAGTGAGGTAAGTGTTTTTCGGAAAAATGATCACAATTCCATCTAATCAAAGCTTTTTTTCTGTTGGTGGTACTGAAATTGTGTGTGACTTACAATTAATGGAATCTTAGAATCGATAAAATGCGATATATATATATATATATATATATATATATATATATATCATGAGGAAGGGAGTGGTTTGTCACAGGTCTCTAAGGGAGAAGATGGGTGTTCAACTGACAGTCTGCAAGTTGCAGACAGAATTGAATATTCAAATAACAGTGCACCTAGTTTAAAGATAAACAGGTGGAGGACATATGTGTGACAAAATAATAGTATAGAGTGTGATTTAACTTAGATGTTTGGAAACAGTTTGAAAGTGTCTTTTCCACAGCTAACTGCAGCTGGCGGAGGCTACTACAGTGAGTCTAATCAAACAGAGCACCTGATGAGAACTCCTTTATAAAAACAAGATGGGAGTTTCACCTGTCCATCAAGCTAGGGCTGCTGGAGGAGTTTAAAGTATTTAAGCCTGAGTTGTTTATTGTTCACCGTGATGATGCCATATAGTGGCTGGTGTCTATGGAGCTGGTCTCTATTAATCTAGCATTAGGGTTACGACAAAGTGTGTGGAACTTTATGTTGTCAATTACTTTGCCATCCTGACAATAAATAGCAAAGTACAAAGGAAGTAGTTGGATCATGTGTACATCAGCAGAAGGTGCCCATATCACAATCCAACTAGTAATTTCAAACTTATAGGAACCCTATCTTATATGCAATTCTTTCTCCACACTCAAGTTACACGACTTGGCACGATTATACATCATGTAATTACAATGATTTAGCCAATATTGAAACTCGCCATAATTTGCTAATAGTTCACAATTTGACAAAATTTAACAAAATAAATAATTCCCACTGAAGAATCAGGCCAAGCACAGTAAATGGAAAGTATAGAAGCCTATCAGCAGGCATTGGCAAATCTCACAAGTCTATATCCTTATAGAAAGAGATTATATCTCTTTGTAAACTTATTCCTCAAGCATTGTATTTAGAGAACATATCTATGGATGCTCTCTATGACTGTTAGTAGCTCAGACTACTGTTACCATAGTATTTGCTACATGGGCTGTGTAAGCAATACTGAATTTTTGCCTACCTGATTTATGTTTTCTCTTTCTTCTTACACATTTAATACTTTTACTACAACATACATTATTTGTATTGTATTTGTCATTAGCGCCATTTGCTACCAAGGTTTAGATGATCTCAACCAGTGTACATGTTAAATCGCACTGACTGTCGTGTGTGGTTAGGAAAGGACTAGGGACACTAAAGGCTAAATTCTGCCAGCAAAATGTGTAAATTATTGTGCCCAAATGCTTACTGAGCAAATATTTCACAGAACGGTTGTAAAAACTTTCAACAATTGAGAAATGCAAAATGGAAGGGAACTCAGTGGGGAGTATAAATTAATGAGCGACAATAGGGAATGACAAAACAGCAGAGTAGGGGAATCCTCTGAGCATGATCAGGAGAGGACTCCACCTTGCTCTGTTGAGAGCAGAACAGGTGCATCGAGGGGCTGCACTCCATGCACCCTCTGTAGTTCCACCCTTGCTTTCCATCATTATTTAAGAATGCAGCTTTTACCCCTATTCTGAATAAAAGGCTTGCCTACATTCACCTCACATGCTTTCTTTCCACACAACCCTCATAAGTCAGGCATTCATTTCCAACACTCCACAAAGAATGCACTGATTAAGGTGATCAATGATTTGATCACTCTTAAATAGAATAGATTTAAGAATGATCAATTCTAATTCTCTTTGACCTCTCTGGTGCTTTTGACACTGTTAACCAATCAATTCTCATATTTTCACAAGTCATCAGAAACTACCCAACATCTCTATCTCTAATAACAACACAACAATAATCTCTACTCCTCAAGCTCACTGTTATCCTTGACCCAGAACTGCTCTTTGTTCTCCAGAGCCAATCTTTATCTAAAGCTGGGTACACACTACAGAATTTTTCACCAACTTTTTATGCCGATCGATTTTACATCTGATCGATGTTCTGATCGCTCGGTCCATGGACTGCATACACACTAGCCTTGTTTAGGACGATAAAGGGAAGAGCGGACGTCCCATTAGCGACTTTTTACAGCTATGTTGTCGTGAGCAATGACTGTAATTTCGTACTCACTGTTGTGGATCGGTCGGAAACTTATACACACTACACAATGGAAACGAGATTGGAATGAAAATATTTAACGGTACGACCAACCAAATGAGGAGACAATCGTCCATTTGGGCAGACTTTCGACCATCGTGTCACTACACACACTGACCCGACTTTTGAACGAGCAGTCGTATGTCGGCTGATTGAGACAAATATTGGACAAAAACCCTGTAGTGTGTACCTAGCTTTAGGCTGGGTACACACTACAGAAAATTTCTCCCGATGTGATATCGTTAACGATTTTATCAATGATTAAAAGTCCCAGGGGTAAATGTATTAAGCTCCGGGTTTTTCAACACCCGCGAGTTCGGCGTCTTCGGCGATTAAATTTAAAGCGGCGCTGCCTTGTAAAGGAAAGTTTTCCTTTACAAGGCAGCGCCGCTTTAAATTTAAACACCAAAGACGCCGAACTCGCGGGTGTTAAAGAACCCGGAGCTTAATATATTTACCCTCCAATCGGCATGCCGATCCATGTGTACACACTAAACACGTTTTACAAGATTTACCCTCAGATTTGTGCTCTTCATCTGTCATAACTATTGGCTGAAAAGATCGTGACTCTACGAGATTGTGAGTGCACACACACCAGAATTGGCACATTTATAATCAAATAAAACAATATGATGTGCTTTAAAACTATAAAATATTATCTTTGAAGCGTACACACTACTGCGATATCAGACCTAACGGCCGTTTATCGTGTGATTGGAATGATAATCGGGTGAAAAACTTGTAGTATGTACCCAGCCTAAGAAACATTTCCATTATATGAAGGAACCTAGCAAAAAACACTACAATAACTTTAAAACATGCACTCATAATCTCCTACTTTAATTATTGCAATTCCCTTCTTACTGGTCTTCCCCAAACCAGACTTTCACCTCTATAATCTATTTTGTGTCTAGATTAATTTTCCTCACAAAACATTCTTCTCCTGCTACTCTGCTCTGTCATACCATACATTAGTTGCTTCTGTTTTACAGAGTCCGATGTAAAATATTTCCAACATTAAAAGCCTTTGAAAAAGACATCATTCATCTCTTTGCTTGTATCAAAATATCTCTCAACTCAACATCTCCTCTTTGCCCAAGATCAGTGTCTCCCATCCACACTCAATACCTCCTTCCATCCATAATTACAGGAATTTTTTCAGGCTGTACTCACTCTGTGGAAATCTCCCTGGTGCAAAATAAATTCCCTGACATATACACACACAGACTGAGAGAGACTAAGGGCAATTTAATAGCAGCCAATTAACCTACCAGTATGTTTTGGAGTGTGGGAGAAGAGCACTTGGAGGAAAACCAGGCAAACACAGGGAGAACATACAAACATTCTTAAATATGCCCTTAAATCTCCAGTCTACAATCAGATAGGTCTGAAACATTAATATATGCTTATTCTTCCAGTAGTAGATGTAATAAGCTTTTACAAAGCATCTTATTATCTGTAGTGGGATATAATATTTTGCAGCATTCCCTTTTAATACCTTTATTTTAGTAGAAAAATAACCCAATTACACAGAAGAGACTAAGATTCAAAAAGAAAGAAATCCAGCTTGCATCTCTTTATTGACAATACAAATAAAATGCCAAGGCATAGACGGTCATGGCTGTGAATTCCACATTTTCATTGAAAGTCAGTGCAATATCCCTCTGGGAAAATCTCTTTTTGTTGGAAGTATAAACCGGCAAATGAATAAGCCTTACAATTCGTTTTTATTTCAAACCAGGTGCTCACCTGTCTTTTCAAAGAATCATTATTATCAGAGGGAGCACGGCTCTGTTCTCAATAAAAGTGAAACAGTGCTGGGAAATAACTAAGTTACTGTATGTGTGCTGCATCAGTAAAAACTGCTGGAAGAAATTTATCATCCCATGGCAAAGTGCTGAGCACTGTGGCTTATTCTAAAATTATCTCATAATATCTGGGGAGTATTCCTAAACTAAGCTCTCATACTATGTGTTAGAAAATACATGTTTCTTAAAGCAACCACAGTGCATTTCTTTTCCTGATCATAAAGGCTTGAGAATGAGATTATAACTCTCAATGCATTAAATTATCTTATCCTGATAAGTATTAATTCCAAGTAATATAATGATTTAATTGTTTTATTTAATATATTAGAACATTGTCACTGCCTGTACGACTTAAGAGTATACGAGGTGAGCAGGAAGAGCTGAGTCTCCCCACTGGCTGTCTCCCGCCTGTACGTCAACCCTTCCAATACTATTTCAGGAGGGGGCGACGCGTTTGTGTCTTTTTTTAATCAGATGGAAATTGCATACGGGTATAAGTACGCTCTGCTTATACAACACTTGCCTATGTAGAGAGACACAACACACTGCAGAATGCACACAATGCATAAGTGAAATATAAAGTCCCATCAGAACGCAAATAATAAAAATACGTTAATAATATAATCATTAATAAAAAACAAATAATTCTTTACATGAAACACATCTATCAGGAAGTTATTATTGCCTATTAATGGATTTTTACAATTGCTCTTAACTGCAGATACATGTTCTGGCATATGTGAATGTCATCACTATCATGTGGCACTTACCGTTGCCCTGTAGCTGGTGCAAGTGATAGGGCTAAAAAAGGCATACCAGAGAGATGCCCAGAGCTTGAATCAGACGAATGTGCATACACTTGACCTTGGAATGCCCCTATTGTACATTGACTACATGCATACGTCCCTTCCCTTCCCTCCCTCGTTCACCCTTCAAATCATAGACAGTCGGAAGTGTCCTTTAGATTCAAAGATGAATTGTATGCACTTGTGTTCATTGGCGTATAATCAGTTTCTGAGCATACACAGAAAAAATAGGTCTATAGCTCTCCAGTCCTTCCAAGCTGAAGAAAGCAGTAGAAGATGTAGGAAAAGTCAGGTAAACATGTGCATAGACAGACACATGAGAAAAGACTTTTACCTGCATATGTTCAGTCAAACGCATATCACAATGGTCCAATTCTATAACATTAGTAGTATGTATACTTGCACACTATTATAGCATACAGACAGCATAGGGATATTGTAGGAATAGCACAGGAAAAACATAGAAATGTGGTTTTATAGCATTAGTAGTCAAAGCTAAAGTTGCCGTACCCTATTTGTACATCCTAGTGAATAGCATAGAGTACAGAGAACATCCTTGTGGCCTCCCATACAATGCAGAAAGCTTCTCAGTGAACACTATACAAACAGAGAGTGTCCAAGTGGCAATTATTAAAAAGAGAGAACATTCTAGTCCTATATATTTAATAGAGAGTGCATTCACAAGTGAGAGCAACCTAGTAACCACTATTCTATACAACAAGCATCCCAGGGACTAAAATAAAATAAAAAGAGCATCCCAGTGACCACCGTACAATACAGAAAGCATCCTAGTAACCACCGTGCAATACATAGATCATCTTAGTTACCCTCATACAATACAGAAAAAATCCTAGTGACTGTCATAAAATACATAGAGCATCCTAGTGATCGCTATACAATACAGAGAACATCTAGTAATAGCCATACAAAGCAGAGAGCATCCAGGTAAATGACATACACACAGAAATTATCCTACAAATCATCATACAATACAAACTGTATCCCAGTGATTGCCATACAATACAGACAGCATCATATTGTCCATACAGACTACATCCTAGTGACAAATGTACAAAATACAAAGCATTCTAAGAACCGACAAACACTTACAGAATACATGTGACAGATATTCAATAGAGAGATCATCATTGTGACGGTCATGTAATTCATAGAGCATCCTAGTGACCTCCATACAATACAGAGAGCAGCCAAGTGACCACAATGCAATTCATAGAATATCTTATTGATCGGCATATAATACAATCCCAGTGACCAATGTACAACACAGAGGATCTCAGTGACCTCCATACATACAGAGAGCAAACCACATTATGACAATATCATACAAAGAACACCCTAATGAATTGCATACAATACAGAGAACATCCTAGTAACATTACACAATACAGACAGCATCCTAGCTACCACCATAAATTACAGAGCGCATTTCAGTTAGCACCAAAAAACACAGAAAGCATTTCAAACATTTAATACAAAGAACATTGTAGTGATATATATTCCATAGAGGGAGCAAATTAGTTACTGCCATACAATACAGAGACTATCCTAGCTAAAAACGAACATATGAAGGCACCATAGGCCATGCAAGAAATGTATTGCAAAGTATGACCCACAATTAAATGTGGCAGAATTCTTATTGAGAAAAAATAAAAAAAATATTTTACTTAATACATCATAATCAACATTAAAAATAATTACAATGATATCTAAAAAGATTATAAATGATCACCTTCAATAATAAAAGTAATACAAAGATATTATAAAATGGATATGTAAAAGATGCGAATAAGATCTCAATCAGAAACATATAGCAAATTTAGATGCAAAAGTCTCTTTAAAAACATTCAGCACCAATAAAAAGGTAATGTTAGACTGACAGTCTGTTAGTATGTTAAAGTCTCATGTGTACCACAATGGTTATTACTAAGAACTGTAATAGTAACAATGCCAAGTTATCTATGTGGGTGGCCAGCTCACCTTAGGTATACCCAGGAACTGCTTCTGATTTTCATTTGTATTTAGCTTTTGTTCCTCTCTCCTCTAATGAAGTGAATAACATTAATTATCTTGTTAAAATGGCACCAAGGTGTGTGGTATATTAGGCAGCAGGTGATCAGTCAGTTCTTGAGGGTTGATGTATTGGAAGCAGGAAAAATTGACGAGCGTAAGGATTTGAGCGACTTTGACAAGGGCTAAATTGTGATAAACCAGACGACTGGGTCAGAGCATCTCCAAAACGGCAGGTCTTGTGGGGTGTTCCTGGTATGCAGTGGTTAGTACCTACCAAAATGGGTCCAAGGGCGGACAACTGGTGAAATGGCAACAGGGTCATGGGCCATTTTTATTTCTTCCCCCCACCTCCCTGCAGACATTATCATCACCGCTCTCACCTGCAGCTATTTTCCTTATCTTCCTCTCCAGTCATTTTCCTTCCCACCCCCCCTGCAGCCATTTCCCTTACTTTTCCCCTGTAGCCATTACCCCCCTGCAGCCATTTCCCTTACCTTTCCCCTGTAGCCATTACCCCCCTGCAGCCATTTCCCTTACCTTTCCCCTGCAGCCATTACCCCCCTGCAGCCATTTTCATTAACTCCACCCCTCCTGCAGCCACCAGCAACCCCATCCAGACTCACTTACCACAATCACAGCAGTTTTCCTCTTCTACATAACAGGCACCCTAGCAGAAAATCAGCTTGCTGTCAGCTGTGTGTCAGTGTGGGAGTGGTGAGTATTAATCCAGTATCATTAGTTGTGGTAATCTCACAAGACCAGATAAGAGAACCTGACAGGCAGCTAAGAGCATTGGATTTTCTGTCAGGCTGCCTGTTGTGGCTGCTTCTTTTTAGACCAGGGGATGCCCCGGTGATGCCAGACAGTCTCGGAGCACCTAATTTTTTAAATAAATGGTAAAAAATATTAAATGCCGTCTGAGCCGCATCGCCTCAGGACCCAGCGCCCCAGACTACAGCTTGATCAGTCCACACCTACCTAGAACCCACCAGAAGAAACGCAAGCACACAGACTCAGCTGTCAGCATAGTCTCACACAGAAATGTAATACAAAGATGGATTCTCAAAGCCACAGCCAGGGAAAGGGGAGAGGGAGGCTCATGTGAATGCTGAGTTATATTGGGCAGGGAGGCTTGAATAAAAGTTTCATTGATCCTTTAAGGTTTTCTTTTTTTCTTATTTTTTGAGATCTGTTCACATCATAGTTTCTGAAGTATATAAAGGTAAATTTGGATGTATCAAACAGGTAAAACCCCAAACGTAGCCCTCATTCTCCACATATAGTTCTTCAACATATACTCAAACAAGTCAATGACTTTGTGAATTTCAAAGAAAGAACTGTTTACTGAGTAGTGAATCATAGCAAAGGATGTTGTTTTGATATTACGTCTGGGTGCATAATATAAATGAATTGCCAGAAATATGTTTGCACTAGAACATGGAACTGCTCACAATGCAGGTTCACTGAGAAGAAATATGGACAAATCCAGTACATGCTCTCTCCATGTTTTTATGCATGAACAAGGACCTTAGCAGACCTTTGCAGAATCAAGGAATCCGAGTGATTGACTGTAACAGTAGTATAGTAATTGGCTAGTACACAGGGGGTATAATGAGCCAGACAGCTGTGAAATCAGTTTCTACAGGCAGCTTTCCTTTAAATATTTACTGTATGAAAAACAAATGATCTATTATACTGTAGAGAGAAGAAACAGGTGTGAAAAAGCTCTGCAGCATAGAAATATTAATATGATAAATTAGGATACCTCTGTATTAAAAATGTTTATTTATAATCCATTAATTGTTTTATGCATTTTCATTCTATTAAGTAAAACTTGACATTAAGGGAACTTATTTGTCAGTGTGGGAGTGTTCTACATAAGTGTGAAACACTGTGTTACACAGGTCGCTGTTCAGAAGAGCTTACACTTTTATAGAATAAAGACATATAGCATACAGTGAGCTCTGCAGCTATAATTCCCTGGCTGGTGTAGGAGTAGGTTGCCAGCCACTGGCTTAAATGCACAGTTGTATATACAGTCTTGCAAGAAAAAAAGAGGGTGAATTATTTCCCAGACAGGTAAATACAGAAATGAAACTGACACTGATCTAATCTCAGAGGAGTAAAGCAGTGGCCTCTTCTGAGTATACATGAGTCCAAATCATGCGCCGTAAAGACGCTACTGTGGATGTTCTACGCATTCGCCAGACAGTCCCCACTCTGCTCTTCTGACCAGGAGCCTCAGGAACTTGTCCTGATATTGCTGAGCTCCCAACATTTACGGGCCCTATAGTGGTTGCACTCCCTGCATTGGCAGTAGTTCCACCACTGTGTATAGCCAATATATGAAGAGGCATTCATTGTATTTACTGTATGACTGAATCATATAGCCCCACTAAGCACTTTTTCCCATGGCACCCTGGATGAATCAATAACCTCCTTAAGCTCTTATTTTCTTATAGATTGTAAGCATGTTTTTACCTCTTTGTCTTTTTAATACCATGGGGTAGATTTACTAAAGCTTCTACAATGGAAGAGTGGAAGTGTTGCCCATAGCAACCAATCAGAATCTGGCTATCATTTACTAAAGAGTACTAGATAAATCAGTGGTGGGCAAAAGGCGGCACAAGGACCAGCAGTGCCCTGCCAAGTCGTACCATTAATGCATTAAAAATGATTTATTCTAAGAATAAAGCCTTTTGTAATGCTTTTGCTCACCATATTCCAGTATAATCATGCGTTCCCATCAGTCCCTGCTACAATGGAGCTTACAATATAATTTTCCAACCACAATCCAAACAATCGCAGAAATTCACATACACTAGGACCAGTTTAATCAGAAGCCTATTATCATATTGTGACTTTGAAATATGGGTGGAAACTCCATCACCTGAAGGAAACCCATGCAAACACATATATTTCCCTGCACTGGAAATAAATTATATTCAATCATGTATGAGCATTCTAAGATATATAAATTTGATGTGACATAGCATGCTAACCCATCCTTGGCACGCTGACCTATGTGTTAAGAACCCCTGCAGTAGACAATTCTCTTCTTTTCTTTCAAGTAAGTGATTATTAAAATCAGGATTATCCAACTGGTCCCCTGTAGGTCAGATGTGTACTCCAATGCTTTTTTTTGTGGCTCCCACACCTCTGACAACTTCCATGGACTACTATATAACATATATTTTCTTATTTTTAGTATTCAGTCCACAAGCACATCATTATGTATATTTAGCATCCATCCTAGTTACCTTTTTTCAGTTGAAGTTAAGACTCTTGAATAAAAAAATAGTTAAATACAATTTCACACACATACTGGCGATGATAAGCTGCAGATATTACACAGATTCTGCTTTTCAGACAAACACAGTCTCATGCAAGAAATGTGCATTTCACTGAATGTGAGTAAATTTTTGTTGCTGGATGTAAGGAGACGAGGACCCTATGTAAAAATTGTCTTACTCATCTCGGCTGTACGACACCTATACCTAACCACCTTAAGACACATCATCCTCCCACAGTTTACTGTCCCATACAGTAACCACCCCATTGAAACTTAGCCCCAGCCTCCCTAATATCTTGAAGTCTAATCCTAATCTCCGTATAGACTAACCATTAACTTCATCCCTCCCCAATCCACCATATGGCAGAAAATCTTATCATCATCATCACCATTTATTTATATAGCGCCACTGATTCCACAGTGCTGTACAGAGAACTCATTCACATCAGTCCCTGCCCCATTGGGGCTTACAGTCTAAATTCCCTAACATGCACACACAGACAAAGACAGACTAGGGTCAATTTTTGATAGCAGCCAATTAACCTACTAGTATGTTTTTGGAGTGTGGGAGGAAACTGGAGCACCCAGAGGGAACCCACACAAACACAGGGAGAACATACAAACTCCACACAGATAAGGTCATGGTCAGGAATTGAACTCATGAGCCCAGTGCTGTGAGGCAGAAGTGCTAACCACTAAGCCACCATGCTACCTGCAGACTGAAACAACAGAGAGCACAAAGAGATGGAATGGGCAGTAGTGATAACAGTATGAATAGTCTTGAGACCAGAGACAAAAGTGGGGCAGTAAGTGCCAGGCATAATCTAAGTATGAGTAATTGTAGGATTGAATCATTTACTTGTTTGTTGTTAACACCTTAGGTCACCAAGTGGTAAAGATGGCCCTGATTCTAAGCAAAGAATGGTACAATTCATTTTAAAGCAATGTGTGAACCTTTTATGTTGCAGTAAAATTATAATTTAGCTGTAAAAATATCAAACCAGTTATTGGTTAAAAAGTGACTTGCTTTGAGAAACTAAATTAAGGCCTGGTCTACACCAGTGATAATTCCTGCAATTGTGTCTCTTGCATCTCAAGGCAATATCACCAATAAAGAGCCATTTTTTTCTTCAAAAGTGCTTGTTTGATAGTTTGCGATTGTATGAGATACAATAGCTAAAAACATCACTAGTGTTGACCAAGAATAAATTATTTGAAAAACAACCTATGGTTTAAGGCTTTTCTTTTAGTGGCAACAGATTTTCCTTTCTGCTTTCTTCCACCTAGCCTAGATATTTTTAATAAGGGGGCATTGGGAAATCGACCATAGACCAGACGAGAAGGAAAGGTAAGTCATATTTAATGAGCTTTTCATGTCCATGTAAATGGCCAGGATAATAAAAATTATATTACTCAAAGCCACCTAGGGCTAGATTTACTAAGCTGCGGGTTTGAAAAAGTGGGGATGTTGCCTATAGCAACCAATCAGATTCTAGCTTTCATTTATTTAGCACTTTCTACAAAATGACAGCTAGAATCTGATTGGTTGCTATAGGCAACATCCCCACTTTTTCAAACACGCAGCTTAGTAAATCTAGCCCCTTGTCTTTTGAAATCCTGGCAAAAATGTCACAAAACCTATATTTGTTTTTTTATTTATTTTGTTCTTGACACTTTTTTCTTTTTGTTGTTTCTATCTAAAAGCTGAAAACAAGCCATTGTTGTCTGATATGGTTCTTGAACAGCAAATTGACTACTTTAAGTGAGAGACTTGCACACAATGATCCCAGAAGCCACATGAAAGATTCTGTCCAGCGCTGAGCACGCATGCTGACTCCAGCCACTAAGCAGATTCCAAGGAGCAATTGTCACCGGCAGCACGGTAACTGCTTGCTTTCTTTTACCAATTAGAAGAGAAAAATCAGCCTCCAAACTGTTCCATTTTCTCTCTGAGTTGACTCACAGGCTATAATTGACAGAATAAACAAACTGATGTGGCGCAATAACTGTTGGAAGGTTGCATAGCAACCAAAATCAGCAGCAATAGAAGGAGATTGAAATTGAGAGACAAACATCTAGTATGGAGCCTGATTTACATCCTTGGAGTAGGTTCATGAGCTTGAAACACACATTTTTAAAACATTATTTAGATTCTAATGTAAATAATACTGTTGAGAACTATAACCACTACTTTCAGTTTCGATACAGTTCGTTCTTAAAAAGTGTAATTTATTTGGTAACAATGACAAGGTAAAAATTGCATTAATTGACCGTGCCTTGGGGTGAGACTCTTCAACCATGCCATGAAAAGACTGCCTGTAACGTAAACAGCAGTCCTTTGACTACAAACAATGTTTCATAGCCTGTCAGTCACAGCTCCAGCAAGTGGTGCTTAAAGTGAATGTTTCAAGCAGTTGGAAAAGCTTCTACTGATCCTCAGGGTATCAGAATAAAAGCGAGATCATAATTCAGCAGTAGGAGGTCTGCTTAGCTCTCGCAGCAGGACAAGGGCCCACACTTCGTCTGAAAAAAAATGAATGGTACACCTGTTTTTTATCCTGACTGACTCAAGATATGCTAAACATTGGGAAAGATGATCATGATATATAGAAAACTCTGTCTGTCTGAAATTGTCAAACAGACCTTATAAGCAAGGTTTTGTACTGGCAGGCAGGGGTTTACTACGCATTGGTATATAGACTGACCTAAATTTATATTACTTGTCCCTCAGTTTGCTGTGTTAATCCCGCATTTCATTTATGTAAAGTACTATATGTGTAAAAAAAAATACTCCAATCCCCACACACATATGAAATATGTAAGAAAGGGGCTAATCTGTCAGCCATGTAATTCTACCACACTGGGACTATTTGGTCTTTAGACAAATCCAAGTCTGTGTATAGGAGCATTTTTGTGGAAAGTGGCATACTGTGCTGTGAGACAAGTGCATGAGAGACAGCGGTAAACCTAGTAATTCTTCCCACTGTTATCAGAGGAGGGCTGGCAAATTTTAGCCCGGGGGGAAGCTTGACTCAGCACCCTATTTTGATAGGAAAACAATGCAGGTGGCCCAGTGACCCAGCCCAAGGTAGGTCACTATGGGACCGGCCTGGGGGGCAGATGCTCCCCTGTGCCCCTGACTATTATTTTCGCAATCCAGGAGGTCGGCTTGTTTGAGTAGTGTACAAATAAAGAAAATTGTATGGTGGACCTCAGGCATAAAATGTCTCAAAAAACCCTGCAATTTGTGGGGTATGCTGAGCTGCACTTATATTAAGATGCGTTTGCTGCAGAAATATACGTTTTCTGTGTATCATGTGGTAGAGATACGCCAGTCATCAACATCAACTTGATAATGACCATTGGCTTATTAATGTGTGTTTTTTAATAAATACATTTTTAAAAGTAAAAAATGCGTGCCCCCCTCCCAAAAGTGCTATCAGAATAGGCCGTGGAAATTTCAGGGGGACAAACAATGTGAGGTTCCCCCCAAAAAAGCCACTACCACCACTAGATTATGATAGGCTGGGCTGGTGACACTAAAACAGGGAAACTTGCAGCATGGAGTCTCTCTGTCATATTGTCACTCAACCGTAACCTGTCTAGTATGGTCTAGTATGGGCTGAATTACTGTGTATTTATTTCAGTGTATTTTTACAGGTGCACTACAGGTTTCAGCAGGCCAAGGCCTGGTTATACAGTTATCTCAATTAACTCTTTATTACCCCCACAGTCACCGCTCCAGAGGTGTGGGAAGAGCCGAGACACATTGGTAAATAACCACCATTTTCCAGTGTATTCAGTAATCTTTTAATTGCTCTAACTGGCTCCAATTATGAAGAATGGGATCTGACAGTTCAGTGTGTATGTGGCCAATTTGGATGTTGATTGGCTCATGTGTGACCACTGTTATAAATTATTTCTGTGATCTAAAAGTTACTTTGTGACAATAAAAACATTAAGAAAAAGAAACTGTCTCTGGAGTGCAAAGAACTAAGGACATGAAAATATCAGTTCATATACATATTCAAAAGACGACAACTTAATCACATTGATTAACTTTAGTGTCCAATAATATGGATGAGAATTGCTTGCATATAAGCTACGAATATCTATAAATATGAAAATGTGTTTACATATTATGGCAGAGGTATACTGAATTAAAGCACATGCTGTGCAACACACAATTCACAGAGGTTTTGTGCTGTAATTATGTAACAAATGGAACAGACAGATTAGCACCATTTATAAACTATTGATGGATTACTGTAAAAAAAGTTAGAGAAATAACGTGTATATTTGTGTTTTTCTGCTCATTTGAAAAATAATAAATAACACGCGTAGGATGGAGTAGACAGTGACAACAGCCCAGGGCAGCTTTCCCAATGTATAGGGACACTTGCTCAGTGCCCTTCCCCAACCCTAGGCCGACCACCCTGTGAAACAGTTCAGTGATTGTCTTTGCACTCTTGCCAGGTCATGGATCAGCACTCCTGCCAGGTCATGGAGCTACTATCAACTTATGTTATATTGGCTAACAGAAGTTCTATCTACTGTCATGCACTGAAATCTTGCTTTGAGACCAACAGCATTCAGATCCCTTTCCTCAGGGCCTGATCAACCAATAGGCTGATCAGACTGCAGCCCGAGGGGCTGGTTCCCGGGAGGAGGGGCGGGGGTTGGGAGGGGATAACACGGATTGCATTTCTGGGCCACCCCTGGTCTAAAGGGGGCGGCCCTGACAGTCACTAAGCAGACAGGCAGCCTGACAGAAAATCCAATGCTGTTAGCAATGATCTCTTAGTCTGGTCTCGCAAGATTATCACATCTCACAAATTAGGACTAAGTACTCTCTTGTTGTGCACTGACAGGCACTAATAACAAGCTGATTTGCTGCCAGACAGCCCATCATATAGAAGAGGAAGACTGCTGTGACTGCGTTAAGTGAGTCGGGGGTGTGGTGGAGTGGGGTGGCTGGAAGGGGGAGTTAAGGAAAATGGCTGCAGAGAGTGGGAAGGAAAATGGCTACAGAGGGGAGGGGGGAACACGGATTGCATTTCTGGGCCACCCCTGGTCTAAAGGGGGCGGCCCTGACAGTCACTAAGCAGACAGGCAGCCTGACAGCAAATCCAATGCTGTTAGCAATGTTCTTTTAGTCTGGTCTCGCAAGATTATCACATCTCACAAATTAAGACTAAGTACTCTCTTGTTGTGCACTGACAGGCACTAATAACAAGCTGATTTGCTGCCAGACAGCCCATCATATAGAAGAGGAAGACTGCTGTGGCTGAGTTAAGTGAGTCGGGGGTGTGGTGGAGTGGGGTGGCTGGAAGGGGGAGTTAAGAAAAATGGCTGCAGAGAGTGGGAAGTAAAATGGCTACAGAGGGGAAATATAGAAACTGGCTGCCAGGGGGAGGTAATTGAAATGGTTGCATGGGGGGAGGTAAGAAAAATAGCTCCAGGGAGAGGTAAGGAAATGGCTGCAGGGAAGGAGTTAAGGAAAATGACTGCATAGAGGAAGGTCAAGAGAATTACTGTTGGGGGAGAAAAGGAAAATGGCTGCAGGGGGTTGGCTGCAGGGGGAGGTAAGGAAATTGGCTTAATGAGGGAGGTAAGGAAAATAGCTGCAGGAGAAGAGGTAAGTAAAATAGCAGAGATGCTCATTGACCCCCGTGTTTTGGTTTTGGATTTGGATAAACTTTGTGTTTTGGTTTTGGATCTGTATTTTTGTTTTTTTTTAAATTGCAAAAATATGCTAAAATCACATAATTTTGCTCTTTTTTTGTTCCCACATTATTATTAACCTCAATAACACTAAGTTCCAGTCATTTCCATTCAATTTTGACCACCTCACAGGTCACAACATTATTTTCATACACTTTCGGATAAAGACTGCAGCGAGCACAAACACACAGCAGTTCATAGCTCATCTAGGAAACATTGCCACACAGCAGTGGCAGAATAGAAAAGTGGTGAAAGATGGAATTGTCCTTGGGCCCTCCCACCCTCCCCTATGTAAGATATTGAAAAGGACATGTATGGTTTAACAAAGCAAACACTCCAGTGACAAGTAGTGCCACTTTTGTGGCTGAAGTGCTTGGTTTGTTTGGGCCCCCCCAAAACAAGCTACCAATAGTTTATCTGCCTTAAGCCCAACAGTGCTGTCAATAAACTCTACATTATTAAACCATGTCTGTTCATGCTACATCTTTAATCTCCTTCTCCTCAGTGGAAACCTCCCTCTCATCCCTGAAGAACTGCTAAACTTATGTAGACACAGGAATAGATATTACAACTGGAGTGACATTAGATCTGCTTCAGACAGACTGTGACACGGAACATGTGGGCACCATGGAATCCGTCATCTTGGAATACGCTGCATTGAACAGAGATTTAAAGCAATATATAGATGCAGTTGAGGAGACCGTACTTAAGTTAAAACGTGACCCAACGGATGAGATCCCAGATTTAAGAGAGCATGTACACAAGAGATACACTGCGCTTCAGAAGAATAATACAGAGGAGGCCCTGAGGCAGGACGATACATATGTCCAGTTTAAAGAACAGCTAAGAGACCTGAGAAAACAAGAGACCTATGCTTTGGAAGATGAAGACGAGGAGATCGCAGTGACCCAGAGCACTCCTATAACACAGTTGGAGATGGTGAACCCAGTGAAAAACAAAGTATGTGGTCACACGAACGAGAGAGAAGCAGTTGAACGGATGATTGAAAACAAACTTCAGAATGGTAAATCCGCCAGGTGTCCAAAAGTTGACTGTGATCACTCTGACATGAGTATATCGAATCTTGTTCCAGACAATGCACTAAAAAGAGCCATTGACATTCACAACAAAAAGCAAGGTCATTACTGAGCTACGAATCGGCCCCAATCCAAAAAAAATTAAATATAGATAGGTACCTTTGACGTATAGTGCAGATTACAAACACTTTGTGCAATACTGATGAAACAGCAGTAAAGTGGAAGGTTTGAGTAAAACATATACACGGCAATTTAGACATCCATGCTTACATTACTTCTGCAAGCAACGTTGTTCTTTGTTAATAAAACTGTCAATGAACTCTAAGACTGCAGCGAGCTGCCTGGTTGCTCTGTCTATTAGTAACGGCACAAACACATGGCGGTTCATAGCACATTTAGGAAACATTTTCACACAGCAGTGGCAGAAAAGAAAAGTGGTGCAAGATGGAAATGCCCCCCCCCCCCCTGGATCCGCCACTGCCCTTAATCAGACCCTGTCTTTACTCCAGTGAACTCTGATTGGTTGCCAGAGTAAATAGGATAATAAACAGAATTATATTCACTCAATATAAACTCCACAACAGAGACTGTTGGGATCACTGGAACAAGTGCACTCAGGGGTTGACTGGACTGGGGTTCAGGGGGGCATCCCCCCTAGCCCAGTCGCATTGTGGGCTTCCTTGGCCAAGGTCACTAGGCTACCTGCATTTTTTTTTTTTTAAAATGTACCTAATACACCTATGAGCCGAATCTCCACAGACTGACTTCTATAGGGCAAACCTGGTCGCCAGAAACAGGAATAGAAATATTTTGTACTTGGCCAATGAGGTCTGGGCTCTACATTGTAATGTAAAAGTGCTCAATTTAGCATGATATGGTAATCACCTTCAGTCAATAGATCTTTATTTCATAATTTTATTCTACTAATATGCTTCTGTACCCCACTACATATCCTTAACACTCTGTTAAACTGAGAAAAGGGGAAATTTTTAAGGAGACTCCATGGATGAAAATTCACATTATGTAACATGATGTTACCATAAGAAGATTTTTTAGAAACATGGTAGTGCAAAACTACAATTCTTTAAGGACACCAGGACAACAATAAAAATGGAACCCATCTCTCTATGATGTTATTAAAATGTATTTTAAATAACTAGGAGAAAGACATTTGACTAATGTAAATATATTTTAATATATTGTAATAAAGGCTGGTTGTCTAAAAGGATAGCAGCTGAATTCAGTCCCAGGCTGTGGGTTAATATCTTGAGAGGACACCCAGGTTTTTAATGATCAAAGATGCATATGAATTACAACTGAGTACACTTTTACGGTAGTTCCTATACTTCCCATTATAACTTTAACACAGCATTGACGTATCAAATATAGAGCATGCTGCATACTAATGTGTTCTATGCTCTGTTAAGATTTTAAAAGTCAATGGTGTGAACCATTATACACCATTATAAATCATTGTTTCTATGTTAATGCACATTTCATGCATTAACATAACATATGACACGCACATTAAAACCAGGAACGTGTGAACGAGCCTTTAGGGCAAGTTGTAGCAGGAAATTTTTCAAAATATGTGTTATGAACTACTCTATACAAAGAATATCTACATGGTGTTGCTTGTCATTGTTACAAAGTCACAATAGCAAAATGCATATCAGGCACTAAGCTAGGTATGCAATGTAAAGCATGCAACACCGACTATATTAGCAGAAGCAAAAGGACAGTCTGATTAGATCCCTCAGCTACTATGCAATGTCCTTTATCACAGACAAACAGGATGTCTTCAATTCCCAATGTCATCACATCTGCCTCATTTTTCATCTACAGACACACAGACCACCAGTGGCACTTCCATCTAGAAGAGTTATGTTATAATTGTAGTGCGCATTAACACGGGCTCCCTGCTGTTCTCATACATGCGATTGCTATTAGCGAAAGGTTCCTTTTACAGAAAAAAAACCAAGTTTAGGCACTGAAGTATTTATGACAGATGTTCAATACAAGCATTAGAGGAAAGACAACGAGGTCAACAAAAACATAACATATATTAAAATGTCAGGAAGGTGCCGACAGCCAAAGCGTGGACCTCAAACACAATTTAGTGCATGACTTGTTTTTTGTAACCCTAAACCCTAAATTGTTTACTGTTATCATTTATGTACTGAAGTTTGTGGTATTTAAAAAAAAATCCAGAGGAATTCCAGAATTGTTTTGCCAAAATATTCTATTTTATACCTTTTTTAAAAAATAATGTCACATCTTAATTTGAGATTTTTTTAGTTCCCACTTTAAAATAAAATGCTTTAAAAAAAAATACTGTAGATATGTAGCAACATGTAAAATATAGGCATTTATTAAAACAATAGTTTTGCTGCTCAGCTCATATTACAGATCTGTGAATCCCCAAAAATTCTTGTTCCACAATTCATTGGATTTTAACAAATACACTGGATGAGATAACAATGAATTGCCTGTGTATTTCCTAGACCTAAATATCTACTTAGGTAGATAGGTTTTCAGGACGCACACCTATCCTGGTTCTCATTCCACTTATCAAATAGTTTGATCAGTATTCTTTTCTCTGGATCCAACTCGTCTCCACTTCTTTATCAGTTGGAGTACTACAAAGCCCAGTCCGATGTGCTATGCTCTTCTCTATCTATTACACTTCTTTTGGAAAACTCCTAAGCTCCTTTGGGTTTAAATATCATCTCTAGGATGATACCCAAATTTATCTATCCTCTCCAGATCTCTCGTCAACTGTCAGTGTCCATGTTACTGAATGCCTATTTGCCATTCCCACCAACCAACAAGAGATGTCAAACTGACATCTCTATTTCTGTTGACAACATAACAATAAACCATAGCCCTCAAGCTTGCTGCCTCTGTGTTATTCTTGATTCAGAACTGTCCCTTGTTCCCCACATCCAATATGTATCCAAATCCTGTTACATACATCTAAGAAATATTTCCAGAATACACACGTATATCACACAAGACAATGCAAAAAGTTTAATAATACCCCGCGTTGACTATTGCAATTCCCTTTTTATTGTTCTTCTGCTAAAAGACTTCCACCCTACAATCTATTTTGGATACAGAGGCTAGACTGATTTTGCTTGAAGTAATGACCATCTATTTGCATTATTTTATATTCCCAGTTGGACTGAGGCAGGAAAGAAGATTCCTATTTGATTTTTAAAGAGGAAAACAATAGATGTTTGTATGTAATGTGATTGCATTTAATTTGTATTTTCATATTGTATATGTGTTTTTATACAATTATATTTTATATGATAAATATGACTTTTATATTTATTAATAACACTGTCAATAAACCATTTTCTGTTTTGTATATGTCACTTTTTTTTTTTATTATATAAGATTAATTGTTTTTTGCATATTCTACTAATACTCAAACCACATCTCTGTGCTATTACTATATATTCCCACAGATTCTTTGCAATAACACAGTGCTTAAGTACATATACTTGTGGTGGATATGTACAGCTAGATGTATTTTGAGAAGCATCCGGTGCTTTTTGTGGGTGCACACAGCCATTTCCAATACGTAAAAACACTTGCACTGGGCAATCCAAATCTTGATTTATCAATTTGGTGAGACAAACTTCTATTTACCAAAAGAAACCGAGTTTCACAAAATTCAACATGATTCATTACTTTGTGCCTAAACTTATGTGATTTTATAAATCTTCAACTTTCCCACGTAAAAAAAGTACTTCAACATTATAAGTTGTTTACATTCAAATTTGCATTCTGAGGGTTTTATCTCAATAAAATATTCTGATTTTACAGAGAAAAGTCATTCATTTTATGCAATAGATTTTCACAGTCAGAAAAAAAGGAAGAGATCTTGCTGTTCTGCCAAGCCATGCAAATCCCACTCAATACTCACTTAAATATGTTTATGTCAGAGCAACAATTCTGCTTTAGGAAAAACATATATTATGATCTTTCAATAACAGTCACACAATATAATTAAACTATAGCATGATTTTTCTTTGTATCTGACAGCAATTCAGAACATCTAGGTGTGTTTACCTTGGTATGGTTCAACTTTTTTTTACAATTTACCTCTAGATGATTATTGAAATAGTATTCAGTGTGCTTTTCTCTTATCCCCCAAGGTTATTTCTTTACTAGTAGCAGACATTCAACTTTAGAAAAATATCCTTTAAGCCTTAGTATTTTAACAAAGGAAGTGGAAATTTTGTTCAGCTTCCCATGCTATAAGATTCAGAAGAGTCTTGGAATAGTCTTATTCAGGGCTAAAGCCTGGAGATTAGAAACTTTTTAGATGCCTTTGAATTTTAGATTTTAATGAAGAATTCTTGCTTCAAGTCAAACATGATTTGGAATTAATATTAAAGTACATTTAAGAACGATATATATGTTAACCTGTATTCAGTACATTTTAAAAAGAGAATAGTATTTGACATATACCCTGTCATCATTTTCAGGATGTTTTTTGCTACTCATTGCAAAGCCACATTCTATGATTCAATATCTAGCAAAAATATATTTATTAGATGTTTACTATGACAAATGCCTTATTTCAAAGTCACACCGTTAATACTAGTAGGCTCAAATGTGTAATGACTGGATAAACTAATGTTTTGTAAGTGGAGATGTTTTATGCATCAATGATCAGATTAGTTTCACAATTCTGTGATGATTTGTTTCAGTATAACATAACCACTAGTGATGTTCAGTGGGACGTCACTAGCTGTGTCTAGTGGTCTAGTGGCATAACATAAATCAAACAAATAACTTGACACAGAAGCCAAAATCTTTACAAAAATTCAAAAATACATAAATGTCACACTTGACATATAAAGTCAGCCTATTATCATGATGCATTGAATGCATTATTTTTCAGTTGAACAAACAATAAATTAAAACAGATTAGAGCAACCCACAGAGCGCTGTTGGTATTGTTTAAACGAAAAATATTAAGAATGGGAAATATATTGCTTGTTGGTGCATATTTTAGGTCCAGGTATATTGGGGCTAAATGAGACATTAAGAATTGTACTGTGTCATCCAGTCACATCTATGTTTGATTAATTAAGCAACATAGCTGCAAATTTGCCTGTTGCTTTCTATCCTTCCCTGCTTTGTAAACCATGACAGCTGTAGAGAAGGTAAGTTCTTTATTTGTAAAACATTCTCTGCACTGATATTTTTCCTGGCTAAATATGATTTCCATAGTTTATAATTATATGCATTAACTGTCAGAAGGTGTAAATCGTAGGATCTCTTTTTTAACTAGCATCTTATCCAAGTTAAAAATTGTGTCCAAACTTAATTCCTGACCTCTGCCATCTTGTATTAAAATTAGCCCTATAAGGCCAGCAGTATTACATACAAAGTAACCATAGATTGAAACAATATGTTGTGTGGTTCCTTTGATTGTAAATATGTATACAATCAGATTTTGCCTATTTTAACTACTGGTGTGTGCTGTTTGTACTTCTAATATTATTATTATTATATTTATATATAGCAGGTGTTGTTCGAAATGCTTAAATCAGACCAGAAGCTGCTTTCATTTGTAGGATATAAAACGATCAGCCACAACAGTACAACCACCTGCCTAATATTGTGTAGGTCCCCCTTGTGCCGCCAAAACAGCTCTGACCCATCGAGGCATGGACTCCACATGACTTCTGAAGGTGTCCTGTGGTATCTGCCATCAAGATGTTGGCAGCAGATTCTTTCCATCCTGTAAGTTGCTAGGTGGGGCCTGCATGTCTCTGACTTGTTTTTCCAGCACATCCCACAGATGCTCAAGTGAACCGAGACCTGGGGAGTTTGGAGGCCAAGTTGCCACATTCAACTCTTTATTGTGCTCTTAAAATCATTCCTGAATATTTTTTCCAGTGTGGCAGGGTGCATTATCCTGCTGAAAGAGGCCACTGCCATCAGGAAATACAATTGCCATGAAGCAGTGTACTTGGTCTGCAACAATGTTTAGGTAGCTGGTGCGTGTCAAGGTAAGATCCACATGAATGCCAGGACCCAGTATTTCATAGAAAAACATTGCCCAGAACAACACACTGCCTCCGATGGCTTGCTTCTTCCTGTAGTGCATTCTGGTGCCATCTCTTCCCCAGATAAACAACGTACATGCACTCGGCCATCCATATGATGTATAAGAAAATGTGAATCATCAGACCTGGCCACCTTCTTCCATTGCTAAATGGTCCAGTTCTGGAACTCACGTGCCCATTGTATTTTGGGCCCGGCCACGAGCGCATGCGTGTCTCCATTGGTAGTCAAGGGGATGTTTGCTTTTCCTTTCTGTTATCGGTCAGCTGTTCCTGACTGCTGATTCCAATCAGGAGCCACATAACACTATTTAAAGTTATCTAGGTCTTCCTATGCTCCAGCGCTCCTGCTTGTGTTCTACCATCCTGACTGACTTCCTGGATTCTGACTTGGCTTTACCTGACTCTTTTGGATTTGGATTTCCCTTTGGCCTGCATATATCTATTGGTTTGACCCTCAGATTTCTGACTCCAATTCTGCCTGCTCCTCTGGTACATCACTTGTCCGCACGGATTGACCTCCACCTGTATATGAAAACGTTGGTTCACCTATAACTTTGCTGGTGGCTAAATTGGAGGGTTGCGACCTGCACGTCTCTGCAGCAAACCCCAAACTCCCTTGTGGGGGTCCCTGATGAAGACCAGAGGTGTGTTAGACTCCGTGCCTCCTAGCTTAACAGCGCCAATACCAGCAAGTAAACCTTCAGTTCAAACAACCCTGTGACACTAGGCTTTGCTCCCAATGTGCATGAATGAGCCTTGGGCACTCATGACCCTGTTGTCGGTTCACCGGTTGTCCTTCCTTGGACCACTTTTGGTAGGTACTAGCTACTGCATACTAGAAACACCCCACAAGACCTGCTGTTTTGGAGATGCTCTGACCCAGTTGTCTAGCCATCACAATTTGGTCCTTGTCAAAGTCGCTCAGATCCTTATGCTTGCCCATTTTTCCAGCTTCCAACATCTCAACTTCAAGAACTGACTGTTCACTTGCTACCTAATATATTTAGTTCCTTGGGTTTCTCAGCTCTGCCAGACTTTATGTATACATCAGCCAAGCTAAGCGGGACGGTATAAACTGCTGTTCCTCAATGGTGCTGTTAAATGCCTTATAAACACCAGAATATTGTAGCAAGGAAAGAAAGCAACCGGGCATAACTTGGAAGGGTGATTTTCTGTTAAAATAATTTCTGTAAGAAAGCTAGTGGTCGCCCAAGAAATGGACCTTATCTTTGTTTTATTTTTGTGACCTCAGTAAAAAAATGGCTATTGTTCTATATCAGCACTTTAATAGTCTTTAGGGGAAGTAAATAAAAGAACATGCACATTTTTTCATATCTATTGTGACTAAAATAATGAGGTGCCCTCTTTTTTGAAAAGAAGAAACTGTAAATAAATATAGGACAGTAAGAGACTATTCAGAGTGGGATGTACATCAGTTTGAGTAGTGTTTATTGCGTGGAATTACTCTGTGCATTCCCAGAAAGTGACACACAAACATATGCTCCTATGCTGGATAGGCTGGATGGGAGAAAGAAAGGGCGTTCTAACGTTGACCGAGTATAGTAAATGGAAATGCGACTCATGCAGACCTGCAGAAACATGCTGAAGGGCAGGTTCAAGCATGCACTGATGTTGATGATGACTTATCGCAAACCAGAGGCATATGCTGTTGATGCAGGGGCGGATGTATCTCGAGATGCGTCCAACTGCGTATGGGTGAAAGTGCACTTGTTTTCCACACCTTTTTTCTAAGCTAAGTAAGTTACCCCCATTATGTGTCCAACTCTGCATCAGTCCTGAGTGTTTAGTTAAAATAAAGAATGATGACCGGTCATTGTGCATTATTTTCAATGACAGCATCCATATATTGTCTTTTTTTTTATTCGGTATATAATTTTATTTTATTTTTTTAATAAAAAAGTGCAGTAAAATGTACAGTATATCTTGGAGATTATTTCATTCTGGCATTGGCTCAGCAAACTTTGTAAAATGGTTGTAGTTCCAATTAATATTTTTTGCTTTTCACGCAAAACAACTGCAGACTTTACCTGATTTAATAAAATAGCTGCAGTATGTATGTCATTAGCAAAGTAAGTGATCTGTTTAAGTGACTCTGTTCCAGAACATTGAAACATAAAACTTTTATTGGTACACTATTAGTGCACTGCTATTACATTTCCTACCAGCATTTAAAAAATGTGCAAGGAAAACACATCATGAGAACCTTTCATATTGGACAATGATGTGTACAGTAATTAACCTGACACCTTCAAATTTATAATTTTAGCTGGGGCATTATAGACCAGCATCAAATATACAGTATATATTGGTTAGTGTGGTCATGTTTCCACTCACCAATATATACTGAATATTGTATGCTAGGCTACGATGCCCTATACCACAATATACTACTTTGTGATACCAGGTGGCTCTCTCTGCTGTATGCTGTGATAAACTGCTACCTTACATACCAGTGGTATGGATAGAAACTTGCTTGGACATTGTAAATCTAAGTCAAGATTACTATTGTTTGCATTGTTTATATTTCCACTATGAGAAAGGCATTTGCCAAATTGTAAATTGCATTCCATACATTGAATGTCATGCCATTTAATTAAACATAAGCAGAAGTGTCTGGTACAGTTATTATTCCATAAGAGAAACACATAATCAGTACTGTGGACACTGAGGTTGTCATGTTTGTAGCATTTTTATCTATGTTCTGCACTACTGCACCATTTAAAAAAAATAATCTTTACTTCACAGCTCCATACCTATCAACCAGTTGAACTGAGAGGATGGAGCAGGGTCCAGTAGAATCAGAATACAGTCTCAGCATTGACGTCTCAGCATTGACAACCAGGAACAGTTCAAACTAAATGTGTTGAGTCATTTTCTAACACAGGCTCTGATTGGTAAGAGCTTAAGCACATCACTATCAGAAGGCAAGGACACAACACTGTTGACTTTCCCTTCTGCCACTTGTTGAAATGGGAATAGAAGTATTACAGCTCTTCTACAGAACTAGGTGATCCCTCGTATGGGAGAGTTAGGTAAAAATGAGTTGTTAGCTCAGTAATCCCTTTTAAATACAAAGTCCCTATCTTGCCAGCTAGGTGGCAACTCTAAAGGGCACTATGTACATTGTATATACCGTGTCTACTTGTAAGTCTTAAAATCAGGTTGGACAGCACAACATATAACATGAGGCTCTTAAGATTATAACCGTCAACTTAGTACATCCCTTTGACAGTAGCCTTAAATCTGTGTATTTTTCTCATGAGGTTTCTTAAAGTTACTAGTTATTGTTTCTGAAAAAGAACACATGTTTTATCATTTTATTAAGATCTAAACCATAGCAATGTATATATTAACAAATTAAATAAGGCATGAAACACCCTGAACTGATTTCACTAATTGCAATATATGAACTTTTTACACAGTAGACCATGGAGTCTAATACACATATAATATGAGACTTATTCCTTCCCACATTAAACACTGTAAGTCCCACCAGTATATTAAATTGTGACAGTTATGCTTACTTTGCTAAGATGTAGAAATTTATTAGGATTTATGTACATTTATAAAAGGTTTATGATGCCAAGTTATACAGACATAGCTCATTTAGGTCCAGGCTGGCTAGATGAGACCAAAGCATGTATTACTTGGCATAATAAAAGTAGAATGCATGGTATGTAAGCTTTAATAAATGAATCTTTTAAGAAGGAGTCATGTAAAATGTGACATTAAAATCCACTTGAGAATCTTACTTCTTTACACTATAACTGGTAGGTCTCTATTAAACAAATGGTAATTTTATTAACAGATATGCCACAAGCCCACAAGATTCCAGAATGAATGCAATTCTGCCTTTCTAGGCACAGAATGCCATTAATAGAGACCACCTTGTGTCTTAATATAATATACAGCTTGCCAGACAAATAAGCATTAATCTGCATGGGTTAGTGTGAGAAATGGATATTGCAAATCCTTACAGGTAATTTATTCATGGAAACATTTTATCACATTCATTGTAACATACTGTAGTCGTTCACAGTCTAATTTTAAACTTGCTGACATACCAATAACAAAATACATATATAAACAATGAGCACAGTTATAAAATCAAATAAACACTTTTGCCATTTACCGAGTATAACAAAACTATCACCAAAATATGTTCTTTATTATGTATTTTATTTTATATTGACCACCAGGGAGGTCCACTAGACACCAGGAAGACTTGTGTGTGGTCCATTTGGTCCCATACACTTGGTCCCCTACATATGCGATGCCCTGGGTAGAGTTTCTCACCAAAACTGCTATTTTCCCACCAAAACTATTGCTCAGTGGTTTTCCTGCCCTTTTTTGTTGTACACTATTTGCAGTTGTGTACAGTGCTTTTAGTCTCATTTTTTATTCCCCAAAGTCTCCTTGTACCCTAATCCAAATAAACCCGTTAGTCAGGCCTCTGTTCATCATCATCATCATCATCATCATCATTTATTTATATAGCGCCACTAATTCCGCAGCGCTGTACAGAGAACCCATTCACATCAATCCCTGCCCCATTTTTTTGATAACAGCCAATTAACCTACCAGTATGTTTTTTTTGGAGTGTGGGAGGAAACCAGAGCACCCGGAGGAAATCCACGCAAACACAGGGAGAACATACAAACTCCACACAGATAAGGCCATGTTCGGGAATTGAACTCATGACCCCAGCGCTGTGAGGCAGAAGTGCTAACCACTCTGTTAAATGTAGACTTTGTGGTGTGTCCTTGTGATTTTCTATTGTCTGTGGCTTTATTATATTGTGGTTGTCACTATTAAGCTGGGTACACACTACACAGTTTTCATCCAATAATCGTCTAAATCAGCCAACATACGACCGCTCGTTCAAAAGTCGGGTCAGTGTGTGCAGTGACACGATGGTCGAAAGTCTGCCCAAATGGACGATTGTCGCATCATTTGGTTGGTCGTACCGTTTAATATTTTCGTTCCAAACTCGTTTCCGTTGTGCAGTGTGTATAAACTTCCGACCGATCCACAACAGTGAGTACGAAATTACAGTCATTGCTCACGACAACATGGCTGTAAAAAGTCGCTAAAGGGACGTCCGCTCTTCCCTTTATCGTCCTAAACAAGGCTAGTGTGTATGCAGTCCATGGACCGAGCGATCGGAACATCGATCGCATGTAAAATCGCTCGGCATAAAAAGTTGGTTGAAATTTCTGTAGTGTGTACCCAGCATTAGGCCTTAGTCAGGGTAGTATATATACACCTAGGCATTAGTTTTGAACAGCACTGTTGGCATGTATTACTGAAAACAACAGCTTAGTATTTTAGTATGGCTGTTGTGTCTCACTCCTATGTAGGAGCCATATACAGCAGCAGACTCCAATTAAGAGAAGACAGCCATACTAAGGTGAGTGTCCTCCATTCCGTATTGCCCCTGTTTGAGCCCTCACCTTGGTAGGGTCTTCATGCAGGAGAGGCAAATTTAGGCTGGCCAGAATAGACTCGAAATATTGACGCCTAGTGTAAGGTAAAGATAGTCCAGCCAAGCCAAATACCTTGGACATCCCCCTTTCCCATCCCCTTTTCTCTGCTACCACTTCTAAATAACCATTTGTGTTTCCTCCCTGGGCCAGAACATGAAAACACTTGTAATGAGATCCCTGGAAAGGTTAGTGCTGTTCCGCAGCTGGACCTGCCGAGACCAGATAGGCTCCTCCAACACTGCCAGCATTTTCTGTAGTGCGTTACAATATGGGACAAACACTGTAATCAATCTGCATATTAAAAGACATAGAAAGTGGTATGGAGGCCCTGCTCCCAAACTTACAATGAACATTATGTATGGAATAATGTAGTCTGTACAGTAGAAAATAAGGATATTATAGGGCACCAACGAGTTAATTATCTATATAAAGATATATGCATGTTATAGATCTCAGAGGTAACTTTTAATTACCGTAATGCTTTACAGTAGGTGGTGTATTGATCCCTATAATACATGTTTTCCTAGCAAATGCTGAAGTGATGACAGCAGAACTCACAGATTATAGGTATGACAAAAAAAAATGACAGTTTATACAGATATTATTTATACATTTATCACTTGCACATTGTATACATAGTATACATTATAACAATCCATTTTCCTATTAATGGAAATGTTATGTAGGTTTTGGAGGTTATGTAGGTTTTGGATCTAGTACTTCTCCATACGACTGCAGATAAACATGTTATTTTAGATTTAGATTTTTACTTATGCATCTTGTTTGTTAAGCACAAATGAGTGCAAGATCAAGAAAAGTATAATTAGGTGTCAAACTATAGTAAAAGTAAATGCTTTCCTTTAAGTTTGAGAATATGCCACTTTATTTAAGTATAACACAAGGTAATCCAGGGTTCAGGGATGTAAGAGGTCCCAGACCTTGTCCATTCAAATGCAATGGTGCAACCAAGCACCTGGCAAGAGTTTGGGAAAGTGTTTAGTTAAAGACCTTCAACAAATGTTCTTTGAGTTTGATAAATAGTGTATATTAATACATTTGGGACAAGGAACCTACTGTGTGATTATTTAAGATCAAAGGCGTTTCACAGGTGAGGGCCTGTAGCTTAAGCACTAAACAGGACTGATTGTAGATTTGGGTTGCCATTGATTCCATGGCATTGCTACCATATGCATATACTTGGATATCATCTTCCCTTTCTCGTACAACCTTAATAATTCCAGAGTTCCATTTTGATATATACACATATGAACACTGTATGGCACTCGCAAATTATTTTATGCTCTGTTCCACACAGCTGTCTTGTTTAAACTTTTATTGAATGCTGATGTTCTCGGCTTCAGTCACAGTTTTCTTATTGGTTAATAACCAGGCAATCACTGACAGATATGACGCATTCTTGGAAAACTTCAAACGTAATCTCTTTAATTAGAAAGAGCTTTGTGTGGCTGCTGGTATATAATCATTCAGTTTCACTACACTCTGCAGAGCCTTCTTTTTCATAAATCCCTGCATTTCACATAAAACCCCCTTTGTGTAAGTTGTTGAAACCAATCAATGCAAATGATTTGTGTTGATTTTTTTTTTTTTTTTTAAAAAGTTTTCTCCCATTAGAGATAAACTAAAATTATGTGAAACCGAATAAAGTTTCGCTTAAAATTAGAACTGAATCACAGTAGTTTACATCGAAAATAATGTGCTACTACATATTTCATCCAAAGTGATTCAGAATGTAAGCAGAGCTCCAGTAAATTACAGTAGGAGTCTGCATAAACTACATAGTTATCCAAACATACACTTTGATGCATGATTTCTTAGTATTATAATACACAGCTCAAATGGGTGATTATGCAGGTTTAAAAGTTGTGATTGTGGTTCACCAGTGACATTTTTGTTTGTGGAAAGGATAACTGAATCAATCTCCCAGGAACATTCTAAGAGGTCTCATATTTGCCTCATCCTGCTAGTTTAATGGGAACGGTATTTCCACGGATTTAGAACAGTTAAACCCCTATATATAGGAAAGACAAGAATTTAAATGCATACACCATGTTATAATCAGAAGCAGGACAAAAAGAAGGAGACATTTACTTTTGCTGATACACATAGAGACACGCATGTATATATATGTGTGATTTTATATATACAGTATGTGTGCTGGGATTAAGAATATTTAATTGTTCTACACAACGTAATGCATTTTACAACAGGTAATCTACTTGTTTATTCTATATGAAATTATGCCACAGCTGAAAGAGGTCCCAGGCCTGGTCAGTACAAAATAAACAAGTAGTAGTTAAAGTTTATATATAATATAATGTATTAAATTATAGTAACATCTAAAGCTTAAAAAAGTGGATGTATACAGGTAAATACCCTGTGCCTCCATACAGTGCCTGTGAGGTGTGTATGATTGTAAATACCATGACTAAGGCACCCGGTATTATATGTGTCTGGAAGATATATAGTGATCATACGTCTAACACAGAGTTAATGTACGAGAAAATAAATAGTATTTCTTTGGGTAAATGAAAACTGGGTTTTGCCTGGTTAATTCCTGAGTAGCTATTAAATAGTCATTGAGGTATTTGCCTCGCTGTAAGTCACTGTTGGATATTACTCCAAAAACATACTGGTAGGTTAATTGGCTGCTATTAAATTGTCCTTAGTCTCTCTCAGTGTGTGTATGTTAGGGGATTTAGATTGTAAGCTCCAATGGGGCAGGGACTGATGTGAATGAATTCTCTGTACAGCGCTGCGGAATTAGTGGCGCTATATAAATAAATAGATGATGATGATGATATTAATCCTTCCTTTTACAGAGAATATGTGCATTAGAGGGTTGGTGCAAAGATATGCGATGACGATGACCAATAGCAGCACTATCTAGCAGCTTCTAATTGGCTGATTGCATATTGGCCTCTCCAGATGATAATACTTAATTCATTAGCATCACAGCTATTTTATTTCAAGTTGTGGCCATCCTTTACTATTATTTATTTGTTATTTGGACAACTGCAGGAAAGAGGATTCCTATTTAATTAGCATTTTTGTTAAGAGGGAAAAATGGATCTGGAGATGTTTGTATTGAATTAAACCTTATTTGGAAAATTCGATTTTACATTTATTAATAACTGCCAATCACTGTCTTGTGTATATGATACTTCATTCTATTATTATATTGTGTACAAATAGTGTAATGCAACTTTAGCATTCACTATTTCAAATGTCCAGCTGCATCTCTATACTATCATTAAGCATAACTATATCCCCACTGATATGCTCTTGGTGCAAAAACTACTGTTTTAGTGTTTAGCGCATCTTGAGATAAGTCTGACTCAACATACACATGTAAGCATGCCTTTTTGGGACAACATATTTATACCTACGCTTGGAGCGCATATGCACTCAACTCTAAATAAAGGCATATTTAAGAAAGCACGATAGTGCTCTTACCGTGAAATTAAGGTCCCTCTGTGTCCTCCGCATAATTATGAAAGGTGCATCGCAGCAGATATCGTGGATATCTGCTGCTTTGCACTCCTCTTCGTTTTTGGGAGCAGTCACCATTCAACAGTGTGGTGACTGCTCCTGGCCGCAATCTAACTAGTTCCGAAAAAACATTTTTTTCGGAAACTTGTCTTGATAATGTACGCCAGCTGAAGCAGGCGTACATTATCATAATTGTCAGATTTCAGTGCTGTCAGCTCTGCTCCGAAGAGCAGAGCTGGACAGCACATGTGTGGAGGGATCACATGATCCTTTCCTGTCACTCACCGCTCTCTCTGCAACTATAGTTGCAGAGACAGAGCGGGGATGTTTTTTGCGCATGTTTTTCGAACTGCACATACGCAGTTCCAGAGTAAAGAAAAATTAAGAACACCTGGGGGTAAATGTATTAAGCTCCGGGTTCTTCAACACCCGCGAGTTCGGCGTCTTCGGCGTTTAAATTTAAAGCAGCGCTGCCTTGTAAAGGGAAACTTCCGCGGGTGTTGAAGAACCCAGAGCTTAATACATTTACCCCCTGGAGGAGATCCGTGGACAGGGGGGTAAAGATGATATTTTTTATCACAGAAACAGCAGTTTATCGGAACTGTTGTTTCTGTGATCCGTTTTTAATAAATTTGATAAATAGTTCAATCCTTATCCATGCGATAAGGATTGATAACTATTTTTCATTTTTGCCGATGATTGATAAATGTGCCCCATAGCGTGCATTGGATCATTGTTCTGTGTTGTAAGTCACACTCCCTGTTTTGTTTGAGATTTTTGGAAAAGGGTGACAGCAATGGTTTTGTACCCTTCTAGACATTTGTGCATCTCTCTAATAATATGTCTGACTTGTTTGGAATGCTCTTTCTTTCCCTTATTTAAGTTTCTACCATGCTGTCAGACCACATAGAAAGATGGTTATTCATATTTGCAAAGGAATTTTGAACAGGGAATCCTTTAATTTCTTACACAGGTGGAGACAATGAACAAAGTGTGTGACGATAGAGGTAATGTATTGCACCTGTGTAAATTTGAGCTTGCAAATATAATAGAGTAGGAATTATTATGTAACCATTTATGTTTTTTCACTTTTAGCAATAAATGGAAAGGTCTTAGAATATGTGTTTTGATTTGATATGGTATTCAACACCTTGTGAATCAGTGCCAAAAATTTTCCTTCCGTCTACTTTAAATTCAGACTCTATGGCAACAAAATGTAAAAAAAAATGTGTTGGGTGGGCTGAATTCTGTTTCAAAGAATTGTAATGATTTTTTTTAATTAAAAATCAGTGTATTTATTTAAAGGGAAAAATGAGCCACATCATAATGTAAGGTTTGCACTGTCATCATAGTGCAATGAGATATTAAAAATAAAATGTCTTAAAATGATAAAGAAACATAGTGATAAAAGGTTAAAATATATCATATATTTTTGTTTATTAAAGGTCAACATTCTTTCACAAAGGCAGTGCAAAAAAACGAAAAACGAAACCCTCTCTTTATGCACAATACACAAAGCGAAACACAAACTGAAGCCCAATTATGTTGATCCATAATAGGGAAACTAGATAAAAGTTAGTTTGTGGCTGTGGTTAGTTTGTGGCTGGTCAACAAACTGCAGATCTATGGAGTAGCTGCAACTGCAGGTTGAGCAGCCAAAAGGGAAGGGAAGCTCGGAATTGCCAGGTCATCGTCCCAAAACAGGAGTCTCTTCTGAGCATGCATCGATGCAATGCATGCTCAGAAACCCGGAAACACACATGCCAAAAAAAGTGCCTCCTCTGAGCATGTTTTGGACCTGTGCATGCTCAAAAGAAGGTCCCATTATGGTCTTCTGAGAGCAGAGCAGGTTCCTTGGAGGCTGGAGGTGCATTGCCAGGTTCTCCTCCAAGTGTCAGACACCGTGTCTTGGCATCCGCTTTGGAACGGTCGCCTGTCACTGCTCCTCTGGTGTCTGGTTGCCCAGCCATCCACAGTGCGCATGTGCGTCGTGATGCTAGGCAGTGGGATGCTATTCTGGTGATGTCACCGCCACCAGTAATTAACCTCTTGCCTCGACCTATTTAAGAAGGTCTCTGCTCTAGCGTTACTATTTGCTACCTTATTAATTCCTGGTTTCCTGACTTCAGCTTTCTCTTGACCGTTCTTTGGATTATCCCTAGTTATTGTTGTTACTCGTGAAATCCGACCTTTGGCTTGAACCTGACGATTCTTCGGAACTTGATTCGGTACTGTCTCTGTCAGCTTGGTGTCTGACCATTATACTTCTACTTCACTGGTAGCTATACTGGAGAACCGCGACCTGCACATCACTTGCAGCTAAATCCAAACTTCCTTGTAGGGGTCTCTGGTGAAGATCAGGGATGCATAAACTCCAAGCCTCCAGTTTCAGCAGCACAAATACCAGCAGGTAGATCTCTACTAATGTTAGTGTGTACACCAAGTTTGCTATGGGGCGCAGTGTTCCACCTTTGGCTGGATAACTTATATATTCATTTTCTTTCAAAATACATAATTTATACTTTTTAAATCAGTAACATTGTGAGTAGAAAATAGTGGAATTAGAAGAGGGGATCGTACCAACAAATGTGTTAGTGTTCTAACTATAGACAAATACCTTGCTTTGAATACAAATTCCAAATTACTTTTTTATTTTATAATGAATTATTATGACGTATGTTGTGAGGTGTTCATTCAATCAGCATGCTTCAGACTACCCAGGGACAACATTATCATCAGCAGCAGCTGCAGCAGCTATTTATATGTTGCCACTAATTCCGCAGCGCTGTACAGAGAACTTACTCACATCAGTCTCTGCCCCATTGGAGCTTACAGTCTAAATTCCCTAACACATGCACAAACACCCACAGAGACCAAAGTAAATTTTAATAGCAGCCAATTAACCTACTAGTATGTTTTAAATGTGTGGGAGGAAACAGGAGCACCCTGTAAAAACCCACGCAAACACAGCAAGAACATAAAATCTCCACACAGATAAGGCCATGGTCAGCAAGTGAGAGACGAATAGATAGTGGAACAAATATTGTCACGGGCACTAGGAGTCTTTACCCAGGGATCACCAGGTGGTAGGCTTACCAGAGCAATGTAGGTGGTAATAGGGTACTCTGGTAGCAGGGTGATCACGGAACAGTAAATAGCAGATGATGAGATGCTCAGGAAAGTCTATGACTAGCAACACTGGTAATATGGAGGTAATAGTACACGAGGAACTGTATGGACAAGGACACGTGAAGGTAGTCAGTGGTCTGCGATAGCAAGTTGTACCACTGCTATAGTGAGGAGGAATGTCCAACAGAAACGAGGAAGTGATGAGAGTCAGCGGTCTGCGGATAGCAAGTTGTACCGCTGTCTGGGTGAAGGAATGGAATCCAAGTGGAAGTATCCGGGGAGTCAGTGGTCTGCGATAGCAAGTTGTACCACTGCTATGTGAGAGGATACTGGAACAGGTGATACTGGAAACAGGGATCAGTGGTCTGCTACTAGCAAGTTGTACCACTGAATATATATGTGAGGAGGTGCACGGGGAGAGACTGCAACACAGGGTAAACACGGCACCTTAACACGATCCACAGTAATATGCACAATATAGATATATATATATGAATGACTGAACAGCACTGCAAATAGGGAAAGTCTCTTGAAGTAATCCGGCACAAGATAGTACAGTCAATGATGGTAATAGTCTCAGCGGATAGTAAACTCCATAGGAGAACAAACTCAGTCCAGCAAGGTATGCAATACACCAGCACAGTCAATGAGAAGTATGCATACCGTGGTTCAGAAGCAGTCAGTCAGACAGGAGTGCAGCGATACCTGAGCGGCAGGAGGCCGGCAGGATGAGAAGTCCCTGGATAGATGAAGCAGAGGTCTAGTAGGTGCAGCGCACAGGTAAGTAAACCAACAGGGACTCGAATCCACAGGAATCGGTAGAACGCGGACTGGACTCTTGGAGGACCCAGGAGAATGGTGATGATCTAGCAGCAGGATAGCGGATGAGACAGGTATCCAATGCTGACAGGCGGGTAGAGACCAGCGGAACACAGGAAGGCGTGGAGAGCGGATCAGCAGTAGATGGACGATTAGCGCTGGCAGCAGCAGCAGGACTCTGCGGATCCCCGGAGGTAACCAGTAGCAACCAGCAGGTGCAAATAGCGATGGAACACGGGTGAGCAGAGTAGACCAGGAGCTGTTGATCACGGGAGTAGCAAATGGCAATAATAGCAGCAGTCTCGAGGAAACACGGGAGAGATGAGATGAAGACTGCAGCGCACGGAGGTAGCGGATAGGAATCAGCTCACAGTCACGATGTTGAAACACAGACGAGTTGCAAGCTGGGGTCTGTAGTGCACGGAGGCAGCGGGTAGGAATCAGCTAACAGTCACGATGTTGGAACACAGACGAGTTGCAAGCTGGGGTCTGTAGTGCACGGAGGCAGCGGATAGGAATCAGCTAACAGTCACGATGTTGAAACACAGACGAGTTGTACGCTGGAGACTGTAGTGCACAGAGGCAGGCGGATAGGAATCAGCTAACAGTCACAATGTTGAAACACAGACGAGTTGCAAGCTGGGGTCTGTAGTGCACGGAGGCAGCGGGTAGGAATCAGCTAACAGTCACGATGTTGGAACACAGACGAGTTGCAAGCTGGGGTCTGTAGTGCACGGAGGCAGCGGATAGGAATCAGCTAACAGTCACGATGTTGAAACACAGACGAGTTGTACGCTGGAGACTGTAGTGCACAGAGGCAGGCGGATAGGAATCAGCTAACAGTCACAATGATATGAGATAGAGTTGAAGTGGTTTAGAAGACTGTAGTGCACGGAGGCAGCGGATAGGAATCAGCTAACAGTCACGATGATACACTTGATGGTAGAAGTGGTATGGGAACCACAGTAGTAGAAGTGGTTGGAAACCACAGCGGTAGAAGTGGTTTGGAAACCACAGGAATCAGCAGCGCTGAATAAACGAGGAAACACCTTCAGAGACTCATGGGGAATGAGACTCCAAGATCAGGCAACGTGGTGTTGACCACAGGTGCTTAATATAGGGAGTGTTGCCTGATCTGCCAATTAAGTTAAAGGGACATACACTGAAGGGTAGGAAAGGGCTGCGCATGCGCAGACCTTCAGGATGGAGGACGGCCACGGTTCCTAAATGTCCGGGAAGAGGCACTCACGGTCCGGTGAGTGACAAATATATTTCCTCTTCCATAATCCATGGCAGCCATTACAATGAGTTCAGCTGGGTGGACATTACAGAAAATTAGTGCAGATGCGATTTCTGTAAGGTATGAAAGTCCCGATGAGCATGTAGATTCATGTGTACACAATTACATGATTAATTTCAGATCTGTGATCTTGATCTGTCATAACCATCTACTGAAAAAATCATGACTCTGCACACTCTATAGAGATCCGCCTACAATGCTGGCCATGAGTTTATACAATGAGGTACCTTTGACGCTGGGATGCAGGGTTAAATCTTTTAATTAAAATATGAAGCAATACCTCATGTTTTCATTTTGCTAAGTACACAAAGATATGCAGTTTTAAGGGTCAGCGCTGACAATCATTAACTTTTTGTTTTGTATACATATAGGGCATTTATATTGCCATGTAGCTAGTACCATATAGAACATGGGATTAACCGCATAGGGATTATTTCTTCTCTGACACTTCCACATTTCCCTGACATTGTTCCATCGTTGAAAGTGATTTTTCGTCAATTTATAAAATCAAATCAAATGATATGATGTTGTTTGGTACAATAAAACATGATAATGCGGTATCAGATATTAGATCTAACATTCATTTATTGTGTGATTGGACAATAATTGGTGTAAAATCCTGTAGTGCACCCAGCTTTAATTCCTTCTAGGCTTAGGTAGTGATAGGAAAATACAAATGCCCCAAGTAAAAAAAATAAAGGATGACTAAGTCACAGGCGCACCAAATGTAACAAACTGAGAGGCAGCTTATAGCAAAAAATGGGTAACACCAAGCCCTATACAATGTAGACACACAAAGAGATAAATTGCAGACAAGCGCCAATCCAGAGATAAAATCAATAATACAAGAACAAAGCACAATGGTCAAAATGTAGAGGTAAAAAAGTTCAAAGTCCTACGTTCCATTAGGAATGAATCTTCTAGAAGAGTCCCAATAGCTTCAATGTTCCTCATAGATCAGACATAAAAAATAAAAAGAGAACAACCAAAAAATAGTGCAGTCTGTAGATATATCAAGATGGCAAAGGGAAAACCCTAGATTATAAGTGCACTCATACAGGAACAGGAACACCACGTGAAGTCAAGGGTTACACTTAATCCCTAAGGGGTGCACACTCACCAAATGGTATAAATATTCAAGCTTGTAATACAGCTGTCACTCCTCATATTAAGAAAATCTTCTAACGTGGAGTCCCACTCAATAAAAGAGGAATCCAAAAGAAGAAACAACACTCCATAGTGTAAAAACGTACATAAAAACGTATATAAAAATTTATTCACAAAATACAGCAAAATACACAGTGTTAGATAAGGTCTGAAAGTAGGGAATAGATGGACCCTTACCGTCCTCAGGATGGCAAGAAACGTGTCATAAGATGGAAAAAACAGCGAGCAGTACCCGGGTAACTCTCACTATCGATCTCCGTTCTGCCTGAAAACCACACCAAAGTCCGGCACAGGAACAGATCCCCACTACAGACGTCTAGCGTCTGACATCACGCTTCTCCCGTCAGCCAACGCGTTTCGGCTCATCTAGAGCCTTTGTCAAGGCAAATACATGGGTTGAGAATGTCCATTCTCCTTAAATAGTTAGAGTAACCGGATGTTGACATATCGATCACAGAGAATAACAGCAGGAAAAAACAAGATCATAATAGTCATCCACAGTTATTAAAAAGAACCCAGCAACCTCCCTAAAATTAATATCCATAAATACAATTAATAAATTAAATAATAAAACATCAAAAATAAAAATAAATAAAATATATCCTCCAGGTGTCTCCCATCCACAACACAGCCTGAGATACTCCTGCTTAGCTTCCTAAATGGCATCTACATACATCATGTTCAACCAAATCAGCAAATAATAATATAGCATATCCAAATATCAGTTATTGTTTAAATATAAATTATTGCTTGAATACACATAATATTCTACCAAAAAGCATCTAATAATCCAGCATATATAAATGTAAATTATTCATCTGTGAGAAACCACTTTAGTTCGAACTCTTGGTTTAGACCTTCTGGAGCAAGTGTCCCCAGATTGTAAATCCATCTCATCTCAGTGAGAGCAATAGAAGTATTTTTCTGTCTCCAATTCCCTTCTATCTTATCTATGGCTAGAAAATTCTTTAAGCCATTCACCATACATTTATGATGGCTCTTAAAGTGGGAGGACACAGAATAATTATCGTAATTAATGTTGCGTAGATGCTCCGACAGTCTAACCTTAAGTGGCCGAGAGGTACGCCCAACGTAAAAAAGCCCACACTTGCATTCCAAAAAGTAAACAACATTGGGAGTATTACAACTCAAAAAAGATTTGATAGAATATTTACGACCTTTCACTTCAAAGCCAGAAACTTTACTTTTCTGATCCGAAAAGGTGGCTTTACATGCCGCACAAAGTCTGCATCTAAAAAATCCCTTAGAGACAACACCTGACCTTTTTACATCCATAAGGGTGCTTCCTTAAGGTTCGGGGCACGTCTATAAACGAACCTAGGGCAATCTGGAATCACATCTATCAATGCTGGATCCTTTTTTAAAATGTTCCAATATTTACTTATCACTCTATCTGTCTATATTGAGAGTTGTACTGTGTAACAAATGCTATTTTATTCTCCTTTGGCTTACAAACATCAGGACGTACCTCCAATAATTGATTCCTATCCCCTTCATTAGCGGATTCTATAGCTTTATTAAGTAATTCCTCTCTATAGCCTTTACTTAGGAACTATTTCTTCATCCCCATAAACTGTTCTTATAATACTTTCGGATCTGAACAATTTCTTTTGAGCCATAAAAATTGTCCCTTAGGGACATTTTCTAACCATCTACAGTGATGGCCACTATTAGACAAAATATAAGAGTTTGAATCAGTGGGCTTCCTATATGTTTTTCGTATGTAACTGATTATCCTCACTATAGATACTAAGATCTAAAAAATTGACCTCCTCTGAACTAATATTGAATGTAAATTCAACATTGATCTTATTCATATTAAGCTCATCACAAAAAAGATTCAAGCTAGCAGAATTTCCGCTCCAAATAAAAAAGACGTCTATATATCTCATCCACGTCACCAGGTTCGCTCCAAGCACGCCATCCTGCCAAATGGCAAGTTCCTCCCAAAATGCCAAAAATAAATTGGCGTAACTTGGAGCGAACCTGGTGCCCATAGCAATCCCATTGCGCTGAATATAAAAATGCCCCTCAAAATAAAAATAGTTATTAGTTAAAATGAAAAAGATACTTTCCAATATAAGTTCCTTAATAGAGGAATATTGCTCTTCTCCATCTAAAAAGTTTAATGACTCTAAGGCCGTCCTCGTGTGCAATCACAGTATACAGGGACTTAATGTCTGCAGTGACAAGGTAACCAGCCCTCTTGCCAATCAAAAGTTTCCAACTTCCTGAGAACATCCCCTGTATCTTTAAGATAAGAGGGGGTTTTTATTACTAAGGGTTGCAAATAATGATCCACCCAGAGGGATAGATTAGATGTCAGAGATTTAATCCCAGCCACAATAGGGCGCCCTGGGGGGTTTTGGGCATCTTTATGGACTTTGGGTAGGACATATAACACCGGAGTCACAGGATGGGTTATAGTAAGAAACCCTATAGTTTCAGCATCTAAAATACCCTCCTCTCTGTATCTCTCAAACATGTTATTAAGTTCCAATTTTATTCTGTCCGTGGGATCTTTTTTCAAAATCTTATAGGTCTTCTCATCTCCTAATTGTCTAAAGATTTCAGCAGTATACTTCTCCCTGTCCATAAGAACAATGCCACCTCCCTTGTCAGCAGGCTTGATTATCAAAGAGGAATCGTCCTTAAGGGATTGCAGAGCATCTCTATCTCTTCTGGTAAAATTCGATTTAGGATTTTTTCCCACATTAGATTCCAAGTCCCTTTGGACCATCTTTCCAAAGCAATCAATAAAACAACCTCTGTTGAATGTTGGATTAAATGTAGATTTTTTCCTAAAAGGAGTCTGTTTACAGGAAGAGTCCACCGTCTCAAAAGGGT
Source organism: Mixophyes fleayi (assembly GCF_038048845.1). Classification (NCBI taxonomy): domain Eukaryota; kingdom Metazoa; phylum Chordata; class Amphibia; order Anura; family Limnodynastidae; genus Mixophyes; species Mixophyes fleayi. The sequence continues at coordinate 131,702,676 of NC_134403.1, forward strand.
GTGAATATCTCAGACTTACCATTAAAAAACTTTTTTAAAGAAATAACTCTCATGAACTTTTGTAGATCTATAAACAACTGAAAACGATCTATCTGATGGCTTGGGGCAAATTTAAGACCTTTAAGTAACACCTTCCTTTCATCATTGGTAAGGACAGGATTACTAAGATTGAAAATCTTCACCTCTTGATCTTTCCCAAAACTGCCATCCACCAAAGGATCTATTCTCTTCTTTTTGATATTATTAAGTCTCCTTCTGTTAGGTTGAATAATCCCACCTGTTTTACCCCTTTTTCTTTTCTTTTTCTTTTTGCTTATAGTGGGGGTATTTATAATGCCTCCTATCAATTTCTGCCCTTGGGGTTCCTCCTCCGATCTAAAAAATCCCTGCTAGGACCTGGAAATGTGTACTCATCCTCCAAAATACTAAATGGATTTTTATGGAAAAAAGAAGAAGGACGAGTGTCCATCAGAGGCATCCTCCTATCTTCTTTTAATCCAAAATCATTGCCCTCATCAAAAAACCTTGATTTATTCTGAGGGGATCTCTTATAGGGATATTTCCCCCTATGGACTTTAGTTCAACCCTCTCTCCCATAATAGGGATCATTCTTTTTATAACCCCTATTAAAATGACTATCATTTCTAGGCCAAGAATTATGTCTAGAACGATATCCATCTCGTCCAGAGGGGTCTCTTCTATATCTATATTGATCTCTGACTCTATTGTTATTTCTATTTAAAAGTCCTGTGCCGGACTTTGGTGTGCTTTTCAGGCAGAACGGAGATCGATAGTGAGAGTTACCCGGGTACTGCTCGCTGTTTTTTCCACCTTATGACACGTTTCTTGCCATCCTGAGGACGGTAAGGGTCCATCTTTTCCCTACTTTCAGACCTTATCTGACGCTATGTATTTTGCTGCATTTTGTGAATAAATTTTTATATACGTTTTTTGTGTACGTTTTTACACTATGGAGTGTTGTTTCTTCTTTTGGATTTCTCTTTTATTGAGTGGGACTCCACGTTACAAAATTTTCTTCATATGAGGATTGACGGCTGTATTACAGGCTTGAATATTTATACCATTTGGTGAGTGTGCACCCCTTAGGGGTTAAGTGTAACCCTTGACTTCACGTGGTGTTCCTGTTCCTGTATGAGTGCACGGATAATCTAAGGTTTTCCCTTTGCCATCTTGATAAAGACTGCACTATTTTTTGGTTGTTCTCTTTTTATTTTTTATGTCTGATCTACGAGGAGCATTGAAGCTATTGGGACTCTTCTAGAAGATTCATTCCTTTGTCTAATGGAACGTAGGACTTTGAACTTTTTTACCACTATATTTTGACCATTGTGCTTTGTTCTTGCATTATTGATTTTATCTCTGGATTGGCGCTTGTCTGCAATTTATCTGTTTAAATGCCCCAAGTACTATATAGTGTTGCTCCTCCTCCTTCCCCTGTGCCCTCTCCTGTCTCTAGCTGACTATAGAGACTACATGTAGGAAGTTGTTGGTTTCTGCATGTTGGGGTTTTCCTGTTTTAATGGATGTAACGCTACATGTTACCCTTGGTAGCAAACCCAGTGCAATGGTATATAAACTCTGGACTCAAATTGAAAAATGGTGCCAACAGAGTGCTTTACGCATACTCTATCATCATGTCTGGTGTAAAAGGACCAGTCAGAGAGGACCTATGAACAGCTTGTGTAAGCGATCCCTGTTTCATAGTAAGCACAGCTGACCACTGCAAATGGTGCACAGGAGCAACAGGACATTGCCAGCAGAGCTGGATTAAGGCTCTGGGGGGCCTGGGCACTTTAGACATGGGGGCCACTATGATGTAGCATGATTATCATTTTAGACAAATAGACAGGCAATGCTGTGTGCACTACTGTTATTTGCACTGAGTTCTGCCTTCACAAGCAGTACATTGTGAAGCAGGACATACCTCCCAACTGTCCTTGCAGTCAGACCAAGTAGACAATCACCCAAATTTGCGACTGCCCCACCAGATTTAGGACAGTTGGCAGACTGTCCTGCTCTCTACTACCTGTTCTTGTCATTTTCACCTCCTGCGACTGTTGGTGTCTTTAGCTCAGTTGCTGCTTGTCTGAATCCTGGAATGTTGGGGGCCCTATTTGGATAAAAAATAATGGGTACATAACATTTAGAAAACTTCAACCATTCCCAATAGCACTCAAATTTTATAATTAGGTCTCCCTCCAGCCCCAACATTCAAGTAATATTATTCATATTTGCTAATTAGATCTATTTTCCTCCAACCAGCGCTGACATTAAATTAATAGCAAACAGATTAAATAATTAGACCTATTTCCCTCCAACCAGCCCAAACATTAATTATTAGTATTCCCATTTCATATATAAACCTATTGCCCTCCCTTTCAAACAGCCGCAGCAATAAATTAAATAGCATTTACGTTTAATATAACCACTTCCCACATCCATCCCTAGCATTAATTCATATTAACTTTTTATAAATAGTCCTCTTCCATAAACTCAGCCACATATTCAATTAATAGCACAACCCACCCTAGCATTAAATTAAAGATCCAATCACCCCATCTTAAATTGATAGGTCCCACTATTAAATTAAATAGCCCCAGCAATAAATGAAATTGCCCCACCATCACTCCACACAAAAAATAGCACCCATTAATTAATCCGCCCCCATCTGCAGGCCACCGTTAAATAGCCTACCTCCCACACTATATTAACAAACTCCAGCCCTACACACACAAACATTATATTTAAATACCCCACACACACACACATTATATTAACATACCCCACTCACACACATTATATTAACACCAGAGTTAATAATATTCCCACCCGCCAACAAGAGCATACCTGACATTTCTATCTCTGTTGATAACATGACCATAAATCCCACCCCACAAGCTCGCTGCCTAGGTGTAATCCTTGATTCACGCCTATCCTTTGTTCCCCACATTGACTCTATATCTAAATCATGTTACATACATCTAAAGAACATTTCCAGAATCCGCACATATCTCACACAAGACACTGCTAAAACCTTAATTCATGCACTAATCATCTCCCGCATTGACTATTGCAATTCCCTCCTTACTGGTCTTCCCAAAAACAGACTCAAACCCCTAAAATCTATTTTGCATGCTTCGGCAAGACTGATTTTCCTTGCAAATAGCTATTCCTCTGTTGAATCACTCTGTATGTCTCTACACTGGCTGCCTGTCTTCTACCGAATCCAATATAAAATACTTTTACTAACCTACAAGGCCATCAACAAAGCTGCACCAACATACATCTCCTCTCTTGTCTCAAAATATCTCCCAACTCGGCAACTCCGTTCTGCAAAAGATCTGCGTCTCTCATCCACCCTCATTACATCCTCCCATTCCCGGTTACAGGACTTTTTTCGGGCTGCACCCACGCTATGGAACTCTCTCCCTCGCACAATAAGACTCTCCTCTGTTCTACAAACTTTCAAGCGTTCTCTGAAAACCTACCTATTCAGACAAGCTTATAATATTCCTCAACCACCATCTTAACCTCACTACCTTTAGCCTGTTACACAATTTCACACAAGACAACTACCCCCGGACCAACATTGTTGTGTGACAGGATCATTTAGCTTATGAGTCACCCTACCTTTGCAGTCTGGCTGGGCCAAGATGCAAAATGTATACTTAACCTCATGTGTCAATCTCCCATTGTCCCATAGATTGTAAGCTTGCGAGCAGGGCCTTCTCACCTCTTTGTCTGTTTTACCCAGTTTGTTTATTAGTTTATTACGTTTGTCCCCAATTGTAAAGCGCTACGGAATATGTTGGCGCTATATAAATAAATGATGATGATGATGATGATCCCCCTCACACACACATTATTACTGACAACATTACCATCTGCCGTTTATATAAATCAGCTCGGATCGAGCGCATGCATATCAAGCTTTGGTAATCTCTCAGGTACGTGATTTTTAGCCGTATAATTTGCACCAGCTATGGGGCAGGTGTAAGTGCTGAGTGATAGTGATGATGGACGTGTATGCATGCCAGAACATGTGTTTCCTGTAAGAAGCAACTGTAAAATGTCATTTTATATGCAGTACACATCTCAATAAATGTATTTGGTGAAAAAAAAAAAAGAATATTTTTTTTTCAATGTCTTTTTCTTAATGATTATCATCATCATCATCATCATTTATTTATTTATATAGCGCCAGTAAATTCCGTAGCACTTTACAATTGGTTAAAAGAAGACAATAACTGAATACTTTATTTTTTTTCTGTGCGTTCTGCTGGGACTTTATATAGCACATATGTAGTGTTTGTATCCTGCACTGTGTTGTTTCTGCCTCAATATGACAAGTGCTGTATGTACAGAGCATATCTACACCGATATTCAACAAGAGATGTTTCTTCAGATCTGCTAGCAGTTGAATGCTGACATGTGTATGCCCGAATTACGTTCCTGTTGCTTGCTTTGATGAATCAGTTCCTTAAATATGTATGACATAGAGCTTAATTGTTAGGGAAATTTATTACTAAAACAATGCCTCTATTTTCTATTTTTAACTCCGACCTCTTAATAACTGAAAAAAACTAGGAATGGCAATCTTCGCAACTTTGCCCTCCATGTGAGATGTTATCATTTGTACTACTGGTGAAAGCTAAATTTTAAGGAGAATTTTTTTATAAATATATTTTGAAAGTAAATTATATACATACACATATATATATATATATATATATATATATATATATATATATATATATATATATATATATATACACATATATATGTAGAGAGAGAGAGAGACTGATATCACCCAGGAGCAAGCATAATGCTTTCTAAGGCTAGATTCTTAAATCAAGAGATTTGCATACAGAACACATTGTTTTTATGGTTCCTGCCAGATGGTGGGGGAATAGAAACACTTGTTTAAAAATAGAAAATAAACAATTTAATTAAAAAGTTACAGTCCTCTTTAAAGAATTAAATGCAGAAATTATGAAACATATTGTGGACAATGAAGCAGTAGATTACTGTCCAAAGGTTTCTAGACTTTAACAAGTAGATTTGCTTGTGTAATGACACAAAGGTCACATAGCGTTGCTCTTTAGCAGTTATAACAATATATTCCATCAACACCTCTGACATTCTTTTACTTCTCCGCAGGGGAGGAGAGATCAAAGCCTTATGCTGCATACCACAGCTCACAGTTCCTGTGTTTGACCCATACTGGAGGGTGTAGTATAACAGGAATTCTTTTCTTGCAGTGTTTGTATATCATTGAATACTGTAGGATGTTAGTGACTGTTTCTAATTGGTAAATGATTGAGATGGTAAATCCTGTCCAAGTGGAAGTAACAGAACATGTTTCTAAACTATAGGTTTTGGGACAAAGTAATTAAAATGTACTGTAAGAAATCTTTTCTGCCTTGTTTTGTACGGTCTTGATACATAGATGCAGGATTTATCAGCACTTTATGACACCAACTCATTACACTTGTGTATTGGCGAAACTAGTGTGGTATTTCATCTTGTAGATGAGAAGGACCTTTATACCTCTGTACATTTCTGTATTAGAAGATGTAGGGTAATGTTACAAAAAATTGTATCCCTTAACTTTTGGGGCAGAATTTACTTTAGTCTGTGTGCCTAATGACATAGGAAAATAGGTGCCAGGCAAATATATGGGCATGCGGGCATAAGAGGTAAAAACTTGTGCCTCTTGGCATGTACTAATAGCTAGAAAGACAAGAGACACTGGTATGTTGCTATATATTAAAGGCTAAATATAAAAAGATATGGAAATGTAATTAATATAATATTTAAATATTGAGTAAAATGAGGGTGTACAGTGTCAGGAATCATCATTTAACCAGTAAGCATTGCAAAATGACTAATGAAATCTGGGCCTGACTTGAATAAGGAAGAGCTGTTTATGAACCAGCAGATCTACGGACCCATATTGCTGGTTTCTGCACACAAGTGTACCCACTTGTCTGCAGGTGCATTTCATCAATTTGGAAACACCCCAGTAAAATATGTCTGTGCCTAGTTCTGCAGTCTGACAGATACATCTGAGAAGGTGCATGATCAGATCACCAAAAACATTACATCCAACCCAATCTATAAGCACTTTGGGACCACCTATACCCATTTCCATTTTGTCATTTTTTCTCCTAAGCTACTGCTTGGTTTAGTTTCATTTACATCTTAAATGAATAATGAGGGGGCATTGGCATTGTCTTCAATACATGTGGCCCTTTTTGTGTGTTCATGGTTTGTAGTGGTCTAGAAAATGTGCTGTCCCACAGAAATGCAAATTCAGATGGAGAAACATTCATGGCCTTTTGCGGAAGGAAAAGTCTGTGTCCCCTCACACAAAATAAAGAATGCCCCCATCTATGGACTTTTTCAACACCTTACTGTTCTATAAATTAGACGATCCAGGTAAAACACGGCTTTTGAAAAAAATTAACTTAGAAATTAAACTTCAGTCTTTTATGAGGGGATGTTAAGGGTGAAATTGTGCTATCTGACACTGAAATTCATATATTCACAGAATTCCAGATGGTCTGGATATAGCGGTCTAAATTAATGTACTGCTTGTAAGGCATTTGGACCCAAACTTTAACTGTATTAGTAGCTATGAATATGTATATTGGAGGTCCCTCCGCATACAGAAATCGGTACTTCACCCACAAAAATTTGATGTGCAGAGCTGGCTTGAGTGGTGTGTGCAGTTGGGCTGCCATCTAACGTGCCATATATCACTAATCAAAATACATTTTAAAACCCACGTCAATAATTACCATGCTAGGACTTTCAAATAAAGTCACTAAAACAACACTGTGGTATTCTACTGTGGGGTGGGTGGGTGGGTAACAAACACCACTACAGCCAGATCTCAACAGGCTCTCATGGGTTAAAGACCCACTTTTTTCTTTATTTGTGGATCCCACTACAGAAGAAAGAAGTCCACGAGGGAAAGACCTCTACTATACAGGCACCACAAAGCACGTCTGTTATTTACAAATCCTATATTCCATGGAACAAACTTCTACTGAACCTTCACATGTCCTACATCCCAGTCCACACTATAACACCCATGCTTAGTTTAAAAGGTTAACAAGATTATTTGACTATATCATACTTATGCTACATTATATTTAGACTAAGGTGATGCATAATCTCTACTTTCTTTTATTTTACCGGACATCTATGGCTGGTTAGTAGTTCTATTTCAGGGATGTAAAAAGTTCCTAGATCTAAACATTGACATTTTGATTGTTCTTTTCAATAGTAGAGAGGCTGCGACCCCTTGTAGAAAGTGAGGTCCTTTGAAAAGGCCAGTTGCAGAGAATATTACCATCATTTCACACATTCCCAAGATGTATGCAATTACCCAAGGGAGAGAAACTGGGAATGTAAGGTCTCCAGGGCTCAGTTAATGGCATCAAAAATTGCAACAATTACCCTTGTACTTTTCCCAAACACATATTATTAAAACCTATCAAGGGCTGTGCGAATGAAAGGCAGAGGAATGTCCACTTTCTGAAATTGCTATTAATGCCCGACCTAGAGATGAAGACAAGGTTAATTATAGGTTTTTAGCCGAAGTATCATTCTGGTTTAATATTAAGCTCAAAGCCTAAAATATTGAAGCAAGACATATTTTTTCAGGAACAATTGTCTTTGAATGAAGAATGACAGGACTGTGATCTTTGTCACCCCATTCAGCTCCTGCTGTGTCATCTGTAGCAATGACGTTACCAGGGAAACAAGAGACACGTGGCTCTAAGAAGAAGAAGCCATTATAGCTGATGTCATTTCCTAACTAAATGCAATAGTAAAGGCAATAAATCTTTCAGATGTAATTTATTATTAGAGAAGTATCAATACATCTAATGTGTAATAAGGTATAATCATTCTCCCTTCAATTGCAGCTTTTTACGTTTCAAATATATTATTATTATTATTATTATTATTATTATTATTATTGGTGTTGTTGTTGTTGTTGTTGTTGTTTTATTTTTGGCATACACACATTTTATTCTTTAAAAAAAACTTCACAATATGAAGAAATTCAATCAGGAACATCCATTTTTTTATGCAGCTGCACATTGTTAGAAGTCTATACCATTTACAAAATTATTACTAAATTAAGTTGTCTACACTGAATATTTTACATGTTGTTGTTTTTAACAGCAGGTTGGAGAGGAGTGTCAATGCACCTGCTTCTATTGTTTTCAATAACACCTTTCAGTTTCTTTAGAATTAAGGAGAAAACAGGTCAAATAAATGGTTGACTATGAATTTACTGGGTCTTGTGGAGATGAGCTTGAATTGTAAGTCGATTCATTGACCCTGCAAAAATGCAATTTATTTTGAATCATGCTAAAATCTAGTCCTGAACAAACAGATATCTCTATGTTCCAGGCAAAGGGTGTTTTATTTTAAAAAAAATACAGGAAAATGTTGCAAGGTATAATATTATAATGGGTAATGGAATCCAAAGGTTGATACAGCCAAAAAACACATGGGCTAATTTCTAAGCTTTCAGTTTGGAAACACGTATGGTTGTTTAGTTTGGACCAATCTGGCAGTTCACACTTGAGTTTAGGATATCAGGTGAACTACCTTCTTTCACAATACAAATATTGACTATCTGATTCTTTCCACAACATGTCATACAAAACGTTGTCATCACTATGTTCATTCACAACCAAATAGTTTAGTGAATTGTTTTAATAATAAGGTATCTTTCTAAAGTCTGACTGAAGTAAGAAATTTTAGAAAGTTTAGCTCAAAATGCTGTTCCCTCCTAACCACAAATAATATGCTCAATGTTAGGTTGCCGGTCTTACAACAAACTTGCAGAACAGATGACAGAGGTCTTCACCTATAGCAGCCGCCTTTCCCGTAGAGCTTTATGTGCTCACAGGTACTCGGATGCCCCCAGGACTTAACTCCTAGCGTAGTGCAAGTTTGTTATCAACACTGCAGTGGCAGGTCAGAGGAGGCTGAGTATATGGTAGCGGATGGTCAGACGTAAGCCGAGGTCAGGTGTCACAAGCAAGTAAAAAGGTCAAATAATATGCCAAAGAGTTAGGGTCACCAGCACAACAGCAGAATCCAAGGACAAGGCAATAAGGTCACCACAGGAGGTCCAATAGTAAATGGGCAGAGTATCCACAGGAAAACTGGAGCAAAGCAGGAAGAGGACAGGAGAAGGTCAGCAACAGACAGAATCCACGCTAAAACCGGCAGGGAGGCTAAGTCCTCCCTGCCTTAAATACTGAAACTAGCCAAGGGCTTCGCCCTGTAAACATCTCCAGGCACTGTTTGATTAATTACTTCACTGCTTAATTAGCCCACAGGCTGTAGCACGCGCACCGGCTGCTCTGTGTTGCCGGGGTCCGATAGCTGCTAATTCGGCGTCCGGCCATTGCCCTGGCAACGGTCAGGCCGAATACAGGAAGTGCTTGGAGGAGACAGAAGTGGCTCCTAACAATCAATTGTGTTCCGCACAAATGCTTTCCAAACAGCACAAATGTGAAACATGCATGAAGCAGAGGCAGTATATAAAGTAATGCTAATAAACACTTATTAAGGGAACACAGCATTCTCTTCTACTTTGTCTGTTATCGTGAGATATTTAATAAAATAAGGATCAGTAATGCCTTTACCTTTTCCTTTCCAAATATGCATCATGTTCACTCCATTTCGCATCCATTGAAACAAAATGAGGCTCACGTAGGTAAAGCACATATTACAATCAGGGCTGTCTTAACAGCATTATGAGCCCCCAGGCAAAGTAGTGCACTGGGGCTCCTACCTATACAACCACTCAACAGCAATAAAAATGTAAATTATCAATAAAAATAAGCTTATATTTATTGCTACCTGCAACAAAATCAGTATTTAAACATTAATGACGTCTCTGTGGGCCCTGGCTATGGGGCCCCTTATGCCCATGGGGCACCCAGGCAATTACCCAGCGTGCCCATGCCTAAAGACGGCCCTGATTACAATCAGCACAGATTGGCAAAAATTACAGTTTTGTTGCCTTTTTTATTAAAATATCAGCGTTTTAAATTTACGAGATATAAAAAAATATTGAAAAGCAAATCTAACTGTGGAAATGAAATTGAAGTATTGACTATAAGATTAAAATAACTTATACCACTTCACTGTCTCAGTGCATGCTGTTTAAGACCTTCCATGGTGGGCTTTTAAGTACTTTGCTTTCGATGTCCAAAATTAAAATAGAAAGAGCTTTGTAGTTTATTATTTAAGTCAGTGACTTTCCCAGAAATATGGTGGCTGGCACCAAATACTTTCTTAATGGTTTAAACAAAGATTCAATGAAAGCAGGATGGTGCATTTCTCCACATTTTACAGATTATCAAAAAAGTTTTTTCAGGTTTAATTCCATTTAACACAAAAATACATTTGCAAGTAGTTTACAAACAGCACAGATGGGGTATGGGTGCATGGGGAGAGACAGCTAACTCTCTGACATACATGTCTGTTCTTGTTATGCCAGTGTTACCAGATGAAACACCTTTGCACATAACCCTTTCCATACCTTGCAAAAAAGGACTAAATCAACCAACAACTAACGGAATTGGGATGTGATATTGATATTGAAAACTTTATTCTTGGAAATAACATTAAATGGTTAAAAACTATTACGTATGTTATAAATAACATATTAACGGCTCTCAAAATCATCCATCAAGTAAAAGGCAAGTAAATAGATTTCAGGGTAGAAATAAAAGTCTCTTTAATAGTTAACTATAATGAAAAACATGCAAAGATCCCAAGGTCACTGAAGGTCCCCCATGCTTTTTTTTAAAAAAAAATGATAAGGTGATGGGGTCCTTTTTTTTTAGTGTATAACATCAGTGTATAGCGTGTATAGCAGTTTGCACCATGTCCTGGTGCAAACTGTTTCAGCCACCGTGACTTGGAACGCTAAAATATCATATGACTGTAGACTACATATTATAGCGTATAGATATATTATCATTATTTATGTTATCCACTCATGCCTAGCTCCATTTCCATCAGCTCTGCATCTGCTGTGTACCACTCACATTTGCAAAGCATGGTTGGATTTGCTGTAGCATACTGCATCTACTGTAGAAATTGTACTACTGAAAAACTGTGATTTAAGATTAGCTCTATTATAAACACAGTAGGTGGGTATGACGCAACTGCTATATTTTACTGAACTATATTTTACAGTCTGAGATCTGTATAATAAGCAATGTCAGCCTGTAGACAGTTGATCTATGTAAAGCATTAACTCTAAGGAACGTAAACTGTGGCTCTCTAGCTGGTGTGGAACTACAGGTTCAAGCGTCCCTTATCAGCCACCAGCTGCAGCATCCTTGCCTCAAGGCTGACCAGCTGCCTCACACACAAAAATAAAGCTGGGTTATTTTGGCTAAAGTAAAATAAATGAATGTCCATTTCTGACCTGAATTCACAGTAAGAGGATGTAATATAAGCTGATTAGAACTGCTTCTATTGCCAGTGCGACATTGCTAGGAAAATCCAGAACTCATAAATATGCTGTTAGTCTTAAAATGACATAACTAAGAATAGATGCACAAGGAGACTGCTCCACTGTCTGTTCACAGAAACAAGGACATGAACTGAGAAAAATAAGTGGCTGTTCTTCACAGGAAATTCACAGCAAGGTACAGGCTGATTCAGTGTTTTGCAGAACAAAAATATACATGTAAACAGGCTTCACAAATATATGTATTTGCCTATGCATGTGAGCATGAGTACACATTTATACATGATATGTTTGAGAGCTATCCTTATGAATAAAGATAACTCGTTGTAATAAGCATAGCTTTAACATTAACAATGAACCTATTAGAATTAATTAAACTAAATTAATACAAGAGTATATACATACAAATCTTTCTACAAGGGATCTGTTATACGGAATGCTTGGGATAACGAGTTTCAATTGGAAGCACTATGGGCTAGATTTACTAAGCTGCGGGTTTGAAAAAGTGGGGATGTTGCCTATAGCAACCAATCAGATTCTAGCTTTCATTTATTTAGTACCTTCTACAAAATGATAGCTAGAATCTGATTGGTTGCTATAGGCAACATCCCCACTTTTTCAAACCCGCAGCTTAGTAAATCTAGCCCTATGCCTAAATTATACTTATTTGCAATTAAATTGTATCCCTGTTTTCCTAACACTGCATGTCTCTTACTTAAATAGCTTAACTGTAGGAGGAACTTCCCCATCCCTGCGCTATACTATTGATTTGTACATAAATGCTTACTGATTTCTTTTGCTGGCAGCCTGTCGGTACTGTCAGCAGCATTATATGTATATGAGAAAGAGGAGAGAAATTCAGCAAGCACTATGGCTGCTTTAAGAAAGAAAAGACATCTATGGGTAAGTACTCACAGGAATTGATGTACATTAATTCATCATACAGTAGATACACTTTGCACACTTGTCAAAAAACTTTATATCATACCTTTTCTATACACAGGGTTTGTTTTAGTAGTGCAAACTATTGCACGGTTAATTAAATTACATTTAAAGTATAACACCCTTTTGGTGCATGCCTGTGAGGCCATACCGCTGGTGACACAGCTGGATATTAGACATGTTTTTCCCCATACAGTCATTCAATAGCTTTACAAAGAAATAGTCAATCTTGTTGGCTAGGGACTTTCTATAACCAAGTGTCATACTATCTACTTAACCACTGACATGGGGAGTAGAGAGCATGCTGGTGGTAACTATACGACACTACCTGCCATTGGGTATCTGTTCTAAGCTACAAAAAGCAAACAGGGTGGTAAACTGCAGCAACAAGAACTGGCAGCAGCTCTAAGCCATAATATTCTCCAGTAGCAGCAGCAGCAACAACATGTAATCAGTCAACACTGCAAAGTTTAAGAGAAAAGTCCATACATATATCAATGTCTTGACAATATACCAAAATTTGATTAATCAAGTTATAGGGCACTGCTAGATAGCTAGCAGCAGACAATCAGACGAATAATGTGGCTGCACTGCATCAGGGTCAACACACCTATGGTACCTGTTTTACTCGTATTCTCACTCTTATTGCAACTAGATTCTTATTGAAGTATCAAGGTGTGCAAATGGTTTCCCTCTGCTACTACATGTGGTCTCGCTTTAATCGGTCCTGCACAGCCCATAATATGTTACACACATCAGGTTAGAAACAAATTGCAAAGTGGAAAATGAAAAGCTCCACCAGATGTTATAGAAGTGTTTGGCTTCATAAGCCATAAAAAGCCATCAATGACTATGTCATAGAACATTCCAAGCTGCTGGATTTGGCCTACTGACACCCTAGTCAATGGCAAGTCATGCCAGCTGTTTGCACCCTTTGAGGAAATGCAGATCTCAGCCTTGAGTGCAAGGAATGAACCATGCTACTATGTAAGAAATCTGCTGAGGTCAAATAAACCTCAGATCTTTGGTTCTGATAGTCACCAAAAATATGAGCTTCAAAGAACCCTCTTTTTGACTATTTGCAAATGTTGCTGGATCTTTCATTTAGTTTTGCAGGTTAACTGACAATTTTCAAAATCACATAATTTTTACATTCTTAAATGGATGCTTAGTTATCTTTCACATTCCTGTAGGTGTTCATATCAAGGATTCAATTAAAATGATCAGTCACCCTTTTTGGAAATGTACTGCAACATCTATTTGCATATGAGGCATAGTTTTAATAAGCTATAATGGTAAGAACAAGGCAATATAAGGAGGTTAGATTGAAAAAGGACTTTGACTTCATGACAGATAGTGTAACGGAGGCTGAAAGGAAAAGCCAATGCAGCAAAATGCTGAATCTAGTTAGAGACAAGAGTTATGGGGTATGAAGGCTGGCACAATGAGAAAATGGTGTAAATGATATACGATATTAAAGCACATAAGGGATTGTGCACAACATTATAATATGAGGAGGCGCATCATAATCTAAAACTTCAAAAAACATGTGGCAGTATGTACTAAACTACAATGATATCAGCGGCAAATTAGCATCATCAGTCTTGTAATAAGCTCCTGACCAGTCCACCTGTATCAGACATCAACAGGAGCTGAAAGGAATGAAATATTAGATAGGATTTTAATGGTGGCAGAATCTAATGTCATCTGTGGCGAATCTCAATCGGATAATTAAAGACCTTTGAGTAACCACCTGCAGCACAAACTAAAGTAATGAGGCAAAGTGGTCCATGCACAAATGTCACTACAAAATACCATTAGAACACACTTCACCCCAGATATAACAACCTGTGAACACAGGTGAGCACAAATTGATTCTTCCACAGCAAGCAAAATTGCCTCCCTCTGACCCTTACTGTTGTGTCCTATTCATCTATGGCCCCTTGTCTACGGACCACAGTAATGGTGACTATGAACAGTGGTGTCTATAACTGAATAGCAAGGTAACCACACTGAGAACAGTGCTTACACCTAGTGCAATATGGAATGTAAAGATTTCTCCTTTCTCTAAGATGTGGCAGCAGAGGTGCTGCTCCACTACACAGACTCAGATCACATTCTATTGAAACAGCTGTTTCAGACTGGACCTTTCTGTCTCAACTCAATAAAATGATCAGGTGCATCCTGCACAAATGTTCCAGAAGGCCACAAGTCTCCATGTGACTTCCTGAACTGCCCTATTAAACTGAGGCATTGCAGATGAGGCAACAGACAGTGTCAGAGTAACGCACCATGCTGCCATGTGATAATTCAAAAAAACTTCTAAAAAAAAGTAGGTGGTACTTAAGGATCACTGTCTATGCTGTGCTGTATGCTCAGGCTCAGGGACAGGATAAGCAAGGCCAACCTGAGAACCACACACACCAGTCTATACTGAGATCATAACCACAGTCTTTGCAACACAAAAGACAGTGCTAAAATCAAAGCGAATGGAGTCAACATCTCTAACATCTATGGCTCCTTCAACGCCTGATGTGTCCATAGGTAAAGAAGCAATAGTGTTAGGGACAGCCTCAAGTCTGTGAAACAAAAGCCTCCTGTTCCTTGCCCACAACACCAATCTTCTTCTCACCAACAGAGAGTAATTTGTCAAATGGTATATACTATGAGGCACAATTGGTAGCAGTATAGTGAATTCACCTATAAGGCTAAAAAATTGCTCTGCAAGTTCCTCATTCTGTGGCGCTGATGCTTCTGCCAATGTATTCTTATTTGCAAAGTGCAGCCATGAGTGAGATTGAAGGAGGCAATTTACATGCTACAACCAATTGCCCTACATCAGTCTCAGCAACACACTACTCCAACCACTACTAAAACAACCATCAGGATTACAGCACTAGCTATTCCCTCTACACATCTATCAACAACATCTCTGCAAATGACAAAGTTCCTACTCAATCTAAACCCCCTGCCAGGACTGGCCACTTACAAATTTCAGTTCTTTTGTTTGTTTATTGAGCGTAGAGTTCTCTATTCCTGTCTCTTTCATTCTCTCTCTCTCTCTCTCTCTCTGTCTCTTTCTTTTACTCGTTTCTCTCTCTCCTTTCCACTCTTTTGGTTTCTCTCCTTTTCTCTGTGTGTCTCTTTATCTCTCTCTCAATCCCTTGCATTTGCACAACAGCATTGAACATTTTATGGTGTATTTCAGAGATCAAACCATATGTGGCTTTTGATGTCTGGGAAGCAAAGTATGGGCGGAAAAAAAGAAGGAAAAGATAAACAAATTGTGATAAAGTAATATAACAGAATTGTCTTTAATGCCTAACACCTACAATGTAGAATACCTTTGGTTTTGTCATTTTTTTCAAACCGATCAGACAACATGGAAAATCAGCACATAAGCACAGGCATAGCACACACCACAACACATGCATAGTGTCATTGCCTAAGCAGAACAAGGAGGTACTATGCAATAAGGCTGCATCCAACTTGAGCACAGTGGGGCGGATGTACAGTCATGGCCAAAAGTTTTGAGAATGACACAAATATTATTTTTCACAAAGTCTGCTGCTTTAGCTTTTATGATGGCAATTTGCATATACTCCAGAATTTTGGAGGATGACCTGGTGTCAAGAAGGCCAGCAAAGAAGCCACTTCTCTCCAAGAAAAACATCAGAGACAGACTGATATTCTGTAAAAGGTACAGGGATTGGACTGCTGAGGACTGGGGTAAAGTCATTTTCTCTTATGAATCCCCCATCCGATTGTTTGGTGCATCTGGAAAAATGGTCCAGAGAAGGAAAGGTGAGCGCTACCATCAGTCCTGTGTCATGTGAACAATAAAGCCTCCTGAGACCATTCATATGTGGGGTTGCTTCTCAGCCAAGGGAGTGGTCTCACTCACAATTTTGCCTAAGAACACAGCCAGGAATAAAGAATGGTACCAAAACATCATCCAAGAGCAACTTCTGTTAACCATCCAAGAACAGTTTGGTAACAAATAATGCCTTTTCCAGAATGATGGAGCACCTTGCCATAAGGCAAAAGTGATAACTAAGTGACTCAGGGATCGAAATTTTGGCTCTGCGACCAGGAAACTCCACAGACCTTAATCCCATTGAGAACTTGTGGTCAATCCTTAAGAGGCGGGTGGCAAAACAAAAACCCACAAATTCTGATAAACTCCAAGCATTGATGAGGCAAGAATGGGCGGCCATCAGTCAGTATGTGGCCCAGAAGTTGACTGACAGCATGCCAGGGCGAATTGCAGAGGTCTTCAAAAAATTTTTGCATAAACTTAATGTAATTGTCAATTAAACCCTTTGACGCTTATGAAATGCTTGTAATGTTACTTCAGTATACCATAGCAACATCTGACAGAAAGGTCTAAAAACAATGAAGCAGCAAACTTTGTGAAAACCAATACTTGTGTCATTCTCAAAACTTTTATCCATGACTGTAGAGTTGGACCTAATTTCTGTCTAAAACTAGAAAAATAGACACATGGTACACGGGTATGTTGAGCTGGACACATATAATTTAATCGTCATCATTATCAGTTCGTCAATTACACCAGTGATTGAGTACCCACAAGTATACCGTCTTCGGTCTACAGAAGTTGTATTTGCTACAACACGCCTTGCACGCCCCCTCCTTCCCCCGTAAGGGTCCGCAACCAGTCATTAGTTCAAAAGTCTACACATGGCCTCAACCATAACTAGTGTTTTATGGGCATGTGCAGAAGAAAAATGCATATTATGGGCAGCATACCGCATCCAATGTTGCATGATCACCAATGCAATGAGTGTTCCTAAATCAGCCTAAGTCTGCTACATAACTTGTTGCCGTGGGCTGAATGACCAGAACTGCAAGGCCAGACCATTAGTCAGGAAATGATAATGCAAATACTGAACTTAGGACAAATCAAGAAAAAAACATGCAGTGTGCAGCTAATTCTCACTGCAGCTCGTAATGACCTGTGTTCATTAGATTTAGACTTGAACTCTTTCATTTCCAGATTGTAGATTACAGATTTCCCAGGTAGTGAGTTATTTATTTATTAACATTTCTTTATATAGCTGCAGCATACCCCGCAGTGCATTACATTTGGGAAACAAACACAGTAATAAAACAAGACTGGGTAATAACAGACAAAGAGGTAAGACAGACAAGTTTACAATTTATAGTAACCCCTTTACTGGATTCTGAGTAGTGTGAGGATAACAGGAGGTTGAAAACAGACCTTGCTGTAAATTTGTAATGATGTGGCAAAAATTTCAGTGGTTGTACTTTCTTTATGCTAATATAATTTTAAATTGTAACTAATAATAGCATTCTGCTGCAGCAACCTCTCCAGCGACTACATTTGCATGCTGTGAACTGAATTTACTGCATTTTTTTTACCCTGGGGAAGCATTATCATCAAGGGACAGTCAGGCAGTAAAATACCTACAACTGGGCTTGTTCAGCCTTCAGCAATAAAAATGTTTTTCGGTGACCAAAAGCTGCCAACCACACCCCACAGTCATTGTATTACAGAAGCTGATAGCACATATAAAACCTTCCAAAACTGTGTCTTTAATTATAACGAAATGCAAAAGGAACCACTTGTTAATTGTTTTATAATGTATTATGTCCCACAACATAATCATGTCTATACATCTTGTAAGTGGTTGCAGTAATGCCCTTCTTTCACTAGGTTTACATCAAACAGAGCATCCTTTCTGTGCATAGTAATAAACTGGTAAAGGGCAATAGTTGTAAAGTTCCAGAATTAGTAATAGTCCTAGTAATTTGCATAAGAAGAAACCATAAATTGTATTCCAACTACACCATATGCTTATAGCAACTGAGGCCTGTCATATATATATATATATATATATATATATATATATATATATATATATATCAACAAATATTTCGCCTAAGAACTAGTATGATCAAGTACCTAATACCTATATGTTTTTAAGTGTTAACAGTATAGATGGTCTTTTAAAAATTTATAAATAAAAAATAAATAAAAAGTATTTTTTCGCTGGAACAAGAGTGCTGGGGAAACCAACCTTGATCTGTGGATATGCTAAAAGATAATCCATTATTTTGTGTTTAGTGCTATTAGTTGAGTGAGCACCCTCCTCACAACATATTTATTATATAATATTCCAATACCCCAATTATTATATATTTGTAATACAATGTGAGGAGTTCCATTCCCTGAGCGGACCAATTTTTGTTTGTGTGTGCTTAGATTTGCACTTTTGTAAATTCCCTTTACTTCGTTTATGTTAATTGTTCACTTGTTCCATTTTTTTAAAACTCCGACAAGTGATAGGCAGCTTTAATTTCTACCAGTTAGAAAAATATAAACATTATAGACAGTGATTGAAATTGTGCTAGCAGCTTAAAGCACTCAAAATTCAACTTAAAAAGAAGGAGACAGGCTGAACAGTTTATACATTACCACTGTGTAGCAAGCAAAATGCTAGATATTAAATTGGAATGAAAGCCAAAAGTATTTCTGTTTTTCTTTTATAGCACAGGGTAGCACAGGGTCAACTGTACTTTGCCAGCTATATTTAGTCATGAAGTCATTTAGAACAGTTCTGTTTGGGGCATGTGGGCTACATCTTTAGGACCTGCATGGTATAGGGTCAGATATCAGGGCACGGTGTATTATGAGAAACATACATGTGCAGTATGGCAACAATGATATATAGATAGGAATAGTAAAGCATAAATATCTAATATACATGGATTGACAAAAAAGTACATTATGCGCATAGCAGACACACAAACACCAAATATGCACCTATACCCCATATAAAAACCGTATGCCCACTCAGAGCTGGATTAAGGCTCGAGGGGGCCCGGGACACTTTAGACAGGGAGGCCCCTAAGGTGCACTTTAGCTATAATTTTTGACAAATACACAGACAAAATACAGTGTGCACTACTGTTAGATGCAGGCAGCTCTGCCTTCACCAGTAGTACAGTGTGGAGCGATATCTCTCAACTGTCCTTGTAGTTGGACCAAATCCTGACTAAGCGAGACAGTCACCAAAATTCGGGACTGCCCCACCAGATTCAGGACAGATGGCAGACTGTCCTGCTCTCTACCTGTTCTTGTCACTTTCATCACCTGTGGCTGCTGGTGTCTTAAACTCAGTTGTTGCTTGTGTAGATCCTGGAATGTTCGTGAAAATCTAAAACAGCCCTGGCATTAAATCAATAGCACCCACATTTAATAATACCCCATTCATACTGCACCAAAATCCCAGGTTTTTCCTGAGTCGAGCTGAAATGACCCGGGTCTTGGTGCAGTATGAATGGTACAAGTCCAAAATCCCGGGTCTAAAAACCCGGGTCTTCAACCCGGGATTTATCGAGGAGTAATTCCCGGGTCGGACCCGGGTCGCCTGCACTATGAATGGTGCAACCCGGGTTTTTCAACCCGGGTTGCACAGAAAACATGCTGATTGGCTGTCTGCCTGTCTCTGGAGGATGATGTCATCATTGGAAGCCCGTGGAACATTGTAGAAGCTTTTTAGGAGAGATGGTGGATGGTGTACTGAACATAAAGCTGAAGCAGAAACGTTTTTTTAGGGAGAAAATTGCTTTTATTAGTTTGCAAAAACAGTGTTTATTTACAGCAATAATGACACACTGAATGGAGGAAGAGGTGCGTGAGCTGCTGAATGTCAGAGGGGAGGAAGAAATTAGAAGGCAAGTGACTGGGACTGTGAAGGATGCCACAGTGTACTACAACATCGCCAAAATACTCACACAACGTGGCATAAAGAGGACACAGCAACAAGTCCTGAACAAATTGAAGTCCCTGAAGAAGCAGTACACTAAAGTCCATGACCACAACAGGCGCCAAAGTGGCGCTGAAAGAATGGACTGGCCCTTTTATGACCAGTGCAATATGGTCTTTGGACATTCTCCTCTGACAAATCCAATTGCACTGTCATCTTCTAGCAATGTGGATGCGGCTATACCAACACCACCAGAGAGCACACAGACAAGCGAGGCCGCAACGATAATAATAGAAGATTCTATAGAAGACACCCCAGAACTGGAGTGCTCTGCCACAACAGATGACACCAACATGTCTTGGGAGGAATTGAAAGATTCACAGCCATTCCCTGCTGCGCAAGTCATTACAGAGACTTCGCAAGAAACGCAGCCAGAACCAGTGCCGGTGTCAAAGTCTATGCCACGTCCCAGTTTACACTCCAACAGTAAGTATCTTTAATAATCTCACATAATAACCAACCATATATACATACATATATATCTACATAATTGGGAAAACAAATGAACTGTATAAACAAAAGTCCCAAAAACAGAGAACTATATCAACCGAAATGCAAGCCAAATACCAATAAATATATCTACATAACTTTAAAAAAAAAAATGTTTGAACATAACTGTCAAAAAAAGAGAAGTATATCAACATAAATGCAAACCAAACACCAATGTTTCTACATAACTTTAAAAAGAGAACTATATCAACAAAAAGCCCAAAAGACAAATATAATACACTCCAAAGTATTAAAATATTCACACGCATATGTTGCAGTGCAAAACTACTGAGCAAGAGGGAGGAGGCCTCAAGTACATATCAGCTTACAACACTGCTTTTTTGTTCTGCCACATTATGTATTCTAATGTATGTTTTACTGTGTTTTTTCTACGTACAGTTTACAACGTTCTAAAAAAACGCAAAAGGCCTAACAAAATGGACCAAGCAACTAAAACAATGACAACTGTCATGATGGATCAACTGCGGGAGATGGACAGCACCATGAGGGAACACGAGAATACACAACTGCAGCGTTTCATGGACAATGAGCTGGAACTGCAGGACTCTTTCCTCATGCAAATCATGAACATGCAGGAACGCGTGTTACGTGAAAATCGTGAGTGTATTATGGGATTCATGGACAGACTCCTCTCACGGGTGCAGGCACCTCCTCCAAGTCCTTACTATTATGACGGACATTATCCTATGTACCAACGGGGGCAACCCATGTTAGGCAACAATAACCCTCCAAACCCGGTATAGAATACACAACATGCTCAACCTATGGGTAACCCCAACATAGAATACCCACCGGGTTATCCACTCCAAACCACTCCACCACCAGAAATGCCACAATATAGGCAATTGTAATAATCATGTTTTATGGTCAAATGTTTCACTGTTAATTGTTATCATGTATGTTACGTGTGATCTGGAATCACACTGTTAGCTTCTCATATATATATATAACCTGGAAAGCAAATTTGCACTTACTGTTTGGGCACATTTGTGTCTTGGGTTTACTACTTATGTATATATTTTATTTTTTTCTACATGCAAGTAAGCACTTTTATATTGTGTCATTTTATATTTTGTTGTGAAGAGACATGTGAGGAAATATGTACAAAACAAAATACATTATGTGAAATAAACATATATTTTTTATTTTTACATTTGTGTGGTACATTCAAACAAGTGAGGTCAAATTGGCAGTGAGGGTGGTCCTAATAAGTTCAGCAGAGGTATTGGTGCGCTCTCCTTCAAAAGTACTGGAGTCCACTGACAGCACTGGCATTTCAGATTCCTGCACATTCCACTCAGGTAGAAATTGGTCTTTTTGAATTTCACAAATGTTATGTAAAATGCAGCAAGCAGCAACCACGTGGGGCACAAGCTTGGTGTCAATGTCAATGCGCTTCAATAGACAGCGCCAACGTCCTTTCAAGCGCCCAAAAGCATTTTCCACCACCATCCGAGCAGAGCTGAGGGTATGTGTAAACCGGATCTGTTCCTGAGACAGGTGATGTTGCTGAGTGAACCCCTTCATCAGCCAGCGCCTCAAAGGGTAAGCAGCATCCCCAATGATGTGTACCGGTATCTCCACACCATCAACAAACGTAGATTTCTGTAAATAAAAACATGCAGTTTCACGTCACCATGTTTAAAATATTGGTCAAATAACGTAGTACACTTGGTACTATATGGTGAAAATGCATTTTGCAAGTGTTACATCTGTATATAAAAAGGGGCAGTAAATACATACAATATTGATAGCAAACAATAGTATATAAGCTTCAATTACAAAAACATCATACAACATTACACCGATATTTACCTCTCTAGGGAACAGCCAGCCATCTTGTCTTTCCTCAGCAATTTGGTAAAGGTCCGAATTTGCTAGAACTCTGGCGTCATGGGAACGTCCAGGCCACCCGATGAAAACATCTGTGAAACTGACATAAAAAAATACATATAGCAATGTTTTACAATACGCATTACACATGGCACAGTCACATAAAAAAACCCATAAAAAATTCTTACCAATAGTTGTGGTCAACCACAGCCTGCAGAATGATAGAATGCCAGCCTTTGCGGTTGTAGTAATCAGCATGGTTGTCTGTGGGGGCAATGATGGGGATGTGTGTCCCGTCTATGGCTCCAGCACACTGTGGAAACCCACGCTTCAGGAATCCTGCAATTGTATCATCCAGGCGCTGACCTTGCGGTAAGGAGATGAAGCGATGATACAGGGCTTCCAGCAATGCCGTGGTGACTTCATGCACTAGAGTGCACACCGTGGATATCCCCACTCCAAACAAGCAGGAGATTGTCCGGTATTCTCCAGGGGTAGCATACCACCACAACACAATAGAAAGGCGCCTACATGGTGGAATAGGTTTCCCAAAGTTAGTGGCCTTCCTGAAAAGTGCTGGGGTAATAAGGTCCAGCACATAGTTAAATGTCCCACGTGACATTCTCAAGTGTTGCATCCACTGCTGTTCCTCAAACGCTTCCACAGTAGACCAGAAAGCTTCTCCGTGGCTACGCTCTCTGGCACGCATGGTTCGGTTACTGGCAGCACTGAATCTCAAAATTGAGGCAATGCTGGCCCTGAGAAACGCTCTCCTCCTGCGCATATACAGACACTGAGTTTTCTTCTGTTGTGCCATAAACTTCGCCTTCCTCCTCCTGAACTGGGACTGTACAAGAGTGCACAGTGTCAGCAGCTGCAGCAAACTCTCATTTGCTGCATAAAACATCAAAAAAATACTAGTAAACATGAACTCTGGGCTACACAAAAGTGAGTCGTCGGCCATGATGAAAAGTAATGTGGTAAACAATCACCACCCACTTTAGCATCATCTTTATGCGTCAACAAACCAGTCACCTTTCAATGACATCACCGTTTTTCAGCCAATGAAAACTGCTCTGGTGATGACTCCCACAAATTGCCAGGGCACAGACTTGTGCAGTATGAATGGGGTCAACCCGGGAAATTCCCGGGTCCGAGGGGGTCCGAGGTGCAGTATGAATGGTGTTTCTGAGCTGGGACGCTCCGAGACCCTGCAAAAACCCGGCTTCAAAAACCCGGGATATTGCAGGGGCGGCAGTATGAAAGTGGTATAAGTAGGCCTCCCTCCCTGCAAATAGGCCTGAATATAAATTAAATACAATTAATAGTATACAAATTTAATAATAGAACTGTTTCTCCCAACTAGCCCTGACATTGAATTAATAGCATACACATTTAATAAAAAAAACTATTTCCCTCCCCACAAAACAGCCCAGCAATAAATTAATAGCATTCACATGTAACAAATAAACCCATTTCACACAACCATTGCTGACAATTAATATTTCATATTCACGTTTATTAAATTAGCCCTCCTTCTTCCCAAACTTAGACCCAAATTGAATAATAAATTAATAGTCCCGAAACCAGTACAGCAGTTAATTAAAGGTCCCATCAACTCACCTTAAATTAATAGGCCCCACAATTAAAAAAAATATTCCACCAGCACCAGTAAAATAAATTAATAGCACCCACCATTAAATTAGTTAGTCCTCAGCGAAACTGCAGCATTAAATTAATTAGTCCTCAGCGAAAATGCAGCATTAAATTAATAGCCCTCATTAACATATAGTCTCTCTCTCTCTCTCTCACTCTCACTTTCAATTCGGCATATTCCTTCAATACATCATCACAAACCACATAAAAATGCGACTGAACAAATCTGCAACACCCATTCTGCGCAAAGTGTTGTACTAGGAGAAAGATCGGATCACCAACCGACATGTGATCCGATCTTTCTCCTATTTGTGCAGCTGTGAGTCCCCCAAATCCCCCCCACTGACGTCAATACCTGTTACGGTTTAGGTACCTTAGTCAGTATTTTCGCAGGCTTATCTAGGGCGCGGAGTCTAACGGCCTTCCAGTCTTCACCAAGAACCACCGCAAGGTAGGATGGGTTTTGCTGCCGAAGAACCGCGGCCCCAAGGTTAGCCTACTGACGTAAGGGAAAAGGCTCTAAGTGATGAATAGACAGCAGAAAATATGACAGGGTGGTGCAAATAATAACGCACTAACCGTGAATTCCAGGGTCTGAAGGTCTGAAGCGGAAGCTGGCTTGGTGTACGGCATCTGTTGTTTGCCTTAACAGGAGATGAGTCCAAGAGTAGTCGAAACACAGCCGGGTCGGTACACAGGAGATCGTCAGATATATACGGTGCCAGAGAGAAATCCAGAGAGTAGCCAGGAACACTGCCGAGTCGGTACACGGGGGGTCAGTCCAATACACGGTGCCAGGGATTAGCCAAAGAATAGTCAGGACGCAGCCAGGTCGGTACACAGGAGTCTGAAGAAAGGTAGGAGCACACAGGGAGCATGTAGCTTTTTGAATTCCCCGCCCAGGAGTCACATGACCACCACTGCGAGAACCCGGAAGTGCAGAGGCGCGATCAGAGGGAGCGCTAACCACCGGAGAGGACAGGCTGCCAGACATCCGACAGCAGATCGGGGAACAGGTAAGATCATAACAGTACCCCCCCCCCCTTCAAGGGCGGCCTCCGGACAACCTATAAGGCTTCTGAGGGAACTTGGCATGGAATCTCTTCAACAAAATTGGAGCATGAAGATCTCTTGCAGGAATCCAAGAACGTTCCTCAGGGCCGTATCCTTCCCAATCAACCAGGAACTGTAAGGAACCTCTGGAAATACGAGAGTTTAGAATCTCCTTAACCTCAAATTCCTGATCTAGCGCAGAAATAGCAGCAGGAGGTTTTTTTTGAAGAGAAAAACTTGTTAATAACAAGTGGCTTGAGAAGGGAAATGTGAAACACATTGGGAATCCTTAAGGTAGGAGGTAACTTTAATCTAAATGCCACTGGATTGATGACCTCTATGATTTTGAAGGGACCAATAAATCGGGGAGCGAATTTCCTAGAGGGAACCAGCAACCGAAGATTTTTCGTAGACAACCACACTTTGTCACCAGGAGCAAGTAATGGAGATGGTCTCCTTCTTTTGTCAAATGCTTTCTTACTAGTGGCAGAGGTGTGAAGCAATTTGCGTTTGATTAAATCCCACCTAGCTGAGAAGCCCAATAAAAGAGAATCGACAGCAGGAACTCCAGAAGAGGGTAGATCATTGAAGGGAGGTACTTTAGGATGAAATCCTTGAAAAGCAAAAAAGGGAGATTTAGAGGTGGAGTCATGTGAATTAATATTGTGAGCGACCTCTGCCGAAGGTAACAAATCGACCCAATCATCATGTTTAGCTGAAATGAAACATCTGAGGAGTTTCTCCAGTTCTTGATTCGTCCTTTCAGTGACACCATTACTTTGAGGATGGTATGCAGAAGAAAAATTCAACTTAATTCCACAGACACGAGAAAAAGCCCTCCAAAATCTAGCTAGGACAGCCATGTAGGTGGAAAATTTCTTTGATGAAAAGTTGAGCCACAACAGGAGCAGAAGGGAGACCTTTTAATGCCACAAAATGAGCAGACCGAGAAAGGCGATCAGTGACTACCCATACCACTGAGAAACCTCTGGAGGAGGGTAAATCTGTGATAAAATCCATAGAAAGATGACTCCAAGGTCGATCTGGAATAGGTAGAGGTTGCAGCAGACCGTAGGGAGCTTGATGAGGAACCTTGTTCTGAGCACAAGTGGAACATGCCGTCACAAATTGTCGGATGTCCGAGTGGATAGATGGCCTCCAATAATTACGGGAAATGAATTCCAAAATTTTCTTTATACCGGCATGACCAGAAAAATGGGAGGCATGGGCCCATTTGAGAAGTTGCGGTTGGAGATGCGGAGGAACCAAAGTCTTCCCGTGAGGAATAATAAAACGAGTAGAAGTAGTAGCCAAAATACATTCTGGATCTAGGATGGGTCTAGAACCCTCTTCTTCTGTATCCATAGAGTCGAAGGAACGGGAGAGAGCATCTGCCTTCTTGTTCTTGGATCCTGGTCTGAATGTAATGATCATATCGAAGCGGGAGAAGAACAGGCACCATCTGGCCTGGCGAGGATTGAGGCAAGATGCAGTTTGTAAACACAATAAGTTCTTGTGATCTGTAAAAATTGTAATAGGAAATCTGGCTCCTTCCAAATGATGTCTCCAAGCTTCCAAGGCTAACTTAATGGCGAGAAGTTCCCTATCTCCAATGCCATAGTTCTTTTCGGTAGACGAAAGTTTACGAGAAAAGAAGCCACAGGGGGAAAATTTTCCAGTAGAATTTTTCTGAGACAAAATAGCTCCCACTCCGGTAGAGGATGCATCGACCTCGAGGAAGAAAGGGAAGGATCTGGTTGATGAAGAATAGGAGCCGAGATGAAGGCTTTCTTAAGAAACGCGAAGGCTTCCACGGCCTCCGGTGGCCAGGTTTTAGTGTTGGCGGACTTCCTAGTCAAAGAGGTAATGGGTGCTATCACTGAAGAAAACCCTTTGATGAAGTGGCGGTAATAATTGGAGAAACCAACGAAATGCTGGATGGCCTTGAGTCCTACCGGTTGGGGCCAATCAGAAATTGCTTTTAACTTCTCGGGATCCATGCGTAATCCGGAGCCAGAAACCACGTGACCAAGAAAAGGAAGATGCGTTTTCTCAAAGACACACGTGTCCAAATTACAGTATAGATGATGTAAACGAAGGCGTTGAAGAACCAGGGAAACATGATGGCGATGAGTAACCATATCAGGGAAAATATCATGATATCATCCAGATAAATCACAACAAATTGATACAAGAAGTCCTGAAAAATCTCGTTGATGAAATTTTGAAAAATTGCAGGGGCGTTGCAAAGTCCAAATGGCATAACAAGGTACTCGAAATGCCCATCATGAGTATTGAACGCCATTTTCCATTCATCCCCTTGTTTGATACGGATTAAGTTGTAGGCCCCTTTCAGGTCAAGTTTAGAAAATATCGAAGCTCCTTTGATTCTATCAAAGAGTTCAGAGATCAACGGCAAGGGGTACCTGTTCTTCTTAGTCATGGTGTTGAGGCCACGATAATCTATACAAGGATGTAACCCGCCGTCCTTCTTTTTTACGAAAAAGACACCGGCCCCTGCTGGTGATGAGGATTTCCAGATAAAACCTCTGTTTAAATTCTCCTTGATATATAGGGACATAGCATCTGATTCGGGTAAAGACAATGGAAAAACACATCCTCTAGGTGGAATCTTGTCCGGCAACAATTCAACGGCACAATCCCATGGTCTATGGGGTGGTAACTTGGAAGCCTCCTCTTCACAAAATACGTCAGAAAAAAAATGATATTGAGGAGGAATACAGAGGATGTGGTAAGAGAAGTAGAACAGGCAGTATTAGGTCTATGAATCTTGGGAAGACAACGGGAATGACAACCTGGGCCCCATGCAAGAACTTCAGGTTTCTGCCAATCTAAGGTAGGGGAGTGAAGTCTGAGCCAAGGAAGGCCTAGAATCAAACGATTAATAGCCTCAGGGATGACTAAAAAGGAGATTTTCTCAGTATGTAAGGCTCTGATGCGTAGAGAAAGGTTAACAGTTCTGTTCTTTATGGATCCTCCAATAATACGACTGTCATCTATAGCTGTGATAGCGATAGGTGGATCCAATGGTTGCATGGGTAACGACACCCTCTCTACTATGTCAGCTCGTAAAAAATTCCCCGCTGCTCCGGAGTCGATAAGTGCTGGAAAAGACAGTTGTTTATCAATATATTGCAAAAGGACTTGAATAGAAAAGCTAGAATCCACTGGAGAGGGAATAGACATACCTAACTTAGCCTCTCCAACGTCAGTTAGGTCCGGTCGTTTCCCGGTCGCTTCCCACAATGGCTCAAAACATGACCAGGTTCCCCAAAATAGAGGCATACACAATTCGCCTCTCTCTTTCCTCCTGAGATAAGCGTGCTTTCCTAACTGCATAGGCTCTTCCTCAGGTATAATCGGACTCTGGAACCGGGGAGCCAAACGGAATGTAGATCGACGGGAACTCTCCCTCTCTTGAGTGCGTTCACGAAACCGGATATCAATCTGGTTACATAGAGAGATCAATTCATCCAGGGTAGTAGGTAATTCTCGACCCGCTAACTCGTCCTTAATGCGGTCGGACAAGTCTTGCCAAAACGTGGCCACAAGAGCTTTGTTGTTCCAACGTAGCTCAGCCGCCATGGTGCGAAATTGAAGGGTGAACTGACCCAGAGTAAGAGTACCTTGGCGCAGACAGAGAAGACCTGAAGCTGCGCTGGAGACACGTCCTTGTTTATCAAAGATGCATCTGAATGTTTCCAGAAACGTGGCACAATTATGAAGTATGGGATCATCATGTTCCCATAGAGGAGATGCCCAGGCAAGAGCTTGACCAGACAACAAGGAAATTATGTATGCCACCTTAGTCTTCTCCGTTGGAAAGTTACCGGGCTGTAGTTCAAACTGAATGGCACACTGGTTCAAGAAACCTCGACATTCCTTGGGATTCCCATGGGTTAGGAATGCGGAGTTGAGACATGGCTGGAACTATAGCGGCAGCGCTACTCTGAGAGGGAATAGGTTGTGGAGCTGGAACAGGCGGAGGAGTAGGAGCAGCCACCTGAGCTGCTTGAGCTGAGACCGTACCCTGGAGCGTGTCCAACCGGTTAGACAGAGTCTGCAAAATCTGTAGTAATTGTTCTTGATTTTTCCCCTGGTCTTCAACCCGAACAGCTAAGTGATCCAGTAATTCCTAGCGGAGGGATTCCCCAATGCATCCATCAGAAAGATGTGTGGGTCAGAGCAAACTGTTACGGTTTAGGTACCTTAGTCAGTATTTTCGCAGACTTATCTAGGGCGCGGAGTCTAACGGCCTTCTGGTCTTCACCAAGAACCACCGCAAGGTAGGATGGGTTTTGCTGCCGAAGAACCGCAGGTCGCGGCCCCCAGGTTAGCCTACTGACGTAAGGGAAAAGGCATTAAGTGATGGATAGACAGCAGAAAATATGACAGGGTGGTGCAAATAATAACGCACTAACCGTGGCTTGGTGCACGGTATCTGTTGTTTGCCTTAACAGGAGATGAGTCCAAGAGTAGTCGAAACACAGCCGGGTCGGTACACAGGAGATCGTTAGATATATACGGTGCCAGAGAGAAATCCAGAGAGTAGCCAGGAACACTGCCGAGTCGGTACACGGGGGGTCAGTCCAATACACGGTGCTAGGGATTAGCCAAAGAATAGTCAGGACGCAGCCAGGTCGGTACACAGGAGTCTGAAGAAACGTAGGCGCACACAGGGAGCAGGATAACAGGAGTCAGGTACACAGGGAGAGATAGCCAGGAACAGGAAACACATTGCTCTGACATAGATAGCGTGTCAGAGCAGACAATATGTAGCTTTTTGAATTCCCCGCCCAGGAGTCACATGACCACCGCTGCGAGAACCCGGAAGTGCAAAGGCGCGATCAGAGGGAGCGCTAACCGCCAGAGAGGACAAGCTGCCAGACATCTGACAGCGCAGCGGAGCGGGGAACAGGTAAGATCATAATAATACCAACCATCCCCCTCCAGATGGACCAAATCTTTGGCAGCAGGCCAGATGTACAGCAGCACCGCGGCTGCTGTACATTTTCACATCGCCTACTTCTAGCTGCTGCACATGCGCAGCAGCTTCTCTCCTCCCAGACGGTTGTGGGGGGCCCTCTCAGAGAGGGGGGCCCGGGGCACGTGCCCTCTGTGCCCCCCCTTAATCCAGCCATGTGCCCACTATATATAGCTAAGTGCCCAACATAGCAGTGTCCAGCCCATCATAAACTTATGCCCTCCATACATTTAACTGTGCTTTACATCACATCCTCATATCCTTTGGCAGAACTACGGCGGTTGCAGGAGGTGTGGCCACTATGGGGCCTGGAGGCGAAGTGTTGCCCGGCAATGCAGGTACACCCCTCTATCGATCCCATGGGGAAACCAGCTAGCAGCCCCCGAGGTCTCCACATCAACCACTGAGCAGAGCAGAGCAATATCCTCTTCTGGGCAGCTCATATGCCAATGCACACGCTCCGGGCCACACATGCTGAGAATAGGATGGGGGGGGGGGGGGCTGGAGGTATACAGTCACTACCCAAATGTAACCGTGGGTCTTAGCAATTACCAGTTCTGCCCCTGCTCATATGCCCGCAGTCAGTCCTATGCCCATCATTACTGTCCACAGCAGACATAGGTCTACCATACATTGTCCTGTGTCCAGCATACAAACCTCATATTCAGTACATTAAACATTCAGCACCTATTAACAGTTCTCAATCTATATGATGACATATTTGACAAATGAACCAGTTTTGTGACACATCAGTCTTATAATATTGGGATAAATAATGCCATAATCATGAACAAATGTCAATTTGCTTGGACACCAAAATTAATTACTTATAATTTTCTTTATATTTATACAGTTAAAATTAGTTCACACACAGTCTCCATTACATAACTTAATAGTTTTCTGCTGTAAACCATAATGACTCATCCAACCCGGAGCTGTGATACATAAATGCTTTTGCTTGAAACAATGGTTGCAATCTGTGCAGTTGCAAACATTTGCCCATGGTGGATTCAATCTGTATTCAAATGTAAATGTAGCTGAAACTGCAGTATTAGAAACAGTGGACTACTTGAGATGGTATATTGTATTCTCCTACTGCTTTCATTGTAAAACTATCAAATGCCATTCACTTACATCTTCCAAAACTGCCACTTATAAATTTTCACTTCGATCACTGATTAAGAATATTAGAATATTGATGAATATTTAAAGGGTAAATCCATCCAAAAATGTAGTTTAGGGTGGAGTTACATGAGTTAATATAAAAATGATTTATTGTAATTGTACATATTACAGTGCTCCATGGGTCCAAACAGAGGGGAATAAAATCCCATAAAACAGGGTCATACAAGGTGGACAACGTATGTGCAGTCATGAAACGTTAACGTGATGTGGACCCTTCTTACAATATTGTGAATATACTTACGGTCAATGCAGCATTCGTCCAGACCTGTCGGAGTCACTGATGGCTGCTAAGGTCCAACACTACATTCTCACTTTTCTTGCTGCTTGACCTCGTTTAACTAAACCCAAAACTAAGTTTTTAGGTTCCTTGAAGCCCAAATAAATAGCCTTTAACAATAAAAGGCGTGTGCAATACAATGTAGGTGATTGAACCAGCCCCTTACCGAAAAAAGTGCATACCATTAATTAATGTGCTTGGTTGGGAGAGGCTACACATACCCTACAGCAGCAGGCGTTCCTGGTCAACAAGGGTGGCATTATATAAAGGGTGACAAAGAGCTGAATTGGTATCATTAAATGTACATTGTTTATGAAATATACCTGGTAAAATGTGGTAACAGATTTGATATTAGAATGTAACGTGGAAGTGCTAGATTTCCATTAAAAGGAATCTCAATCCTCTTATCAGAACACTTAACCTAAAAATGAACCACCAGAAGAGATATTTCATCATAATAGAAGATTTGGAAAAGTCATCTTTTAGTACAGGTAAAATAAATTGAAATCACATGAATGCTTACTTTGGCTAGTAAAATATTTCCCGATTTCCTTTTTACAACCTCAATTAAAAAGCCTTAAAAATAATTTATTCGCAGCTAGAGGGAAAAATGATGTGCCATTAGTGATCTGCCTGTCAGTTTATGTGATCCTTCCTCCTTTCACGGGGTCTACAATGTACTGCATACATTTCTAGTAGGATAAAAGGTTAAGAGAGAAGGGAGGTCAGCTACTATACTTCTAGTGTAACAAGAAAATGAATAAAAACACACACTGTATATGTGAAATTCGGTCTGAAAAAAAGCCTAGTGAAATCCAAGTTAGATAGTGGGTCTTGAATTTCCCTGTAGCCCTGGGCCGCCTTAATATTTATAGCCTGAACATCTCCATTACTTGCAGATCCTGTCAGGCTGACTTTGAAATGACATTACTGAAGTGAAGAGAAAAGTGGGCACGACTTGGAAATGATTAGAGTGTAATGTTAATAATTTAGCAATCCCATACACACAGATCCTCTAAGACCCATCATCTCGTAGACATTATTTCTGAGAGCAGAAATATGGTGATCACGCTGGAAGCAGAGAGACACCGAGTGATAACTGAAATGACTGGAGCTTCACAGGAACATACAAAGATATCTGCAAATAAATTCAGCAGCGCACAAGAGGACAGCAAAGAGAAAGCCACTGAGTTCTGATGAATGGCATTTGAAAATTAAAATTGTAAAGAAAGTGAGTAATTTCATTTCACTGATTGATAACACATTAGCAATTCAGTATGGGGTTTACTATTCCATATAACAGTCACTATTTATATATGTTACACAAAACTAGTAATTGTAAGAAATGATTTGGGGGTAAATGTATCATAGTCCGTTTTTGGATCCCGCGCGAGATCGGCGAGATGACAGCTAAAATTTAAAGTGGCGCTGCCTTGTAAAGGGAAACTTGCCTTTACAAGGCAGCGCCGCTTTAAATTTTAGCTGTCATCTCACCCATCTTGCTCGGGATGCAAAAACAGGACTATGATACATTTACCCCTTGGAGTTAAAAAAAACACTTTTCCCAAAAATTGAAATGTCCAGATTATTCAGTGTTAGCCTGATATTGTACTCCAACGCTGTTAAACAGTAAAGTGTTGCCTTCCATACTCCATTACAGACAGCGGAAGTTCTTCCACCATCTTTAGGACAGTGTCCTGGTGGGATCTATCGCAGGGAAGAAAATTAAACTGAAATCATTGGTGCAGTTATAGACATCACTAGCTCTGCCCCTGTGTATGAAACTATCAATCCATGCTGTGCTTTTCTGCCAAGCTGTCATTTACTGTCTGTCTGTCTTGTCAGAGAAGCTCCTCCCTCCTGATATAGCAACTAACTGCAGGCTTCGAAAGACAGCATGATGGACATATTTAGATAAGTATAAAAACTCCAATTACTTCAGAAATATTATCCAGCTCAGTAATTCACAATCATAAGAATATATGTATAAGTTCTCAGTTATTGAAAAATAACTTTTACATTTCCATTTTGGATGGAATTTAATGAGCTAATCTAAAACAAACTAAGAGCATTCTTACCTTGGATACGCCACTTGTTGAACGCTCCGGGGTACCTGATAGGGTCACTCCCCACATTCTGCTGTAAACTTCCTAGATGCCATTCCTGAGAATCGACAACTATCGAGGAGTGACAGCGACTACCCGGTGAGTATCCCTGTTCTGTTTTGTCTTTCTCTTGGTGGGTCTATGACTAGTTAATCAATGAGTAAGTTATTCGGGCGTGATACTTCCCTTTCCTGAAAATCGGCAGCCACACACCCAGGCAGAAACCAAAATGGAGACGTCAACAACAGGATTAGAGCATAGCTTCTCTACTTCTAAATGTCACCTCGGACACTTCCACTTCTCCTCCCCCTATAATTCCTCTATATCATTGTGGTTGCTTTTGTCTTCCCCCTAAAAAGTGGTGTGGGAGGGATCGTTACTAAAGGTGGGACATGGTTGGCCAGTGATCCGAATGGGAATAGGCAAGTCCCATTACAAGACTTCCCCTTAACCTAACCATTCATGAAAATATCCTTCGTTATGATTACTGACTGGAACGAGATCATTAAACTCTGTAACCATCCAAATGAACCAACCATAAGCACTTTGGAATGACTGTCGTTCATCATGTAAATATACACACAGGTGATATCTGACCGAACGGTCATATGTCGGCTGATTGGCCAGATGATTGGCTGAAAAACCTCCAGTGTGTACCTAGCCTAAGGAAGAGATCTAGTAAACTGAAATTCATATTGTGCCTACACATTGCAACCCATGTGCCTTCATTGTTTTATCTGGAAATATACCCCGACATAAAGCAATGTGCACACAGAAGGTCAAAGGTAGGATATGCCAATATGGATATATTAATGAAATAAGTAGTCGCATGGATAGATGAATTCCTTTTTTGGAACTCACTGGATGTATAACATGCATCTTCTATTATTGAGCAAATCTGATCAAGTTCTATTTTACCTAATGACCTCCGAAGCATATAATAAGGAGCCAGCACCTGATTTACATAGATCCTGCACAGGATACAATCCCTAGTTGATTCCCAGAATAGTCTGATACTTGGCTTCCACAGAGCTCTAGTAAATAATGTTTAGTGACAGACTGGGTGAAAATTGTGCATGTAGAGCAGAGCTAGCATAAATATAAGACTATGAGACAATTGCTTTATTCTCCATATTGTATAATGACCCAGTAGTTAAATCAAGAAATCTACCCAAAACTTGATTTCTAACATTCTTTGCCATCCAGTCCAGGGATTTTACTTATTATTTCATAGATGCTGTCCACAAATAATGTACTCCAAATCGTACACTGCATTTTAATATGTTAGTGTATCCAAGTGAATTTTACATTTTTGTTACCTAGAAGGAATTCATTTTGTTAATGTTTATAAATAAATTAGACAACAGGGAGGGTTTATTTCTGCATAATCTTTCTGCTTGTTTAAAATCTATATTTTCAGATTTTGATTTTACTTCATGTCACATATTTTCTTGAGACAACCCTGGAATGAGTCTGTGACTGCTCCTATCCAGTTGTACATATATTGGAACAAAGTGACAACCAGACCTTGGTGCAATATTGGTCATGCTGATGAAACCTTAATAAAGCCCCTCCCTCAAAAAAACACAAAATTTATTGTATATTGAGGTGCTTTCTCCGCTAAGATCAAATAAAATACTATTCATAGGGGCTGATTCAATTAGTAAAAATGTCGCCGCGCAGTGATTTTTTTTTTAGTGAAAGTAACGCTTACTGTTTGTTCGTGCCCCATAGAGGTGCAAGCATAAGTAAGCATTACTTTTTACCGTATAACCGATAATAAAGCACAGCTGTGAGGTTCTCAGGAGCATCACGGACAACTGAATCTGCCCCTAGGAGCTTCATTACCAAAATAGGTCAAAAGTGAAATCTGCAGTAAAACAATAGCCACCAATAAGACATTTGCTTATATTGTCGAACTTGAACCAGAGAGATTCAAGTTCATTCTTAATTAGTTGCTGTGTAAAAGTTTTGCCACTTGTGGGCAAACTATCAAAAAATGATAGCTTCATCTATATCTTTATACTGTCATGTACTGGATCCGATGATTGCTCGGTTGGGATCCGGCGCTCCTACCTCGTGCCATCTTGCTTGCGGATCTGCGCATGCATGGACCCGGCTTTTTGAAAACTACTCTCATTCATTCTATTGGCTAATTGCCTTGCCGGCTCAGTCTATTTAAAGCACCCGCTATATTATCTAGGAGCCAGATCTTCAGGTTTCCCTACCTGTTAGGACGTACCCCCTCTGGCTCCAGTATTCATGCTTCTGGATAACTCTTGTGTGGGTGAACTCCTGTCCTCTGTAATACTCTACTATAGATCATCGCATTTTCCAGCGATCCTGATTCTGAGTTTCCCAGCTCTTCAGGACCTCAATGCAATACCCTTCTGCAGACCATCGCATCTTCCATAGATCCTGATGCTGGGCTTCCCAGCTCTCCAGGACCTCAGTGCAGTACCTTTCTGCAGACCATTGCATCTTCCAGCGATCATAACTCTGGGCTTCCCAGTTCTCTAGGACCTCAATGCAATACCCTCCTGCAGACCATCATATCTTCCAGCTATCCTGACTCTGGGCTTCCCAGCTCTCCAGGACCTCAATGCAATACCCTCCTGCAGACCATCATATCTTCCAGCTATCCTGACTCTGGGCTTCCCAGTTTTCCAGGACCTCAGTGCAATACCCTCCTGCAGCATTTCATCTTCGGGTGTTCCAGATAGTATATTCCAGCTATTTCTGCCAGCCAATGTTCCATCTCCAGACCTTAGTCTCTGCGGTCTCCACATGGTCTCACTTGTCACTTTCATCGAGGACCGTGACCTGCAGTTAGGGAGCCACAAATTACAAACTCCCTTGTGAGGGTCCCTGGTGAAAACACCCTTGTCGTTAGACTCCGTATCTCTCGGTGAGCAGTGTCAATTCAAGCAGACTTTAAGGTTCTGTCTGACTCAGTTTGTGACAATATCTCTGTATGTATCTATGTATCTATATATATATATATATATAACAATATAAGAGCACCAGCAGCGCTGCAGATACAGTCCTTTACCAGCAGCAAATCAACTGTAGGTATTCACCACTCCAGCTTTGCCAAACACGGTCCTCTCTCTCACTTCACTTAGGAATGGAACTAACTGCAGTTTCTGGTTGTCTTTCTTTAACCAGAACAGTAAAGATAGATGGATGAGTCAATGCATTTTAACTGTGCACTTGACTATCAACTCAATCTTCAAAATTGACACTTTGAACAACTGTAATTATCATCCCAACATTTTCATTTAATAGTGCTTGTTTGACGCACTATCTATTGCTGAATGATCTGTTAGCCTTTAAAGTACATGCTAATTCAGACTCATTTCTTTAATAAGTGAAAGCTTCTGCCCTACCAATGATTAGAGTTATTTGTAACCTCAGAAATGCTGTTCACTGTGATGCAGATGAATTTCTGCTCAAAAATCACCGCGAAGATTGTTTTTTAAATTGCAGCAACTAATAGGTAATTTGTGATTTAAACAGCCCTGGTTTCTTCCCTGGACTTCTTAAGTGGAGCAGCAGGCAACAGCAGCAAGTCACTGAGAGTTCAAGCCTAAGGGTGGTGTCAGCCGGACACTTTCAACTCCCCTGCACTGCCACCTTTATGACATCGTAGAAGAGGTACCCCTTCACTTCAATGTGTATAAATACATATATATAGAGTCAGATTTGTAATATGTAGCAGTTTTTATATTTTAGCAAATTATTTGGTAAATATACCAAACATGCTATTTAGAAAATAAGTTTTGTTCCTTTGTCACGTTGTCGTTATGTTGTGTTGTGGAGAGGTTTCGTTCCATTAGTCAAACAAATTATGTTTTCAATATTTGTTGCTCTGTCGCATTGTCACTATGTGGTCTAATTGCTCACTCTTTCTATACTAATTAACTATGTAAGATTTGACAGTTTTACCTTGAGATCTGTGGAAGATATTCACTAACAAACAAACAAGGACACAAACAAACTTCTTCATATATATATATATATATATATATATATATATATATATATATATATATTGTGGCAAAGAGGCTCATTTGTCACACCTCACCTGTAGGGAAAGAGGTAGAAACCCAGGCAGGCTGCAGACAGGGTTACATTTTCCCTGGGCTCCTCTTTCAGAACAGATACACACAAGTTTATCACATGAGTCTAATTGGTTTGCTGTTTGCTGTGATTCGTTTGCAGTGCTAGGGTGGGGAATAAAAACACTGTTTGATTTGTGGGCGAGGCCACCGATGCCAGTTAGTGGCCGGCTAGTAGTGAGGGAACTACTGTTTAGCCAGACGTAGGGTTGGGATTCGTGAGTCTCCTGGAGACTCACATATTTTTGGGAATCCTCCTGGACTCCTGGAAGAGCAAAGTAACCTCCAGCATTCCGGCCAGTTCAGTAAGTTGAATGGGGGGGTTGGGCTTAGTGATTCGATTCACGCATCACCACAGCCCTGCCCCTGCTGTTTTAGGTCAAAAATGATGATGACAGTTTAGGGGCAGGGTTTAAATCTCCAAACCCCACCCCCACATGCCCCCCTGCCACGGACCTCCCGGAAAACCATTCACCAAAGTTGGCAAGTATGCCATAGTACATAGACCCCACTGTTCCTCTCTGGGATTTTGTACTGCCGTCTGCTGGTAAGCATGCATGGAAGAGGGGTTGTGGTGGAGCTACAGAGTGCACAGAAGGTAATAATATTAATCCTTATCATGTGATCTGTGTGCCATACCCTCCCATCCTCTGTGCGCCAAAGTCCTCCACCATCTCAGTGGTGGCGGAAGTCAGTTTTGCTCTATTTTTAGAGCGGAACTGCATTGTATAGAACAAACAATAATTACATATGGCACTGCTCTGCTCCAAAAACGGTACCCTGTGGCGGCTCAGTACATAGAGCTCTATATATTTTTCACAATATAAGTTAGTAAGGGGAGAATATTTACCGAAAAAAAAGGTGATAGAACAAGCATGCTCTGCATGGAAAGCTTATGAGTAATGTTAAAATATGCTACATTATTTAAATGCTAGTGGATGAACAAGCAAACATCCAGCAGAAATAGAAATAACATGTGCTACAACTGAATATAGAAAAGCTTGTAACAGCATAGGCCTAGGAATGAGTCACTCATTTGTTAGATTCTTCTTCACAACATAATGATTGTTTTAATGTTATTATTTGTATTTACCTGAGAAACATTTGAACAACATAATGTATTGTTACTATAATGTAATTACTATAATGTTGTATTTTGTGTAATAAACATTATGATTTGAGTCTAATTTTCAGTCTACTGTATACATATTGTGGCTCATGTACTAACAGTTTAAATGTGCAGTAGCTTACAGCAATTTAACAGCATTGCAACTAATTATTCCATTGCAAAAGTCTGATTTGTGCTATTGCATTTTGCACATTATGACTTTGCTAGTAAGAAAACGGATTCAGAACAATAATTTGTAATACATTGTGGCTAAAATGTAATTTTATATATCTTGATGAATCAAACTGAAATATTCATGTATGTAAGAGATTGTATTTGGTGAATCCAATTTCTTTCACATGGTGACATTTTAACAAACTCTTATCACTTCACAAAAATCTTATTGTACATCTTGCATAGGGATTCCAATAGTGTTTTTATTATGTATCTGCTAAGACTAGTTCAGTATTTGTAATAATCTTGCTACTATCACTCTTATTACAGTCATCAACATAGATGGGGTATTGATTGAAATCAGCAATTTGTGAATTAGTTTGCAAATTGGTCCAGATTTCTTCAAAATAATTTACGCTTCCTGAAGAATCAGGCCAATCACTGTCCATGGAATGTAAAGGAGTTAATCAACAATCATCAATACTTGTCACATAATTAGTTATACAGATATACTTTTTTAAACACACTTCAACAAACAAACTTGTGTATTTTTTTTTTACAATGCAAAAAAGCATTTATTTTCTGGACTTGACACAATCACTAGACAGTCTATCCATCCCCTGTAACTGAAGTTCTTATTGTCTATCTAGTTTATTTTACTGACTCTTGCTTACTTTACATAAAGAAAAGAAACATACCTTCCCCTCAACAAACTGACAAATGTTTCTTAAACCAAAGTGGTGGTTTTGTAGATATAGGCCAAACACATATAATGTTGGACTAGCAAACTCATGTTGGCAGGTCATATCATAGGCAGAAGCAGCTATTTATATAGCACCACTAATTCCACAGCACTGTACAGAGAACTCACTCACATCAGTCCTTGCCCCATTGGAGCTTACAGTCTAAATTCCTTAACATACACACCAGACTAAGGTCAAATTTAATAGCAGCCAATTAACCTGCTAGTATGTTTGAGGGAGTGTGGGAGGAAACCCACACAAAGACAGGGAGAACATACAAACTCCACACAGGGAAAGCCCTGGTTGGGAATCGAGCTTATGACCCCAGTACTGTGAGGCAGAAGTGGTAACCACTAAACCAATGTGTTGCCCCAAAAAGTTCAGCACAACACAACCTAGAGCCCTATCCTTAAATGCGCACAAAGCAAAAATAATATATTCAGAAATTATGCCTTTCACATTTGTTGAATCTGGTCTCAACATGATTTCTAAAGTTTGAGATAAAATCTTACCTAATTGTGACAAACAGAATTTATTGGTCTTCTTACATCCCTAGTAATAACACAAATATTTTACTTGTATTTATTGTATCTGGCATATTATAAACTACACTCACATGCAAAGAATTAAGCAAGGCATTGACACGAAAATTTGGTCTCTTGCTAATTCATGTCATTGGTTCCTAGTGAGTTTATGCACTCTCATGAATAATTGTTCTGCCTGCTAGGTGGCTGCTTACAGTCTCTGTAGGTAACGGATAAACTTTAATCTTAGAAACAAAATGCTGCATGCCTTACAACATGCTTCTTACAGTATACACTTTATCCAGCCAAATACATTTTAATAGGTGTTACTGTTACACTCCTTTCTGGACTCGGTCTTGTCACCAATGACAACACACTCCGCCCCCTAATGGTGTTTTGCATCCTCAAATTATTGTACTGGATGAGGATTCTTCCACCTCTACAAGATTTACAAGAGAGCTCTGGGAGAAGACAAAGGGACTATAGGCTAGAGATGACAAAGACAGGCAACTTTCCTGAATGGTCAGCTCTGCAAGCAGGCTTAACATCACCAACATAGAAACTAGGTCAAAGTCTCTGGCAAAAAGCAAAGAAATTAAAATATCAGAGGGGGTCTGTGAGCGAATCCCCTACCACCACTTCCTCCCATCACATACACAGATTTTGTGTAACCTTCGTTGCTCCAGCTACGCTGATGGGCAACTTAGTACAATATTTTACAAGGTGGTAGTGCAGCTTTAATATTTACATAACATAAATACAAAAGGAGTACAGGTTTAAGTATAAGGCTAAAATATCTTTAACAAAGAATAATCGGACAATATTCCCATGAGAAATTCTAATTAAACTTTGAATTACACTCTTAAACATAATGCTACCTTGTGATTCTCAGTAGCCCTCCATAGATTGAACTTTATTGTGAGATCTTTGAACTTTTGTCCTTTTCTTGCAGTTTCTTCCATGCAGACTAAGTGGTGGCAGCTCGAGATGGAGAATAACAAGTTCAAACAGTCACACCCTGCAGAGAAAGTCAGACACAGCCAGGGTCAAAGGAGACAGTGGCTCGGTTTGATGTGCAATGATGTAGGTCCCAGAGAAACAAAGCTCTTTTTAATAAGCTGTATCATGTAGTAAATGCATTTGATCTAAATATGTGAAAGTAGTCTTAAAACAACTGTAAAGCTAAACTATTACATTGTTAGGGAAAACGATTATCATTTGTTAGCAACTGTCTAAACCATCCTGATCTTTGTTAATCAAACTTTTCAAAATAACATAATATCTCCATATACAGTTTACTAGATAATTGTTCTGTCATGCACGTAGGACATTATAGATATTAAACTGTCAACAACTCGTTTTGTGTGATAAGTTCATTAAAGTAATTTCCGAAATTCAACCTGCTGGATAGTAAGATGATATATCTTTTATTCAGCAAACTGCTTTCCAGAAATTAAGCAATATTTGTTGTTGGTCGGTAACAGACTTGATAACTAAGGGTCTGATGCTGAGTTGAGCTTACGCCAGTTAGCATAGTTTAAAATCCAA
The DNA here is from genome assembly GCF_038048845.1 of Mixophyes fleayi. Classification (NCBI taxonomy): domain Eukaryota; kingdom Metazoa; phylum Chordata; class Amphibia; order Anura; family Limnodynastidae; genus Mixophyes; species Mixophyes fleayi. Next base: position 131,744,819 of record NC_134403.1, read on the forward strand.
AAAGCTTCACTGTGCATACCCGTGAAGTGAGTGCACACATGTGCAGAGTGGCGCAGATCTGCATCTCCTTAGGACTGGAGAGATGGAGCCGGGAGAGGAAGCTGCAAGATTGGCCAAGTATAGTAAGAGCGTGTTTAGGTAATTGCACCTGAGGCAGTTCAGCAAGGAGACCCATCTACAGGGGCGCACGCAGGATTGTCGGGGGGGAGTTTCCCAAACCCCCCCTGGCCAAAAAAAAACAAAACACGAGAGAGAGCTGCTGCGCATGCGCCCACGCATGTGCAGCAGCTCCGTTTCGGCCGCGGCTGCTGTATAGGGCAGTGCTGATATGGTGGGCACTGAGTTAGCCATGGGGGGGGTTTCTGGAGACTCAGAAACCCCCCTGCGTGCGCCACTGATCTATGCCTGTGAGGAACCATATCTCTTGCACATTCTAGAGGGACAATACTAGCTAGCTGTCTCTGATTGGCTGATCGCACATTCACCTCTGAAGTAGACAGCTGATTTCTGCAATGATATATTATAGGATTTTGTGGTCATATTTGAAAAATATTTTTTGTTCCTTTCATTCAGACGCGAGAAGGAGTATTATATCTGCTAGATTATTTCAAGCTTAATAGTGAATGTGTTTTTCGCTATCAAAACACATAGTTATATAAGATCGTATGTATCTGACGTAAGCCTGGTGCATGTGCTACAGGTGAAGAGCTGGAAACATCTAAAGATTCCTCCGGCTAAGCATAAATATGTTATTTTAGGGGCAGCTCTTTTGAGCATAAATTATGCCCAAGGTGCATCCATCTCCAAGTGCCTAGTCCTACTTTCACTGCGAGGAGCACTGCTAAAAAATTAGATGAGGAGGGCATTGTGTGGCATCTATTATTTGTAATTTAAATACACAATAAGCAATACCCAATACGGAAAAGCACTAATTACCTCTTTACCAGCGTGACACAGGTGCCTCAACTATATACAAAGTGTAGGATCTCTTAAATGGTGACCAACTATCCAGAAGTTACTGAAAACCAGTAAAAGAGGAGATGGTCAATAACAGTTTGTGGAAAGATGGGTCATTTTTAAATCTGATTTAGTATATTCTAGAGAATAAAATAGATAAATAAGCACAACTCTAGGGAAAAAATATATGCTCCCAGTTAAAATACCAATGTGAATTATAAATTGGTATATTTGTGGCATGGGTCTCCAAATTAGGGATAAAAGCCTTTATCTGGAAAATCTCAAGTCCAAAGAATTACAGATAATACTCTTTGATGCTGCCAAACGCGCCTGCTGTCTGATTAATCTGCATAATAAAAGGACCTCCCTACTGCTGGGCCCATACTTGTCTCCTTGGTTACTATGGCTATATATAGGCACTTTTATCAGTGGTAACATTGATTCCAAAACTTAAACGTATTGTTATCAAAATTAAATTACACAATATAGTCACAGCAATTACCAAATGATAGGTAATTTGGTTTCATTGGGCAGCACAATAACACAATGATAGCATTGCCTCACAGCACTGAGGTCATGGGTTAGATTCCAAACAGGGCCCTATCTGTGTGGAGTTTGTATGTTCTCCCTGTGTTTGGGTGGGTTTCCTCCCACATTCCAAAAACATACTGGTAGGGTAATTGACTTCTGTCAAAATCAAAGCTGGTATGTGTCTCTGTATTAGGGAATATAGATTGTAGGCTTCAGTGGGGCAGGAACTGATCTGAACATTTTCTGTACAGCGCGGTGTAATATGTAGGCACCATATAAATAGATGTTAATAAATAAATAGGGATTTTAAGGGGCATATTCAATTGTCCATGTTACTCGCAAAAGTAACACGGCGTTAAAAATATTACCATTATTACGGTAATTCTAAGTCGGATTTCTGCTCGCAGCTCCCTGAGCTGCGAGCTGAAAGCTGGTGTTAAAAGTACCGTAATAGCGGAAATTACGCGCACTATTACCGTAATAACAGTAATTACGCACACTGTTACGTAATAACGGTAAAAGTGCGCAAGCCATGTTACTTTTGTGAGTAACGCGAACAATTCAATATGCCCCTAAGCGTTTTTAAATAAAGGTTTAAAGACCACACTGTCACTGCTTTGTATTATATATTTATCTGCTGAGAAAATTAACAACTTCAGGTTCATACACTGACATGTTCTTTTGTATGGTGTCACTATGAAACATTATACCTACCAAGGCACTTTTGGAAATAAAAGTGATTTACTAATGATAAAGTGGCACATAAGCATCATTTGAGTACACTTCTTATATCCAAAATGTGGTATTTTAGTTAAACTTCTTGAATAAACCTTTAAGCATTGCCAGATGGGTCTGAAATTTAATCACCATTTTTTTTAAGGAAGGCAGATGACGATCAGAATTGCAAACATTTTACAATATTCATTACCTTTCCTAACTGAAAATGTCTCTATGTTCAAATAGAATGTCTGCCTTTAATGTTCCTTGACATTGGTTTTCTTTTTTCTCACTAAAATGACAGGCAAAATTAAAGCAGCTTTCCATAACCAATGCAATGCTTTCGTGTGTCAAGTAAAAGGTTTTCATTGTACAATACTAAGTTGTGTCTACTTTTTTGTCATGAAAACTTTATTTTTTCTAAGCTACAAAATTTAATCCCTAAAGTTAATTTGATGGGAGAATTCCTTGTGAGTAGACACTAACTATCCGCAATAGTTGATCTCTGCATCATCAATAATATCATATCACCTTATGTACTGAGAATTCAGAGCGACTTGCTGATAATGTGCTCATTTGCTTATGCCCCAGTGTTGAACCAGTCAACACAACGGTTTTCATATTTAAATTTTAATATACATTTATGCTTCCTTATTATCCAGCAATGCATAATATGCATCCTGCCAATTTTACAATGAACATGAACACCATCACAAATAAAACATTTATTTACTAGCAACATGTAAAAAAAATGCAAACAAACATAATGTACTTGTTTCTCTTAAATTTGTTTTACGTAGAAGAAAGACTAAAAGTGTTGAGCTCTAAATATATTACTCTGCAGATGCCTAAGCTGAATATGCTCAGACAGAAAGCAGGGCTTATAGGCACCAATCAGTGTTGTTCCCTTTCAGCCCAGCATTATTTTCCAGAGAAAAAGCCATCTTTCACTCTCTGTTGACCCTAGGCATAGGCCTGCTGTGCCTAATGCTAAAAGAATTAGAGAGCATGAAAAGTTTGGTGAGGCATCTCCATATTATGAAATCCTACACTGTGTCTGCAAACCATCCCATGCAAGGTGATGATTCGGTATCTTATAGGACAAGACAGAAAATGTTTACGGCCTGGAAGCAGCAACTTTAGAATATAGATACATAACTTGTAGCTTATAGATACTTATACCTAGTCTCTTTGTTTACTACTTTTTCCATCTAGGGTTATGCTGCTACATAAAAATACACTCAATCCTCTATCTATCCCATTCTTGCCTCATCCTGATTATACACCAGGGGCCTGATTCATTAAGGATCTTCACTTGAGGAACTTCTTATTTCAGTCTCCTGGACAAAACCATGTTACAATGCAAGGGGTGCAAATTAGTACTCTGTTTTGCACATAAGTTAAATACTGACTGTTTTTTCATGTAGCACACAAATATCAACATTAAATTTCAGTGTACAAATAAGCTATCAAGTATTTGTGTGCTACATGAAAAAACAGTCAGTATTTAACTTATGTGCAAAACAGAATACTAATTTGCACCCCTTGCATTGTAACATGGTTTTGTCCAGGAGACCGAAATAAGAAGTTTCTCAAGTTAAGATACTTAATGAATCAGGCCCCATATGATTGATCCATGAACCTTCACATAGACACACTATAAAGTAAGGAGAATGAGTTTAAATTTGCACATTTCAACAAGGGGGATACAATGTGCTGTCCTGATGACCTTACATCCTTTATTCAACATTTCTGAGTAAACACCATTCATATAGCTTCTAAAGAGAATTTAACGTTTACCATATATTCTATGTTTTGCATTAGATTGTATTTGATTCAGCAGTGCTTTTTATTTAATTGTGTAATTCTTGGGCATTGCTGATTGGTATCTTACAGCAAAACACCATTTAAAAAATCTGCAACTTCAACAGAAAGACTATGCCGAGAATATTTAGTTAGTCATACAGAAATCTGAACCATATAAAAATATACATTTTTTGTTTATTCGTGAGCAACTTGTGCTTTAATGCCTTTATGACCACTGGGTTAAAGCATCTTAATGTCCAATGAAAAATTGGAACCAGTACATGTAACCAACACTGAAAGTTATGCTTTTATCCTAATTTGTATTTGTTGAAATGGCTCCAAATCAGCTCTGAGGTTGTGATATGTAATCTTAGAGTGTGCTCTGTAGATATAATGGTTATCATTGGCAGCACGTTGAGTGCATTGCACATTTTCAGGTTAACAACACATAGAACCACAAATATATCAGTAATTATTTAGACATCTTTAAAGTTGGAGTAGTTAAAAGATGTATGTATCAAGCTATCTGTCCTGGTCACCAACTACAATATGCAGAGGCCAATACTATCATCTGCAAGAGACTAAATATTAACTTACCAGACCAAGGTTTTTACAGGATAATGCCTAATTGTGCCACAAATAATAACATGCTTCCATCTGTTTTGCAGTATATATTTTTTCTCATTAAATAAGTTAAAAGGATGGTTTAAAGGGTATACAATGTTTATGTATTTAGTTTCTTTTTTTTAAACAATAGGCTAAGGAGAAGTTAAGGTACTAGATTTGTTCACCTCCTCTACATGGAAAGCTATCCAATTGCCTGAAGGAATCATTCATAAATCATTCATTTTGAGTGTATTCAGCCAACCCCACATTTGATTCCTGCTGCACAACTTGAGATAAACAAAGCCCAGATGGTTTTAGTATTTAATGAATTACTCTCTATTAAGATACTGAGATATTAGCCAGGCTTCTTCCTAGGTGAAGGCCTCTTCCACACTTCAATAGTGAGAAAAAGGGAGCAAGAAAGGGGGATATGAGAACGGAGATGACCGACAGAGGAATTCAGGGATAGCTATAAGGATTCTGAAAGGCTTACCTTACAATTTTAGAACTGTTATTGACTTATAAGGTGCCATAGTGCGACAGTAGGGGAGGCTCTAATGAAGAAAGTTTTGAGAGGGCATTTAAAAATGCAAAAGCTGGGGGAGTGTTTGATAAGGCATAGTAGGGAATTCCATATGTTGGTAGCAACACAGGAGCAATCTTGCAGGCTGGAGTGAGAGGTGGTTACCAGAAATAACACGAGGTTCATGCCAGAGTTAGATCTTAGAAGTCATGAAGGAAAGTATTTTGAGATGGTTTCAGATGTATGAAGGGGTATGATTGTTGATTTGTATGTGACGATGAGTCATTTAAATTGGATTCTGAAGAATAAGGGGAGGCAGTGCAGGGATTTGCAGAGTGGTGCTGCGGAAATGGACGAGCAAGTAAGGTCCTCACACATCATTTAGAATGGACTGATAGATGGGTGAGTGGAATGCTAGGTGGAGGATGCAGTAATTGAGGTTGTCAATTCTAAGATAATGTATAAGAGTTTTGGTTGCATCTTGAGTAAAAAAAAATTACATATTCTAGCAATATTTCAAAGATGCTGATGACAGGACTAAGAGGGAGATTGGATGTGAAGAGTAAATCAGAGGGCAGAGTCAAAGGTGACACCAAGGCAGTTGGGTCTGGAGGCTGAGGAAATTGTGCCGTTGTTGGCAATGAGAGACATTAATTGAGATGTGGTGACTCTGACAGGAGAGAACATAATAAGCTCTGTTTAGGACATGTTGAGCTTTATTTAGTATTTGGATATCCATGTGGAGTTAGCAGAGAGTCAGTTGGTCACACAAGATAGTAGGAGGCATATATATGGGTGTCATCAATATAGAGATGGTATAAGATGACTAATTAGTGAATTAGTTCATCAAGAAAGGGTGAGAAATCAGAGGGCATTATACAGAGCCTTGTGGAATACATCCCATTGGGGTAGAGGAGGGGAAAGGAGCATACCAGAGGTGTTTAAGGTACAGTTGGATAAATAACAGAAAGAGATAAAAGGAGGATAACATTTTTAGTCTATAATATATATAGGAGAGAATTCCATTTCCCCCAGAAGTAGTGCAGCGTTAAACCTATTACTGTTATTATAGTAAATATAACCCGGCTTTCTGCTCGGAGCTCAGAGAGCGTTGTATCTACCGTAATAACGGTGTTTAAGTGCACTATAACTGTAATAATGGTAATAAGTTGCAGACCTCGTTACTTTTTACAGTAACGCGGCCAAATTAGTCCCCCCAAAGAATATATTATACTATAGGGTGCTATCTAATTTCCAATTTAGGAATGACTAATAAAAATTATGGTGTTACACTGCACCCATAAAAAGTGCCTACTTCAGCTTAGATGTTCCTACTGAAACTGGCTTTAGGGTCAGATAGTATACTTTACATATAATGAACATAAAGCACATACTAAAATATATGGCAGGTAGCATGGTGGGTTAGTGGTTAGCACTTCTGCTTCACAATGCTGGGGTCACCCTCCGGGTGCTCCAGTTTATTCCCACACTCCAAAAACAAGTTAATTGGCTGCTTTCAAAATTGAACTGTGTCTATATGTGTGATAGGGAATTTAGACTGTAAGCTCCAATGGGACAGTGACTGATGTGAGTGACAAATATTCTCTGTACAGCGCTGCCGAAATGGTCGCACAATATAAATAAATGATGATGACATGTGTGTACATACTTGTTTGTGAAACAGTTGGGTTGCTTTTATTGTCAGTGTTATGTGTGGTGGGGGAGATATGTATATTATAAGTGTGATGCAATCTTAGCCCTAAATCAGTGGAATTTCTTTAAATATATTTGTGGAAGTTACAGATGCTGATGTGGGAGTGTTGGCATCACTTACAAGTTTTCAGAACATTTAGAGTGGCAATGTATACACACAAATTCAGCTTGAGGGCAGCAAGCTCTCTGTTTTTCTGTATCGCTTTGGATTAACATTTTATATGAAGACAAACTCAGCTTTAAACAGAAATTTGTATCTAATTACTTTACATTAACATGCTGCAAGATTTATTGTCTTGGGATAACTATAAAGTTTGTTGTAGAATAATTTCCTTTGGATCCTGCTTGATGAATTGAAACTCTTTAAGAGCCTGTGCACACCTATTTGTGTTAAAGCATTTTTCACATGTTAATAAATGCATAAAAAGCACATTAAATATAGATCAAATAAGTTGATGGCGCTGTTCCCACCCATAGCGTTCTGTTGTAACAGCATGTTTAAAATTTTAGAACACGGCAGAACTTATTTCAGTACATTAGATTTCATTGGTAAAAGTGCAATGGATGAAAAGTGCATGCAATAAGTGCCATGAACGCATAACTAATGCGCGCTTAAAATCTGCATATGTTTTCATTCATTTTTATCCACTTAATTTGAAATGTTTTTATCAATACTGAGATAATTACTTTATATTATTAATATATTCTTATATTGTTGTTATTATTACTATTATTATTATTATTATTATTATTATTATTATTATTAGCATTTGTATAAATCTATGTTTTTTTAACCTTTTTATTTGTTTATCTATAAAATGACACATTTTATATTTCTCTGGTTAGTTGAGTCCCAGGAATAGAGTCTACTCCAGTTGACCAAACATGAAATAGGTGGTAGGCGGTATAATGGTATGTACTCTTGTTGCGGTGGTAGTCAGCATATCGATGCTGACTACCCTGACAACACTTACTCCGACGCCTTGACACTGAAGGGCTCCTTTCCCACGAGTTGCAGTGGTAGTCAGCATATGGATGCTGACTACCCTGACAACACTTACTCCGACGCCTTGACACTGAAGGGCTCCTTTCCCACGAGTTGCAGTGGTAGTCAGCATATGGATGCTGACTACCCTGACAACACTTACTCCGACGCCTTGACACTGAAGGGCTCCTTCCTCACGAGTTGCAGTGGTAGTCAGCATATGGATGCTGACTACCCCGACAACACTTACTCCGACACCTTGACACTAGAAGGGCTCCTTCCCCACGGTTGCAGTGGTAGTCAGCATATGGATGCTGACTACCCTGACAACACTTACTCCAGCACCTTGACACCGAAGTTTGCTGCATTATATTGATCGCTATGATGACTGCACTGTATGCACTCATGTTTTTGACTCTAAATGCTGGATGGACCAAAAATGCTGTATCCGGGGTCCATGCAGCATGTGAAATCAGTACTGTGAGTATTCACAGTGTAGTCCTCTTAATAAACTGTTGATTACCATTTTGAGTACCAACTAAACTGCACATGGCAACATATCATAAGCACCATCTGTAAGTGTGAACCCTAAATCATATCAAATCCCGTTTCTGACTTTTATTTGTCTGCTATTTTTTTATCTCATCATTTAGTCAGTCAGAGAATAAAGATGAACACACACATGTTTTGTTTTCTGTACACGTATAGCAAGGTCCCAACCTTGACAACATATTTAAACTAAGATTAACTCTACCTTTCTGATTTCCCACATGTCCAAATATTTCTCTATCCATTCTCTAAGTGTATCCTTCCAAATACTCACCAGCTGTAATGTGTTCATTTTATTAAGTTCTTAGAACCATTAGTGCAAATGCTAAGCCTAGTTAACCAATGACTTATTCTAGCACCATGGAATGAAAGAACTGCAAGCTCAAAACAACCATGTCTCTCTCCAGATTCCAGAGCTTTTGTGCAACTTCTCTGATATAAAATGTAAATATTTCATAGCTAGTACGTCAGCTTTAGTCTCTGCTTGGTGTAGTATTTGTATTCTCTTTCCATGCAAACCTGCTTGAAATCAAAATAGATTTGATGTATATTGATCAACCATTTTTTAAAACGTACCTTAGTATGTCACTTTATACTTTATCCCCATTGTTTGTAAATGTACCCCCTAATCTCAATACATTTATACCAAGCTACTCCGTATACATAAAATGTTTTCAAACAATATTCCTTCTGATTAGTTTTGCATATGCTTTATTAAGTGCTTATAAATTCAGTGTTATTTTGAGTAATATTAACAGACTGAAGTATCCAGGTGGTCTTCCCTTGGGGTATATGTATCACAGGTTGAAAAACCTAAGATCTACATTACAAGACCATTCAATTATAAATATATCTTGTCTCAACGTATTCATGCCTTTTAACACAGTTACTAAAATTAAGAATTTGGCAGCAGGATAGCTTATAAAACATGCAGGGTGCCAGGTTGTAGCTATGTTGAATTGAGAACAATATCTAATCTTATTTTGCCACATGCTGCTGTAAAAGGGAGTTGCTTTAATTATTCCCCCAAGACATGGAAGTTGGCACTTTAAAAAAAAATTAGCAGAGCAATCTTTGCAGGGAACCCCATCTTGTCTGACAGATCCATTGTGTAGTGCGGGCTTATGATTTCATTACTTTCGGACATTAAATTGTTTAGTGAACTGAGCTCATTCCGCTCCCAGCATGTTGCGTCATGAAACTCCTTTGCAGGATTTTGGAGACTTCATTATCTTTAGTAACCTCTGTGACATGGCCTTTTGACTGGTTGCCGTTTTCACTGTGTGAGGTTAGGCAACCTCAAAGCACACGCTCTTAGGAGTTTTTGTAAAAGATTCTTTCACAAGTCAAACTCTGAATCTTTTCTCTTTCAGTATCTTACACCATTCTGTATGAGATGATTTCTGTCTGCCTAGTCTTTTATGAACTGTAACAAAGGATAAAAATCAAAGCTCTGTGAGATAAAATAGGAAGTTAACTTGTAGCTTGGAGCACTGCTGAAAACGCACAGCACAAGCATGACAGAAATTGGTGGGTGGAGTAAACTCTATCAATGTTTTCTTCTAACTGCCAGTGTTGGTTTACAGTCATTTTGTTTACACTACACAGTACAAGTCCATCAAGAATAGTCTTGCATTTTGTAGTCCATCTTTGTTAAATAAAAATAAACATAACATTAAAAGTGTTTACTGTCATCTTTTCTTTCCTCCAAATGTATGGTGTAAGTTGTTTTTGCACAGAAAACTTTCTTTGTGAACGCTAGATGAAACTACCAAGAGCGGCTTGATCAGAACGTTGAAATGTAACGTTCTGGAGATACAATCTTTGAGCCTGATTCATTACATGAAAAAACAGTCAGTATTTAACTTATGTGCAAAACAGTGTACTAATTTGCACCCCTTGCATTGTAACATGGTTTTGTCCAGGAGACTGAAATAAGAAGTTTCTCAAGTTAAGATCCTTAATGAATCAGGCCCTTTGAGTTCTGCTGTTGCTTCCCCGCTCTGCCGGTTTACCATTCTGCATCGTATTTGTTAGTGGAATCTATAGACTACAAATAGAACTGGGATGATGACGACAGTGCCCATTCATTCTGCTCTGAGGTGTGTTCTGATTTACAGATGGAACAAAAATGATAGGGGGGAAATCCACACAGAACGAGTAAGTCCAAATCCTGCCTGAGAAATGTGTGAGAGGAGAATGTTTCACAGAAACGTTGTGAAAATTTTGCTCATCTCTCAATTGACATTAATGAGAAAAGTGTAGATGCTGACAAAATTACAGTAAACATTGTATTTTTTAGAAATATGATACAGTTTTGACACAAATTCTCTCAGTTATGGGGTAACCCCTAATATGATATTCCTGCATCTATCCACCACCACTAGCCCCCAATACATCTTTTTGGACAAGTCTTTTACAGCACTATACTGGAAATGTGACCACACCAAGATCAGAAGAACTTGAACAATGCCTAAACCAAGTACACCAGACATCCACCAGGCCGGCTGAAGAAAAGAAACACAACCTGAAGAGAAACAAGGAAACCCTTCGCTAAGCGACTCCACAAACAACCCCCACCCAAAGGATCACAGCAACAAACAGCTAAGGAAGATGGAAATAGACAAATAGCGGTCATCTTCTAACCGCATTTACCAAAAAATGTTTGTAGAAACCGATGGAACAGAATTTAAAGAGTCACCACAATTATTTTAATCCACATGCTCTGCAGTATTGGGATAACTGCCTAATATTGCAGCATGTATGACCAATATAACTCAGACATATGGGGAACATATCAAAGTGCGGTTTTTCCAAGCTGTAATTTAAAATGTGTCTTTTTATTCTGTTTTCAAACTGTGCAATTTATCAAAGTAATAACTGTACACGAAGCCACATTATTTCAAACCGGAAGATTGCAAACTACAATGTTGTGTTTGTGTTTTGGGATCCATATAAACACTGCAATCTCACAAGTAGAAGTTTACAAATTCACATGCAAAAATGGCCGAAAAGACTCGGATATTAATTTGAGAGATGGGTCAAATCCCATGTGTTTTGTTTATGGTGCCTATACAGTTTAACAGGACATCCCTTAAATACAGCGACAAAATAGCATCAATAATATGTTTAAAAACAAATCTATTAATATGTACAACTTTAAATATAGAATACATATGAATCCAGATATCAGATGTGATAATTATCATCAACAACAATTAAGCTTGCATCAGGCCTGTAAAACAGAAAAACGTGTATCTTAAAGATACATGTTAGTCACAATTGCACGTCCCAATTGTTTAATGAGGAGCAAACAATTTTTGCTGGATGTTGGATTTGTAAACCTTCAAATGCGATCTGCAGATTTATAAATAATGCTGTTTGTGTTTTGAAACCGCACCAGGTTGATGGCTGTTGTTAAAGTGCATAAAAAAACCATACTTATAACATTTAATACACATTAAAAAGTTGAATTAGTTCAATATAGGAGGTAAGAACAATATCTTGTAGCTATAATCATTCCAGTAATCACCAGTAGAAAAAAATTAAATCACTAACCCTACAATATAAGTTGCCTTATTTAAAGATCTATTAAAAACAATCACATATATATATATTTAATCTACTTTTATAGACCTTAAGACTAGGGATGAGCGGGCTCGGATTCTCGCAATCCCAACCGCCCGTACAGTGTGGATCCGAGCCCGATCCGAGCACTGTTCAGGTATTCCCGCCGATCGCAAAACTGAAAACGAGGCTTAACGTCAGGATCCCGCCGTCGGATCTTGCGAGATCCGGATTCTTTATATTCCCCGCTTGCCGCTGCCATCTTCACTCGGGCATTGATCAGGGAAGAGGGAGGGCTTGTTAGGTGTCCTCTGTCCTGCTCTTTCTCGTGGTGCTGTGCTGTGCTGTGCTCTGTCCTGCTCAGTCCAGTAGTGCTGTGTCCTGTGCTCTGTCCTGATCAGTCCAGTGGTGCTGTGTCCTGTGCTCTGTCCTGCTGAGTCCAGTGGTGCTGTGTCCTGTGCTCTGTCCTGCTGAGTCCAGTGGTGCTGTGTCCTGTGCTCTGTCCTGCTGAGTCCAGTGGTGCTGTGTCCTATGCTCTGTCCTGCTCAGTCCATTGGTGCTGTGTCCTGTGCTCTGTCCTGCTAAGTCCAGTGGTACTGCAATATAACTACGTTCACTGTTCCTGCAGTATATAAGTCCATTGGTACTGCAATATAACTACGTTTACTGTTCCTGCAGTATATAAGTCCATTGGTACTGCAATATAACTACGTTCACTGTTCCTGCAGTATATAAGTCCATTGGTACTGCAATATAACTATGTTCACTGTTCCTGCAGTATATAAGTCCATTGGTACTGCAATATAACTACGTTCACTGTTCCTGCAGTATATAAGTCCATTGGTACTGCAATATAACTACGTTCACTGTTCCTGCAGTATATAAGTCCATTGGTACTGCAATATAACTACGTTCACTGATCCTGCAGTATAAGTCCAGGGGTACTGCTATATAACTAAGTTCACTGATCCTGCAGTATAAGTCCAGTGGTACTGCTATATAACTAAGTTCACTGATCCTGCCGTATAAGTCCAGTGGTACTGCTGTTTAAGTCCACTGATCCTGACGTATATGTCCAGTGGTACTGCTATATAAGTTCACTGATCCTGCCGTATAAGTCCAGTGGTACCTCTGTATAAGTCCACTGATCCTGCCGTATAAGTCCAGTGGTACTGCTATATAAGTTCACTGATCCTGCCGTATAAGTCCAGTGGTACTGCTGTTTAAGTCCACTGATCCTGCCGTATAAGTCCAGTGGTACTGCTATATAAGTTCACTGAACCTGCCGTATAAGTCCAGTGGTACTGCTGTATAACTCCAGTCCAGTGGTACTCTCCTGTGCCGCATATAATTTTTAAAGCCTTTGCCGAGTGTGTGTGGTTTAGGGGTACGCTCTCTTGTGCTGCATATAATGGAGAACAAAAATTTGGAGGATAAAGTAGGGAAAGATCAAGAACCACTTCCTCCTAATGCTGAAGCTGCTGCCACTAGTCATGACATAGACGATGAAATGCCATCAACGTCGTCTGCCAAGGCCAGCTACCTCGGTGCAACCTTTTGGCCTAAAAACAATATTGTGAGGTGTAAGGTGTTCAGAATAGACTGGAAATGAGTGAAAATGAATGTTATTGAGGTTAATAATAGCGTAGGAGTGAAAACAAACAAAAAAAAACAGGATTTTAGTAGTTTTTATGCTTTTTAAAAAAAAATAAGAACCCAAAACCCAAAACCTTGAGGGGGGTGTTTTGGCAAAACCCATTAGAACCCAAAACCTTAAGGTAACCAGAACCCAAAACCCAAAACCCAAAACCCCAAAAGTGTCCGGTTTACATCCCTACTTAAGACATTTTTTACATTGCCCGCGCTGTGGCTGTGTAGCTGAATTTAAGCTATTGCCTTTTAGTATCCACCATTTTCTGTATAACAAGGCTAATTAGCTTGCTATGGTATATTTCAATATTCACAATATTATCTCAAATATCTTCACAAATTATAAGCTTTTAAACTTCTACTTGTAACTCTTTTTATATAAGTCAACTTGTATTTTAGGTTTAGTGTCTCTTTAAAGAAACATAAGATACTTCACCACTTCTGGCTGACTACAAAACATGGACAATTGTGTGTGATTTACTGGTCTGGTCTGTTCCTCCCATGACTCCAGCAAACGAAAATGCCCAAAGGCTTCCTGCCATGCAGAAGCTCAAATGGCAAAAAGTTGATTTTAAGCAAAGCCTTCAAGGAACGATTAAATATCTCAACTAGGCTGTCAACTTGTGGATGGTAAACAGACATGCTAACCTAGTGGACTTTCAGGAGACTCAAGAAACATTTAATCTGGTGGGACATGAAATTTCTTCCCTGGCCTGTAAGGACAACTTCAGGTAAATTCACGTGGGAGAGAAAAGTTCAATTAATTTGCTAATAATCAATATCTGCTTATAAACTTATATCCCTTGATGAGTGTTCTATAGGGGATTAATATCCAGATGCCGTCATCTGACAATTGCAGACATTCAGTGCAGTAACTTGCTACTTTCTAAAACCCTGGATGGTAGAAGCAGGCTGTGATTCTGTTCTTTCAAGGTTTCTGTCCCTTTCCAGATGACCTCATTATGATACAGTACAGACCACAGTCACTACATGAATCCTTAAGAGAGTGGGCACTATCAATTGATCAAATAAAATTTGTTTATGCTTATCCCTCCGATAAAGAATCAAATTTTAGAGGATAAAGCAACAGAACCTGAAGTTAGTGAAGGGCACAAGGGGAAGAATCAAAACATTTTCACTTATATCAGACAAGGTGCCATTAACATTATATGAGCATTTACAGCAACATTATCACCAGTATTGGCATTAATATTAACACCAGCTTCCCAATTAAAACCTCTCATGAGAATCAGTCCTAATGATTCTTTTTCCTCAGGCTTCCAGTCGGGACAGGAAAAGGTCAGGAGAAAAGGGCATGCTTCTAAAGGGAACTCCGTACCCAGTCTGAACTTTCTAGGTAGTTCTTGAGCATAAAGTACAAAAATCCTGAACTTCTGGGCCTGGGGCTGACAGGGATGGACCCACCTCCAGCTTTAGAACATGGGTTGTTCACTAAAAGGCAAAAGCCACTCGTACAATGGGGTAGGACTTCATGTACCCATGAACCCATCCAATGTGCAGTATATTTTTCTAAGTCATTTCTCTTGGTGGTATCATGACCTCTAATAGAAAGATTTTTCCTGCACCAGAATTTAAAACACTTTTACTATTTCCACCAGTAGCTAGAGGAAAGCCAGCCCCAGGATGACTAGTGCTGTGGTAAAGACGTACACAAAGGAATAACACATCTGTAGACAGATTGTCCTTCAACCTGTATCCCTGACAGGTGAAAGGCTCCAAGCCCAATCCAAGAGAGTAGGCAGACTTGGGAAAAGCAAAGAATCACCATGGAAACCTGCTGGATGGCTAACAATCAGCAGTCTGGATGGGTACAGAGATGGTTTCACTTGGTCCTTGACACTGATGGATGCAACAGAATCCAAAAACCTATTTGTGTCTCTCTCACCTTTTTCATTCACAGATCTCCAAAAGCTGGATGCCAGTGAAATCCTAAGAGATGGAATGGCCGGAAATATTGTTGAAGACAAATGTGTTGCCCCATCTCAACAATTCGCACAGCTGTTGCCTTCACACCAGCCCCTGTAAGTGCAATTACCAAAATCCTTGAAGTAAGTCCTGTAAGGAAGTGTTCCAAAAATCCCGGCTCTCACAATCTTAACCAATGTATGTACACTTGTCTGGAGCCATTTACTACAACAGTCAGATGTAGGGCTTAAGTTTAATATGCTTTGAAAATATTTAACCCTAAAGCACTACTGATAAGCCAAGATGGCAACCTTGATGTTCTAGTAATCCCCGGCATCCCAACATCCTCATTCACCAGACCGGCATACTCCATTTGTGATTCCACAATCAACAGGGGAGCTAGGCAGGCTGGTAAAAAGGATTCAGAACAGAACTGAGCAATATCAACTCTCCTGAAGATGATTAAGTTATCATCTTTGGTATGAGAGTGTTAATGGGCACCTGGGAGGGCAGGACCAATTAAGTTGTTTCTGCTCTGAGTTGTTCCTCCTGATGCACAATCCACTCCTACTGGAACTGTGATATTAGGTGCTGTGTATGCTGATTTATATGCTCCTTCTGGGACTGCTAGAGTCCTTTCATGTGCTGCATGGGGATCTTCATTATAGCGTACCTGCCACCAGAAATAGACTCAATCACACTTTCTGACACCAACTTGTAATGGTCACAGTTGAGAAGACAGGGAAGATTCAAGTATATGCAATTTTATCAGAAGTACAGGAATCACAAAGCGACAGGTGCATTTCAGGAATAAAACAAACTGACACATAAACATGGACACAGAAAGTGTATATACATTGAGAGTCTGAATATCCAAGCCTAGTATAAGCCTGGCAGATATTTACAGAGCATTAAACACAGGACATGCTTTCCTCATAGTAAATCAATTTACACGAGCATTATAGAGGACATATCCCAGTCCAATTATGTGAGGAAGGGGTGGAACTATCATAATCCATGAGAACAATGTTAACCACAAGGCAGATCTCCACTCTCCCACAATGACCAACAGGTCAATGTGAGTGGAGATCTATAGTTATCTCACATGATGCAAAACACACAAATTTTGTGCTGGTGTTACAGAGCAAACTGAGTCGCCTACTGACATTTGTACAGAACACATTTCTCTTTTTATTTCATTACTATTAGCTCATCTACTTGGATTTTTGTGTGAAACAAACATTGGTGAACAGAGGTATAAGTGAGTAAGGAAGAAGAGTTGAGACTGTGACTGTTTTTGACTGCTTGTCAGTTTGTCCTATTTATCTCTTCATCTGCTATTGTGAGACATGGAGGGATTAGCTAGTGTTATTTTGCTACAGATTATAAAATTGTCATTTGAAAATAAAATCCACCATTTTTGACTCGTCCTCAATATAGACACTACTGTCTGCATATAGCTAAGATGTCAATTTTGATGTCATTTTTTACTATCTCTATTTACCAAGAAACTCAAAATCATATTTCTAAAATATCCTCATTGGATTTTACTGCAACAATTCTGAAACTGTTGAAATTGAAGGAGTCTGCTTTTGGTAATAAAAAAAGTATTGTCTTTTAGTGCTTATATGTGTCATTTGGCATCTCAAAAGCATAACTTCAGAAAGGCTTCATCGAAATGTACTGTGTGTGGAGAGGATGGCTTTTTATGCTGCAGCAAAGTAAAAATAAATGTTATTTTCAAGATATTATAGGTGTCTTTTTTGCAAATCTCAAAATTATAACTGTACCATGGCTTTCTGCCATTAATAGAAAAGAATTACATTTTCAAAAAACAGATATACTCAAACAATAGTTATATTCTAGTTTATTCTAATCTATTGTAATGATGTATGTTTTGTTTTCAAATTCGAAACTGGAGAACATACAAAATGTATTTAACTGTACACACTTAAATTGGTTCTGTAATGGGGATTTCATTTGTAAGATTATTTTTTTTCTTTCAAAACTACACACAATTGCCCAGTGGTTAGCACTTCTGCCTCAAAGCACTGGGGACATGAGTTCGATTCCCGACCATGGCCTTATCTGTATGGAGTTTGTATGTTCTCCCTGTGTTTGCTCCGGTTTCCTCCAAGTGCTCCGGTTTCCTCCTACACTCCAAAAACATACTGGTAGGTTAATTGGCTGCTATCAAAATTGACCCTAGGCTCTCCCTCTCTGTCTGTCTGTGTCTGTGTGTGAGTGTGTGTCTATATTAGGGAATTTAGACTGTAAGCTCCAATGGGGCAGGGACTGATGTGAATGAGTTCTCTGTACAGCCCTGTGGAATTAGTGGCGCTATATAAATAAATGATGATGATGATGAATCTGTAAATCAATAGATCTATTCAATAGATAAAGATAGAGGAACTGATTCATCTACGAACATAAGTCTGGATGTAGACAATGTACAATAAGGGTGTGCCAAAGGCGTGCCAATGCAGAGGAGGCCAATTCAAGTTCTGGGTTGCTCATACATGTACATGTGTTTTAGCTGTATCATTTGCACCAGCTACAGGTCAAGTGTAAGTGCTGACTGATAGTGATGACTGACATGACATAGGTTTTAAAAAGTATATGTAGGATTTCTACTAGATAGCACAGAGCATGTATATGCAAGTAAGAGAAACTATATAAAGAGATTGTATGCATTAAGAACATTCTGATTTATGTATTTAATGCAAAAAAAAATGAAAACACAAGTTTTTATTAATGATTATTTTATTATGAGTTTGTCATTTCTCTCAGATTTTATTTCTTTCATGCTTTCTGGTGGGACTTGATATTGCACATATGCCTGTCTTAATCATGCAGTCTGTTCTGTTTGTTAATATACTACAAGTATTGTTTAGGCAGCGCATATTTATACCCATATTCAAATGGCAACGTATCTTGAGATCCATTTGAATACGGTGGAAGTACGCTCATGTTCCATGCTCATTTTAAAAACACAACTAGCGTGCAGGTTACGTTCAAAGATGATTTAGTCCCAGAGAGAGACCATAACAAAGATAGGGAGACAAAGGAGGAGAGAGAAATCTCATCACATGCAAACCCAACCCAAAACATGGCGTGTCTCCTGATCATTTTGTTCTGTGTATCCACTTTATAGAACTAGAACTATTAACTTTTTCAGAATATAGACAAAGCTGCAGGTGCACATGAGGGTATTCTGGCCATAAGACAAGTGCTAGAAACCAGAAATGTTTTAAGAGATAAATAGATAGATAGATAGATAGATAGATAGATAGATAGATAGATAGATAGATAGATAGAAAGATATGACTTTTATATTTGTAATACTGATATTACTGGTTATATCCTATTTGCTATTTAATATGAGAGTAGTGAAATTTTCTTCCAGAAATTTTGCAGATTTAGTCAGCGAAATTTGTCATCAAATGTTCCCAATCCTACACCAACCTCAGCACACAAAAGAATGGATAGGCCATTGCTGTCACATGTCTGTCCTAGACATTAAATTTCACAAATCTATAAATTCAGTGCACAATTCTATGATGCAGAATTACAAAGCAAAAATGGAAAAAACAGATTGTGTTGCCGACACTTTTCCCATCTGTGAAAAGGCTGTTCTGTCATGAAACTACATTTGCATGAAATGTTGCTACAATTGCACTCATCTCTGTTCTTAATATATAGCTGTCAGCTATACATGGGGAAGTTTTCAAAACGGTTCTGGGTAATACTCACCTCACATTTGCCCTTGATCAGAGTCCTTACCCAATAACCCCACACAGCAGAATAAATTGACTGTTATTGTCCGAGCTCTATTGAATCCACCAAAAGAAATGGTCTTTACATCTCTTTCACTGCAGTTTCACTCATCTTCATTGTCAACAATCAGACAAAAGAATTTTGCTATGTGATTGGTATGTTATGTCAGTTGATGAATAAGAGCACCATATTATATCACTCATCTATGGCTGTCCAAAACCAACCCATTAAATAATATTGGTATTGTAAATGTATTTATGCAAATTAACATTTCTATTTCTCAGTAATCTTGTCTTCTTATAACAACATGCACTGAAAAAGAGGAACATCTTCTACTCATTTTACATTTGTTACAGCATTGACCCCCTCATTAAAAATATATATTTTAAGTTACATGCTGATGATCTCATGTCAATTAATAAGTCTATAAAGGAGGATAACGGCCTTGGGCAACAGTGGCTCCTTTTGAATTAGCATGGCTCTTTTCAAAATTGGGTCATCCAATTTGGCAGTGCTTCAGTGAGCTGAACAACGCAGAGGTGAAAAGCCAACTGTTTAGAGAGATGCAGAAATTAACCTTTATTCTGCTGCTTGGCCTTTTGTAAAGACCTATAGCCACAGACTAGTATGGTCAAGCTAGAAACATAAGTCTGAGACGCATATATTAAAATGGAAAGAAGTGACACTCCTCAGCAATCCATCTCATCATATTGCCCCAAGGGACTGGCACTGTAGTTACGGAATGCAGCTAAACATGCTGATTTGTGCAGGCTTGATTACAGTTGCTCATAAATGATTGAGATGCTGTGAATTCTGTTTCAATTGTTTGCAAGATGAATCTGATATATTTTCATATCATTTTGCAAATATTCATAACATGTAAATTGGAGGCTCTTGGTATTTCTGTATGCAAAGCAGCTGTATTTTTTATTTGTTTTTTTCATTGTTTTTAGTACGATTTCAGTATTGATTATTATTTTCACCTTTATTATCCTCCAATTCTTCACTGTCAGAAAAATAAAAAGACTGGACATATTTAAACAAATTTCCATATATGCAATCATAGGCACAACTTATGTATAATGAATTTAGCATGTGTCTCATCAGCAACTGAACACTACCAGTAAGTCAGTCAAAAAGAAGTCTGACAGCTATATTTTTATTCAGTCGGGATCCATTTATTGCTCTTTTTTATTATTATATTTTTGTTCCATAGTGTAATAAAATCACTCTCACCAAATACTTTTCCTTTACAATAATTGAATATTTATAGGATTTTTTTTTATCATAATATGCCTACAGAAATGACTTCTTCCTGGCAAAAAGTGACATTTTACATATTCTATTAATAAAAATATTTTTTATTAATGCTGCTTTTCAACAAATCTTCTCATTTTTCTGTTTTATTCCCTAACAGAGAACTGCAGGCACTTAGCATGGTCATTTAATAATTCAAAATATACTGCTCATAATATAAGTACAAACCAGAATATGTCAAGAATACTTAAGATTTTTTTTAATCTAACTTTGAAGCCTTTTGTTTAATTATATGACATCATAAATATTACTCACACGGCAGTAGCATTAATATATTTGACTTATCAAATACATTAGATATGTTAATACATTAGAAAATTTTGTGAAGAACATATCCCTGCACGTGCAGTCATTGAATGTAATAACATGCGACATAGCATGTTCTATCCACAGCATAAAACAACGATGACACATCTTTCCACAAGGATTTAAAAAAAGCAGTTTTTTTCTTATTCTGTACAGATAAGCTATGCAATGTGGCAGAGTTCATAAATTTTGCAACATTTATATATACATATTTTAGAACTAGCTTATTTCACATTAAAATGGATAAAAAGGGGATTACAGAAGGAATATCTGTTCTGACAGGGAGCTGGTCTTCACATTTGATTTCAACTGTTGAATAAATTCACACTGGTGAGATTTAGATAAATAGTTCAGTAGTTGGTCAGATAATCTCTTTCATAAATGATCTAATATATTGGCTTATTTGCTCTAATATGTAATGATAAGCACGGTTGTTGCACACGATCTGGATTGGTAGATATAAGTCATATCTGATTACAAGCTTGATATTGTAATATAGTATGAATAGTGTGAATATAGTATGAATGTTTGAGAAGTAGGAGTTTTTCAAATCCTTCGTTCCTAACTACAAAAACACCACAGAGAGTTTCAAAACCGAATATAATTATTAAACAGACATTATAATCTGGCCAAAAATGCAACAATTTTTAAGGAATATAGAGTGTAAGAATGAATAATTTGCTTTATATACAAGTATACTGCATACATTTTCAAAATAATGCATTGTAACTTGAGCTATGAAGAAAATAAATTTGAAAAAAAAAACAATTATTCCACATACCACCATTGTCATCATAGGCAAACCAAGGGGGGTTTCCAAGTGCCTGGGGCACTGAATAATTGAGGTGGCTGGACCATGCTCCCGCTTCACACAGCTCTGCTTGAAAAGGGAGAGCTGCATGCACCTAACAGTAGTCCATGCAGCATTGCCCATGTATATTATGGGGATAAGAAGAGTTGGAGAGCAGCCAAGCACTGTCTAAAATTATAGCTACGCCCCCATGTATGCTGGTCACTCCCACTGGCGGCGTGGGTGTGGAAACCCCCCTCTACAAATCCTGCATTTGCCCCTGGTCATTATTGTCAAGTGACGGTCTAAATTTTCAGTGGTGATGCATTTGAGAATATTTAGAGGTATGCATACCCTAAACACAAGTTCTATTTTTTTGTCTGTTGAGCTTAACTATACTATGGGAGAAATCCAATTGTCGGCAATGTGGCATGCGGACATTGCATTGCACACATTAACGCCAATTAAGATAGGAATCTCTGGTCAAATAAGACCAGAGATTCCAGCCATAAAATTGGACATTCAAGAAACACCTCGCCCCGAAATTGAATTTCCCCCTATTAGTTGTTGCAGATTGCACTTCTTTTATACACTATCCATATGCAGACACTGGGAAGTTCTTTATGGAATAATACCTTCATATTAAACTGTGCAGTTATATCAGCGTACAGACAGACCACATTTTGCATGTAACTCAACATGATCGGAAACTAGAATATTGTTTGTACCACAGAGTACTTTACAATAATACAAAGTGACAATACAATAACACATTTAGGAACAGCGACACCTGCAGTCCCTCCACTGTAATCGCATAAAAGCAATTTTAGGTCTGTGTCTATTGCTGTATCACAACACCTCTGCTCAACAGATGAGGCTTAATCCACTAGACCTATCTTTCTAGATAGTCTGTTATGTCTTTCTCCAGCTAATGGCTTGGTGAGAATAGCCACAATATGTCCTCTGTTGGACAATATTGCAAGTTGAGAAGAGCTTGTTCCAGCAAATCTCTTAAGGCATGGTACTACACATCAATGTGTTTGGTTCTGGGATTGACATGTTCT
This sequence comes from Mixophyes fleayi, assembly GCF_038048845.1. NCBI lineage: Eukaryota > Metazoa > Chordata > Amphibia > Anura > Limnodynastidae > Mixophyes > Mixophyes fleayi. The sequence continues at coordinate 131,767,603 of NC_134403.1, forward strand.
GTTTAAACATTCTTGGTTATCCTCAATGATTTCTGTAGGTTCTACTTGTTGATGTCCCAGATCAGCTTAGATTTGTCTCAACCATGTCACCTCTTGACTTGTATGTGGTGCCATCACATATTCTGCTCCTGTGGTAGAAACTATTACAGATTATTGTTTTCTACTTGTTCAACTGATTAGTCCTTCATCAAGTAGAAATAGATAACCACTTGTGGACTTCTTGTCGGTAGTGTCTCTGTGGTGCCCCAAAATCTGAGTACCCTGGGGTGTATCTATATGTTTTTAATTTGTTAATTTAATTTGTTAATTGTTAAAAGTGTTTATAAAGATTTAAAAAAAAATAAAAAAAAAATATTTTCTTGAGGGAGAAGTGACAGTTGGGAGTGGTTGGTGGTTGCCGGGAGTAACAGGAAGGAGGAGTGTGTGGCATAGCAACAAGTCCACTAACTTTGGTAATAACTGTGAACTCCCAGAAGGCAGTGGGGAGAGGAAAGTTCTAGACTTCTGAGGGAGAGAGATCCCTGTGTCTGCATAGACTGAGAGAGAAGAAGATAAGAAGTGAGCCAAAGAGAGGTGTGAGTAAAAAGGAAAGTACTGAAAACAAATAAGCAGTATAGAGATCTGTGACATCACACTAAACAGACTGAGCTATGTACTGAGAACAGTGTGAGAGGAGAGAAAATAGAGAGGTCTGTGAATACACACAAAAGAGACTGTGTAATACAAAAGATCATCAGTTTATTTGGCGTGAAAAAGTAATTTATGGGCCCCAACCACGTGCAGCACTTCTACAAAATTCCTGTGCACAGTTCAACCCAGGACTGAGTGTAAAATATGGTAACGTTACCAGGGATAATATTGGTGCACCAAATGTTTTAGTTGAATATTAATGTTAAGTGATTTACCTGAAAATTGATTTATTGTATATTATATGTTAAATGCTATTGTGCTCTATGTTGATCAAATGGGTGTTTTGTCATTGCCATTGAGTTGAAGGGGTCAGTGGCGCGGTGGCTTACCAAAATTATCTTCACCGCATTATTAATAAACCCAAGTTATTTGACCAATCCTTGTCCCTCTCATTGAAGTATTTATCTCCTGACCACCGGATGTCCGAATAAAAAAGAACCTGAATCGGGTCTGGAGGACAAGGTAAGGGAAGGAAATCCCATCAGTACTCGACCACCACATCTCCAGCTCAATTTGTGGCCACATATGCAGTCAGATTACTTTTCCTCTTTGCTGAAAGTTTAAGTCGTAAGTTGATGGTTCCCTTTAAGTAACATATTAGTCTTTTAACAGCATTCCAGTCCATGTGACTTGGTTTGGAAATCTTTCTACTCAAAATTCCTAATGCTGTAGTAATGTCAGGTCTTGTAACAGTGGCAATATGCAACAATTTTCCTATTGCTTTTATGTACTTGTGATTGTCTGGTAATAGTATATCTTGTTTTTCATTTTTTTAATGTACCTAGTTTCCATGGGAGTACTTGACGGCTTTGCATTTTGAATACCAAACTCCTCAGTGGTTTCCTGTATCTTTTGGTTCTGGCTTAAGATAAAATTACCACTTTCTTCTCTTGCTATTTGAATGCCTAAATAGTGCATTATAGTTTAGAAGTCTTTTGTTTCAAAATCCTCATAGAGAATCTGTAATAATTCAATTTCATTTTCTTCTTGCTCAAAACATACTACAAGATTACCCACATAAATTAGTAGATAAATCTTCTGTCAGTCATCCTCTTCATGTATAAGCAGGGGTCTGCTTTGTTTCTCATGAAGTCCTTCGGTATGAGTGATTCCTTTATTTATCCAAGCTCTCACTGCCTGCTTCAGTCCATATTTACTTTTCTGGCGTTTGCATACTAGGTCTGGTCTTTGATGATCTTTAAATCCTGGTGGTTGTTCCATGTAAATATCCTCCTTTAGCTCACCATGCAAGAATGCATTTCAGTCAGAGTTCAGATCTTCCTATCGGCTACCCCATTTTATTCTGGTGTGTAGGGTACTGTCTTGTGGTGCTCTATGCTGAGTTGTCTTAGGAAGTGTTCTGTTTTGTGTACTGTAAATTCACCACCATTGTCACTATGAAATGCAAGTGGATTTCTTTGAAGCGTTTTTCTAGTTATTGTTACATAAGCCTGTACCTTGTCTAGTACTTCATTTTTGCTTTGTATCAGGTAAGTGACTGTGTATCTGGAGTAGTCATCAGTGAACGTCACTATATATCTGTTACCTCCTGGTGTGCGCACTTTCATAGGTCCACATATGTTGCTGTGTAAAAGATCAATTGGTCTCAATGCTCTACTCTCACTTTGTTATTACTGTGGCTCTTCCTTTTATACAGCATTCACACCTCATGGTTGTTGAACAATCTGATACTGTGAGATCCTTTATTAGGTCTCTCTTTTGCAGTTCATTAATGCTGTCTGGGTGTCTGTGTCTTAGTCATCTGTGCCACACATGAACACAGTCACTGTGTCTGTGTCTATGCATAATCTCACCTGTTATGCTGCAATGTCAAGACGGTACAGGTGTTCTTCCACTTTGGCTGTGGCTAATACTTTTCTTCCATTCTAGATAATGCCCATGTTATCTTGGACTTTGATAGTAAGTCCTTTAGCCGCCTTGTACCTTACAGAGAATAGCCCACCTTCAAATCTGGGAACATATAATACATCTTTAATTGGTATTGGTAAATTACTGCCTTTTGCATTGGAGCAGATGAGCAGACTGTGTCCTATACCTTGTCCTGCTCCGTCTCTACTGTATCTGCCTGCTTGGAGTTTCTGAAGTACTGGTACTTTGTGTTTATTGTCCTGTACTGTTTTACCCTGTATAGTCTACTGTTTGAACCATGTACGGCACTGCGGAAACCTTGTGGCGCCTAACAAATAAACAATAATAATAATAATAATATACCTTCCACACTAATATTTGTTCCATTTGCAAGACAGATTGCTTCCTTATGTTTCATACCATTTGGGTCTCATGAGTTACTGTCACTTTATAAGAGTGTGGCATCTCCTCCATCTCAACGACCAGTGCCCAGTGTGGGTGCACTGTGGGGAGAATAAAAGCATTGAATAAGTGATGTTACTCATTTCAACCTATTCACTACCCTCTCAGGTAAGGATTTTTTCTCAAGTTTTCCATAAACCATACCCCCTCACTGTCAATTTTGGTGGGACAGTCCCAATTTAAGGAGACTGTAGTGTCCTCCTGTGGGTTGCACTTTATTCCTTGATCACAGGAAGTTGGAAGTTATGTCGCACACACCAGAGGCAGGTGTCTCTGTTGCCCATAGGAATTGAAGGGTGATTTTATGGGAGAGGTGTTGTAGGTGGCTTAGTGCATTGGTAGCGCAATGTACACCTCCCCCGTCCATTGCGATGTGTCCATGCCTTTTGGAAGAAGTGTGTCTGTGTCCTGATTTAGATATTTTGTTGGGAAGTATGCCTATATATACTATACTCTAGTTTTAGTTCTTCGACTGAAGAATGTTTCCTTCCTGTATCATGTAAAACGTTGATATATTTTGTGAAACATAGCACTTAGTGCATTTAGTAAATGTCAGAAGATGAATTTGTAAGTCCTTTTAAACTAGAGTGCAAAAACATGGCATTTTTGGAAAGCTGCTTTATAGTCTACCACAGAGAAATGGAATCATGTGATTCACAGTTTTACTTAATTGCCACATATACAAATGATTTAAATTAGGCAGTAAATTTTATCTGAGAATGCCCTAGAATTGCTCCTGACCTACAAATCAGTTTCAGATATGGGCTTATATAACATAACTCTGCTACAATGCTGGCAGAAATTATATGGAACAAATTGTAACTCAAACTTTTGAAAAGGGCTTACAAAAACACAAAATCAGTCACTGCAATACATTTTCATTGGAATTGTGAGGAGGCATCAAGTGGGGGGGCTTAACTGAGCAGACAAAGGCAGTTGAGTCCTCTTATTTTCTTCTAGGGTTCCCTAGCACTGGTGCCAGTGAATCGGAAATGATTCGCTAACAGTCAATCAGTGTTTGGGACAGTGAATCAATCAGGGCTTACTTCCGGCCATTTGAATGTTTGGCACCGCTGCAAGTCAATCAGGGCTTATAGCTTCACCACTCTGCACCCATATGACAGCTATTATATAGCCATCCCATGCAGCATGGTTTCATTCTTTAGGCGAGAGGCAAGCTGAGAAGATCTCCAGACAAAGGAAGGTGAATCAAAGAAGAAACCCGGATCTAGAAAGAAGCCTAGATGAAGAACAGAAGGCTGAAGGAAAGGCGTAAGAGCGTGAAGAGGACAGAGGAAAGAGAAGCGCAGGACAGGAGAAGAGGTGCCACTGGATGAAGGTTCTGGAAGAAACAGAAGTGCCAGGGAGAAGCAGCAGGGGAAGTAAAAGACGACGATGCCGGATTAAGGTAAGGCCCACGCCTACACTCTGTCATGTCTTGGACACAAGAATCTGGGCATTTTTCAGGCACTAGGTCCATGCGGCAGCAGTGAGTACACGGCCCTGTGTAATTAGGAGTATGCAGGTGTATATTTTCCTGTGGGCGTATTATTGTAAAATCAGAAATATCCTGTGCCACCAGTTAACTTCAGGACTATTTATTATACACAAAATTAAATAAACACACAGGGATAAAAACACTAAAAAGAAATTGTGGCTGCTAAACTGAGGATAGATTACACCTATGAGGTTTGACTCTTACCCCACTAAAGATGGATTTCAGTGTGTACAGAGAAATTCATCTCAGCCGGTCAGCGGGGTAGCCAGCTTGTTTCTGTCACAGCTGCTGGGATAATAAGTGGTCTTAAGATAATACACTATTGACGGCATCTCTCTTTTTCGGTATAAATTATAAGAAAAAGTGTGTTGGGGAACCTGCCTAGCGGTGCTACATGGGTAATTACAAGGAGTTTTTGACCATGTTGAAGTTGATCTTTGACTCTCCTTCTCGCACCACCAATACCTCTACAAGTCAAGGCCTTCTTTGTTTGTAGAATTTTATAGAGGCCACTAAGATGTCCAATTTGTGGCCTTCTGGAAGGGGCTGGGAATTTCTTTCCACATCATCCTGGTACCACATCCTCCTGAATGGAGAGTTGGATCAAGCAATTTCTCAAGCAGTTCTATGTTGCTTTGTCTTGGATGCCCAGGTCACCTTGTCCCAATTGCTTGCTTGGACAGAGAACTCATGGAACAACCTGTTGTGGGAATCCAAGGGGATATCACGATTGTACCTTAACCACAGTTTCCACCTTGTGGTCATCTTATCTTCCCATGCCCCCTCTTGGATTCCCTCACAGAGAAGCATGTTTAGGATCTCTAGGGTCTGTGGAAGAGGCTGCAGGAGTTGCTGAAGATTGTGGTACCTAACCAAAAATGGTTTGTGAACCAGAGTAGAAAGGAGGGGCCAATAATTTCAGTGGACAATAAAGTGTGACTTTCCATACACAACATTGTTTAAACTAGTGTCTAACTACATTGATCCATCCACAATCAGTAGAAACCTAAATCTGGTAGTATAAAGGCTAAGACTACCACCTTCCTTTTAGACCCACCTGGTGCTTTACATCTCCTTTCTGAAACTGATGGTGAAGGATCCATTTCAAAGAAGAAAGATGGCTCCTCCTATTGCAGGAAAGGTAGCAGGCCACCAGGAATACATCAACCTGTTGATTATTGATTCCTGCATATCCGGGAAGAGGTGTGCAGTACTTGGTGACTTTAAAAGTTCTGCCCTCAGGACCACTCTTAAATTAAGTTGACTAATGTTCATATTGTTTCTCTGCTGGTACTTTATACTTGTTTTTTTGGCTGGGACTTCATTGCTCAGACTTCATTCCTCATAGATACTACCGTCTCTAGTCCATCGACTTCAGTTTTGTCCTTCACGACCTGTCTTTTTAGGGCTTGGCCAGTCATGGTCTATTTCTGATAGCTACCCCAGTGAAGTGGTTCTCTCCTGGGACCAACCAGCAGTGTGAAAATGATGACATTAATAGGGAGCATTATCATCTGTGTATGCCATCCACAGAGACTGCTCATTCAGCACTGGCTAGCATACAGGTCTCAGTAGCTCTCTATGTGGATAGGGGTCCCAAATGCTGCCATTGCAATCTCTACTTCTGTGCTACTACAAACACAGAAGAGTAACAGTAAATTTTGAAATCTAATATCTCAGTAAGCAAAAATCTCTGGTAAATTGCAAGGTTCATTTGGCATTGCCATTTAGAATGGTGTACAGTTCCATGAAGTTCAACATTTTCTAAATTATAAATGTGTTGATCCAGAAGAAGACAAAACAAATGCATGTTTTAAGGACAATCTGAATCAAAACGTACAACATCATCATCATCATTTATTTATATAGCGCCAACATATTCCGTAGCGCTTTACAATTGGGGACAAACATAGTAAACTAATAAACAAACTGGGTAAAACAGACAAAGAGGTGAGAAGACCCTGCTCGCAAGCTTACAATCTATTGGACAATGGGAGTTTGCACATGAAGTTAAGTCTACATTTGCAGTCGGCCCAGCCAGACTGCAAAGGTAAAAGTGACAACAAATAATTCTACATTATTCATAAATTGTGTAGACTGCAATTTACTTTTACCTGGCTTTCAAGTCTAAATTTCTAAATTTCATCTGTATTAGTTTTGTGGGAATGACTCAGTTGCAACATAGGTCTATGTTTATTTCAGTTCATAGATCAGCACAGGATTATTGGCAAAGTACACAGGCATATGTGCCAAAACAACTCTAGGGCATGTGAGTTGCCCAAGTTCAACTTGAAACAACAAGAGGTGATAGTTACATTTGCCTTCACCTTTCAGTTGCATACCATACCTCCAGGATCAAGTTACCTGCTCTTTTTTAAATTATACCAGGAATGGGAAGTGGGTACTAAATATATTTAAAAGTGTATTGGATGCCTAATAAGAAATTATATTGCTCGCTATAAAAATTAGGTTGCATTATTGGGTTAACTGATCAAATTGGCAATTACCTCAATGGGGTTGTGTTATGTCTTTGTATCAACACATCTAAAATTAATGTACTCATTGCCTACGAAACAGGTTACCTAACTGCTAAGTCAGTCCATACAGTCTGTACTTGCTAATACTATTCCTGTTATTGTGCTGCCTTGTCCTTGCATACAATTCTTTACTAGTGACCGAGAACTCGGCTTATTTTCTAACTACAATAATGCGTTGCTTGGCTAGTCTATGCCTAGGTTCGTTTTCAGTTCCTTGGTTAAAGCCATTGTGCCCATCCCACTCTGTGCCCCAAGCGAGAGAGTATAAACTGCTAGCAACCCACTGAGTCCACAAACTGTCAGTATTGCTTTCAATTGGGTTTGTACCTATGTGTCTAGCAATGGGATATATGCAATGCGGTTAGCAATAGAAGTGTGGGCTTTCCCAGATGGTATTATTACAGTTCTGGATAAATAATTTTTTCTGTCCTTATGAAAGGTTCAAATCTACTTTCCAAGTCAGTTTGTTTAGGAAGAAAACAAGCATTAATCAGCTCCTAAGCATTGGAAAGGCATTGATTTATTATCCATGTTTATTAGAGAGGAAACATTACAATTTTTCTATTACTTCACCATCTCCTTCTTAATAGTTTAATGGACACATGCATGAATTAGCAAAGCAGCATGGTTCTGAATGCTGATGGTTCAAGTGTTTGCTGAATACAGTTTTATGCAGCACTGTGAACATATATATGTTTGAGCACATCTTCCCTGAACTATCAAAATTTTTGGTAAGTGGGAAATAGGGAGACAAAGTTGATCATTCTAGGTCACACAGGGCCGTAAAAGACCCTATTTGTTAATATATATATATATATGCTATTTTTACATTTGTTATGCATCTTTCATACAAACATGAACCTGGATACATTCAGTGTCAAAACAATTAAATCATAAGATTTAATTCATGGCAATAACTAACTATATGTATTTGCTTAATGTGTCTTAGAATACATTAAAAGGCTGTGTCGAAAAAATAATAGAAATATTCCACCTGCTATTAACATAACAGTGTCTGCAAGTGACCAGGGTATTTTTACCACTGTGCTTTCCAAATTAAATGCCAAACCTTACTAAAACAAGTCAGCACTATGAATCAAAAATCCGAGGGAATTATACAACCTGAAAAACAACTATTTAAAAGCCAGAAGCAACAAGATGTGCTAATAAGAAATATTAAAATGCAGCCAATATGAATGTCTAATAGTGAAAAAGAAAATATCAGCAAAACAATATGAATAATTCTAATCAAAGCAGCAATAACATTAGAAACACATAGGAGAAATAAATTATTATATATATTATTACTATATTCATAACTAGCAAAGTGTCTTATTTTATAGCTTTGACCTGCTTACAAAAACTATAATCCTAATAGGGTTATAGTATTATAACCCTTTTGCTGCTGAACAGTATTTCAGGAGTTACCAGCTCAGTTCATAGAATGCAAGAGGAGGAACATAAGAAAAGGTAAGTAAAAGTGAAACATTTTTTGTATACCAGTTTTAAGGTATGACTATTGAAACATACGTGATATTGACTTTATTCTATTTTGTTTAGCTTTGGTTTCCCTATCATTGCTTTGTGTAAACATTCATGCCATGTTTTTTAACTAAACTCCTTATTGCCCTTTCATCAACCTTGTTTAGTTTTTGATCAATGTATCTGCAATATTATGATCACTCTGGTTTGTATTTTGTGCTTTGTTACCGGGGTTTCTCCACAAGGTTGAAATAAAGTTTTGTTTCTGTATGCAATTTGTTGGTGTAAAATTAACAGCAAGAACAAAAAATAAACGATGTAGCAAAGTAGTAATACACGCCCTCCTGTCCCCTGTGCTTCTGGTGGTTCTAACACAATGCCGCATTTTGTTGTTATGTGAAAGCTGTATACAGTTGCATTTTACCTGTGATCCTTTCCGAACATGACTTGTACTTTATTAAGCACTATATTAACCACAGGGGATAGATACATTTTTGTTGGACAATAGGAACAGTATGCAAGGCAGGCTTCTAACTATTTGCTTGTTATGGAGTTCAACACAATACTACTCCACATTTTACTTTTACTTCCTGTCTATCAACAGTTCAATAGTGCAGTTCTCAATCACAAGCACAGGATTCATGAGACTGTTGTGTAAAGAGGAACAAGACAAATGATCTGGAAGAAACAGATGGGCAATATCTATAAAGAGCTATATAGTAGGGGTTCAACAGATGGAGAATAGGGAAAGAGCAATAATTTAACTAATGGTCTTTGCAATGCACAAGAACAGTATCCTAACAGTATCCTAATTGTTATACGATTGTTATACGCATACTACCCCATCCATCAATCCAAGATCCCTTGTAACACCCTCAACTGCTTCCTTTCATGACCACCATGCTTTTATGTTTGTACAAATCATGAAAAGCCTCATTTTTAATCTATATCTAAGTCCTGACATGAGTTTATGGCCAGGTACACAAATGAGCAATACAATGCTGCACATTCTTGATACATTTTGAAACAATCATGATTCAAGGTGAAGATGACAGGACTAGGAGAGACACTAGATGTCAGGAGTAAAGCAGAGGGCAGAGCCCAGGATGACACCAAGCAGAGTTGTAAGAATAAGGAAATTGCGGTGTTCTTGATGGTGAGGGAGATTGAAGAGAGATCATCATCATCTTCATCAGCTATTTATATAGCTCCACTAATACCACAGTGCTGTACAGAAAACTCACGCACATCAGCCACTGCCCCATTGGAGCTCACAGTCTAAATTCCCTAACACACACACAGATTGTGACTCTGGGAGGAAGGATGATGATAAGCTTTGTTTTGGAAATGTTGAGATTTACATAGTGCTGGACATCCGGGTAACATTCATGATAGAAGATAATGGGAGAGATTAGGGAAGGAGAGGTAGATTTGGGTGTCACCAGCATAGAGGTGGTACTGTAGGCTGAAGGGAGATAATTTGTTCACCAAAAGAAGAGGTGTAAAAAAAGCAGATGGCAGAGAACAGAATAGATAGTTGGGAGTGATGTGAAGGATGTGGCAGAGGTAGAGATACTGAAGGAGTGTTTTGATACTTAAGAACTGAACCAGCAACTGTGACAAAGGGTGTGCAAGTAAAGACAGCAGTCAAAAGAAGTAGAAAGGTTCAGTTGAATGAGTATGGACAAGACTCTGCTGTAAATAGATTGTTGATCATTTTGTGAGAAAAAGTCAGGTTTCAGATAATCAAGAACAAAATTAGATAAGAGAAAGTGAGATATGTAAATGTAAGTCATTCTAGTAGTTTAGAAGCAAAGGGAAGTAGGACGGTTGTTGGAGAGATAGGCTCGATCGAGTGATGGTATTTTTAGGATTCGTGAGATGAGCATGTGTGTAAAAGAGGATGGGAATGTTCCAATGGAGAGTCAAAGGTTAAATCGGTAAGCTACATGCAACAAAGCAGTGTGGGAGAGGGAGAGGTAAAGTTGGCATGGAATAATATTAAAGGGACAGTTTGCAGGATGATATGCGTGCAAAGATAGGGAAGAATGAAAAAATTAGCAAAATACATTTTCCAGTGTTAGAGATAGGGACATTGTCAATGGGAATGTTGAAAGCACATAGAATGAAAGTTGGCAGCTCAAAGGATAATAAATAATTGAGCCAGGCAGAAAAATTGTCTAAAAATGGAGTGAAGAAAATGGACAGGTGGTGTGTAGTTGTAAGAAAGGCATAGAGAGGAAAGGTTGAAAAGATATGACTCAGAAGGTGTACAGTCATGGCCAAAAGTTTTGAGAATGACACAAATATTGGATTTCACAAAGTTTGCTGCTTCAGTGTTTTTTGTGGGCTTACTCCCAATGGTACCAAAACATCCTCCAAGAGCTACTTCTCCCAACCATCCAAGAACAGTTTGGTGAAGAACAATGCCTTTTCCAGCATTATGGAGCACCTTGCCATAAGGCAAAAGTGATAACTAAGTGGCTCGGGGATTAAAACATCAAAATTTTGGGTCAATGGCCATGAAACTCCCCAGACCTTAATCCCATTGTGAACTTGTGGTCAATCCTCAAGAGGCGGGTGAACTTCAACACTGCAAATATTGACTCTTTGCATAAACGTAATGTAATTGTCAATAAAAGCCTTTGACACTTATGAAATGCTTGTAATTTGACTTCAGTATACCATCGAAACATCTGACAAAAAGATCTAAAAATCCTGAAGCAGCAAACTTTGTGAAAACCAATACATGTGTCATTCTCAAAACTTTTGGTCATGACTGTAGCATGTGCAAAGTACCATGACACCATATCTATCTCTGTGTCTAGGAGTGTAGCTGAAGGAGAGTCCCCCATAGGGGAGAGCTGCAGGAGGAGATAGGGTCAGGTTTCTGTAATGAGAAGAAGTTTTAGATAATTTTCAATGAATAGACAATGAATTCATGCAAATTTTTTACAAACAGATCTCATAATTTGAGTGCACATGGAAACGGACAGGAGGGTAGTGGAGAGATGTGGGTAAGGTAAGAAGGATTTGAAGTACTAAGTAGATGAGAATTTTTGTAGTGGAGCGAGGAGAGAGAGCAGATAGTGGGCATTTCACAGTCATCAGGTTTGGGTGAGATGTTGCCAACCTGTTGAGAAAGAAGACATGAAAATGATTTATGGGTGTGAGTTTTTTTTCTGCTTGTGTAGGGTGCAAAATTAGATGGGTGGAGGAAACAAAACCGTTCATGGGTGCAGACTAGTGACGAGGGAAGTAGTGGGGGGGATAATGATGGGTGAGGGAGAAAAAGGATTCTGGAGGGTGAATAGATGTTTGGAGAGAAGTGTGGTGAATCTGAGTAGAAGAAATAGAGAAGGTAAATTAAGAAGGTGCATGGTGAAGTGATAAATGTGCATGGAGGTGAAATTATTGAGACAATGAGGAGGGACAATTGATAAAGATTTGAAGGGCAACGGAGGTGGAGGTTTATTTGCTGTACCTCTGGCCTGTGTAATGGAATAGTTAGACTTAGACGCTTGGACATATGGTACAGGGCACTGAGAGTTGGGCTCAGGACTCCAAAAGCCTAACAGAAAGGGCAATAGCAATATCAGGTGAGCTCAGTGGGTCCAAGATGACAAGAGCAATAACAATTAAGTCAGGCTTTACAAAAAACTCTTATACACAGTTAATCTGTTTTTACAATTTTGTGGTCTGAAATATGAATTCACATATCGACAAAAGTAAAAACACCCCTTAATTAAGTTTAATTAAATTTAACTCTTAAAACACTGCTTGTTGGCACCTCATTTATGTATTAAATAAGTCATATAATTATAAGAGTAAAAGGAGACTGGGCTGTATTTGTTTTTTTTTTTTTATATTATTAGAAAACTTTAGGCACAGTCAGTTGTAAAGGTGTGTTAGATGCAAACTTTTTTCTCCACCCTTTACTCAAAGCCTAAACTGAAACAAAGTCCATAGTATAACAATGAATATTAACTTAGGCATGAAAAACGTTGGCAAAAGCAAAGAACGGATAGTAAACATTATGAATACTCAAAGGTTCACTACTTGATAACCACATCCTTAGTATTATGTAGCTCTTTTGTCATAAAGTCAACTATGCAATCTAGAATAAATAAACAAGAATTCGTAAAAGTAGATATTACTATTTAGCAGTATTTAAGAGGGAACTTCTTTGTCGTGGTGCTAAGCTGAATGGGTCATCCCAGCATGTAGTTTTGACTTGTTCATATATATTTCTGAAAAGGCTTTTATATATCTCTAAAAATGGCATTAGCCTCATATGTGCAGCAACAGATCAGCTACAATACCTCCACCAAACCAGTCTCCCATCCAAGAGCAATATAAAGTTACCAAATTCCACTCTCTCATCACTAGTGCCCTGTATGAGCTTTATACAGCTCTCATATTAGAAATTTTCTTAGCCTGGTTGGGTTGATGGACTGCAACTGAAGGGTGATCTATTACTCCATGTCCAAGACTAACAATAGCCCCAGCAAATGGCCTCATTTGAAAGCATTTCTCTGAGATAAATAGAAACCAGAAATGTTTGCTTGTATTATACATATTTTCTGTTGCCTGCCTCTGTACCACATCAATTTGAAGCTTTTCTTTTTCGACATGGCGTCCAGTCCTTCACCTCATTAACACTTTACATCCCAGATGTTAAGTAGAAGTTCAGCTGAGAGTCATAAGTCTTCAGTATTTACTATAGATGAGCGATTCGGATTCTATTGTATCCAACAGATCCGAGTTTTACTAACCCGAGCAAGAACTCAAATTAACTCAGAAATAGCAATACAATCTAAAATAAATTTATGATTGAAAATAGTAACCAAAGAGCTAAAAAAGCCATTATAGTCAAGAAGACTATGGGTTGAACTATTATTAATATAGTATATTAATAAGTTTAAAATATTCTCTGTTTTGAAGACAATTATTGTTTATTTCAATTCCTTTCATTGAAATTGATTAAATCAATATGGTGTTGCAGAGCAGCAATGATAAAATACAGGCTGGAAAATACAGCCACAGGTATAGCGAGAGTGTTCAGTAGAACATATACAAAACAAACAAGCACAAAATGCGATCTAAAATAAATTTATTATACTTTTGGAAAATAGAAGTAATCAGAGAGCCAAAAAAATAACTAGTTGAACTACTATTAATATTGGATATTGTTGCGTTTAAAATATTCTCCATATTGTCAGTGGCAAAGCAAAAGCTTTTTTTGAAGACAGTTATTTTCTTTTTCAAGTCAATTAATGATATTCTGAAACAAGTAATCAGAGTGGCAAAATATATTTTCAACTATATTTTATAGCAGTGGCTGATTTTCAAGATAACATAATTCTATAGGCCCTCCATTCCTTATCCCAATGTGTATTCAACTGGTATGGTGGCAGCTAAAAAAAGATAATATTCAACTGTTCTTTGATTTATTTTGCTGTGACACTGTAATATGGTACTTTTATTGTTTATTAAACAGGTACTAGTACTGGCAGTAGTACTACTTATACCAATAAAAAGGGTCATTTAAGAACAAAGTCTTAGAAAGGGGCTTCCAAAACACACTTTATGATATCTTCCAAAAAATAACGCTTTTAAACATTACAGGAAAACATAATGAAATCAAATTGATTGTGATAAACATGGTACAATAAAGAAAATTGCCAACATCCCATATACCACACACAGTGGCAAAGAAACACTCAGACCATGGTCATATTTTACTAATACTGGGCCTGCTACTGCTTGTACTAGCATGCTTAGTGTAGACGTGAGTGCCTACCACAGTCATGCAACTGTATCTTCTCATGCATCACTTTCTAGCTCTAAGTATAGGTTTATAACCTCCAACATAGGCACATCAAAAAATCAGAAGAAGACTGAAGCTGAAGAAGAAATAATTGGAACTTCACATGATGCTGAGGAAAGCCTAAGGGTGTCCATGACTTGTATTTTTGACACTTTAGAGTCTGTCATTATAGAGTAGATTCCTCCCCCTTTTCCAGTTTTTCAATCATTCGAAAATTATTATTAATGGTGAATTAGAAATTGAGAAAGCTACTTTGCATGTTCTATTATGCTAGAGAGGGGAAAGATAGTGGAAACAGTAACAATGATAATGATGATTATAATATAAGTGTTGAACTTTGACAAGTTAATGACGATATTGATGATTTTGTTAAGGCAGCATGGTGGCGTAGTGGTAGCACTTCTGCCTCACAGCACTGGGGTCATGAGTTCAATTCCAGACCATAGCCTTATCTGTGTGGAGTTTGTATGTTCTCCCTGTGTTTGCGTGGGTTTCCTCCGGGTGCTCCGGTTTCCTCCCACACTCCAAAAAACAAACTAGTAGGTTAATTGGCTACTATCAAAATTGACCCTAGTCTCTACTGGTCTGTCTGTCTCCCTCTCTGTCTGTGTGTGAGTGTGTGTCTATATTAGGGAATTTAGACTGTGAGCTCCAGTGGGGCAGGGACAGATGTGAATGAGTTCTCTGTACAGCACTGCGGAATCAGTGGCGCTATATAAATAAATGGTGATGATGATGATGATGATAAGGCAGCTACCTAAAAGTCAGACACCAGTACCAACACAAAAGGCCAAAAGACCACCTCCTACATGTATAAATATATCTATTCCAGATAACAAGGTAAATATAGGGAGAGACCCAGGTCATCTAGCCACCTCATCATGGTTACATCATTTGCAGAGAGTTAATCAAAGAAGTTTTTCACGAGCAGAAAAATCATATATAGTAGTAGCAGGCAGTCCGGCATTTGCTACAGGCAGTGTTTATAGATAACAGCTGTCTTCTCCAGCAACACCAACCTCATCATTTCTATCAAGTCTTGCAACAATATTGCAAATCCAAACAGACTACCCTAATGCAATTATGTCTACCCATGCTTGGGCTGCTGTTGCTGAAGCTGAACCTCTGTTACAGTGGGGAACATCTACGAAGAATAAACATGTTACAAATTATAAACAACAAACTGTGAAATTGACTGTTTCATTTATGTCCAATAAAGAAAGGGGGGACATGTTACTTTAATCCAGCACACTGGAGAATCCTTTTTTTGTTTTAAGCAACCTACTTAAACCTTATGAAATAGTAACAGGTGAAGTGATTTCAGACTAGAAATGCTCACTGACCCCCGTGTCTTGGTTTTGGTTTTGGAACTGGATTACCGTCGTGTTTTGGTTTTCATTTTGCCAAACCGCCCTTGCGTGTTTTGGTTTTGGTTTTGGTTTTCTTTGGTTTTGTTTTGCAATTTTCTTTAAAAATCAATGTTTTGGGGCATAAAATAACCTAATTTAGTGCTCCACCTGTTTCTTGCATAAGTAAGTAAGGTAATTCTAAAGCTAATATATTAGGAAGAAAACAGTTTAATCCCTGGTAGGCCGTCCTTAACTCTGCACACAAACCTGATTGTCTTCCTCTCCATCTTAGCCTATTGGTAATGCAGCCATCGTCTTTGGGTGTATATTACAGCCTATACTTATAGTTAAATATATAAAGAAATGGACAAAGTCAGTTTGGTTTTTGTCTCTCTAGGCCGCCCTGCACTTGTAGTAAATACAAAAAAATTCAGCCGTTATAGACTGTACAATATAAATTGAAATGGACAAAGGCAGTTTGGTTTCTGTCTCTATAGCCTTCCCCCCCCCCCCTCCACTTGTAGTTAAATCGAAAAAAAGCAACCTGCCTAGACTGAACAATATACCAAATAAATGGACCAAGGTAGTTTGGAGGCTGTCTATGACCCCTCCCCCCCCCCCCCGCCCTCTACTTGTAGTTGAATAGAAAAAAAGCAGCCTGCATAGACTGTAGAGTTAGAATATAAAAATAAATGGACCAAGGCAGTTTGGTGGCTGTCTATGCCCCCCCCCCCCGCGCTCCACTTGTAGTTGATTAGAAAAAAAGCAGCCTGCATAGACTGTAGAATTAGAATATAAAAATAAATGGACCAAGGTAGTTTGGTATCTGTCTGCATCAGACCCCCTCTCCACTAGGAGTAAAATAGAAAACTATTCATCCGTTATAGAGTCTAGAATATAAATAGAAATTGAGAAAGGCAATTTGGTATCTGTCTGCATCATAATCATCAACATCATCATTAGTGCCCTCGTCGCCTTCACAAATCTCCCTCTCATCCTCTTCTAATTCCAAAGTGGCATGCTCAATTGGTGTATCACCGGCTACACTCGAGCTGTTAAGGCACACATCAGCAGAACTGCTGAAAGGACCCTTCTTTATGGGTATACTGTCACTAACAAAATGCTCACGATTAGACATACCACTGGTGGATGGACTCTCCACAAGGATTGGTATCATTTCTGATTCAGAGCATACATTATCCTCTAATGCCTTACTGTTTTCTTGCAGCTCGGCTTTCACGCGTAACAGTAGTTATGCACCACTTTTAGACTCCAAATTACTTGGACTTGCTTGGTCACGAGTGACCGTACAAGAACAAGGCTCAGTAACATTTTTTGATCTGTCACTAATAGAGAAAAACAAAGGCCTCATTCTTTCTTTGCCACTGCGTGTGTAGAATGGCATCGTTGGCAAAAAAAATTTCATCGGCAGTTAACGTTTCCTCAGTTACACTTCTTTTTTGCTTCAACACAATACCTTTTTTTTGGTGTGTGTTTTTCCCTGATTTCAAAATACTATGTACTTTTACATAGGCTTTATCAGATGACATACTGGGAACCCTACCATCAGGACTGTTGCCAGCACCTGCTTGCTGATTCTGCTCGCCTGCTTTGAATCAATTTTAATGAGGCCAAAGCACTTGTAGTGCCAAAATTGTATTAGATAGATACTGCTGACAAATATGACTTTTGACAGCCAGAAAAATTACTGTAAAACACTGGGGAATATGGGACACCCCAAAAGCACTTGTAGTGCAAAATATTGTTTTAGATACTGCTGACAAATATGAGTTTTGACAGCCAGAAAAATTACTGCAAAACAATGGGGAATATGGGAGACCCCAAAGCACTTGTAGTTCAAAAAATTGTATAGATACTGCTGACAAATATGACTTTTGACAGCCAGAAAAATTAGTGTTTCACACTGGGGAATGTGGGAGACCCCAAAAGCACTTGTAGTGCAAAATATTGTTTTAGATACTGTTGACAAATATGACTTTTGACAGCCAGAAAAATTACCGTAAAACACTGGGGAATATGGGAGACCCCAAAAGCACTTGTAGTGCAAAATATTGTTTTAGATACTGCTGACAAATATGACTTTTGACAGCCAGAAAAATTACTGCAAAACAATGGGGAATAAGGGAAACCCCAAAAGCACTTGGAGAGCCAGAAATTGAAAAAAAAACCTCCTCTATCCTCCTCTCTTACTGCTCTAACAATTGTTATTAATTTTAGAATTGTATTGAATAGAAACAATAATGTGTCCAATTATTGTTCTGTCCCTGCGCTGATACAGCCTGTGACCTAACCCTGCTCTCTCCCTCTGTCAAATGACGATGGATTGCTGTGGAGGCTGGTATTTATGCTTTTCAAATCTCACGAGAACCGAGCTCAGAAATACGAATACGTCACAATGACGTTTTGCCTCGATTTTGATTCCGAATGGGCGGGAGAGTACCGAGCCTGCTCGGCTCAGTACTCGGATAGGCAAAATTCGGATGGATTCCGATCTTGGGGAACTGATCTCGTCCATCTCTAGTTCAGACCCAGTCAGCCTGAGTCAAGTCATATCACTTATTACACTAGAAGAAAAGCAGCTGAAAAAGCAGAATAAGTCTATGGAAACAATGATTCTGTTAATTATCTTGGTCCTATAGATAAAGCTTTTTATTTGTTTTGCAGATCCCAAGAGTTTGCACCATATTGAAATCTGATCACTACCTTTTGTCAGCCATGCTTGATCCTAGATTTAAGGAAACAGATAAAGATTTGTTAGTAAACAGGTTGGCAGGGGCAGGCTGGTATGGGGGGCAGGGAGGCATCTGCCCCCTGGGCCGGTCCTATTGTGGGCTACCTTGGGCTGTGTCACTGGGTCACCTGCATTGTTTTTCCTTTAAAATGTCCTAATCGGCTGCTGAGTCGAGTCTTGCCCCCGGGGCAAAAATTTGCCTGCCTCTCCTGGTTGTTGCTCAAATGGCAAAAAAAACTGTTGGTCCTTCAGCTTTTCCTGCAATTGCTGCTTCTACCTGAAACAGCACTGACATTATAAGAATAATCACTCTGATGATGCGTCACCACAGCAACAAGGTAAATGATTGCTGAAAGGAGCTACTTTCCAAAAATGTAGGAAAACTGTTATTTACAAAAATGAACTCTCTGTAACAGATTATTTCAGTGGGAATGAGCTTACATTGAGTGATGATATTAGCATGAGTGTTGGCACTGTGAAAGATGAAGATAATATCCCCTCTAATCCTGAACCCTAATTCCTAGTCCAAAATCCATAATCTTTTATTTTGTATGGGCTCAAACCAACTAAGGACTTCAGCCACAAAAAGGAAATTACATGTCACGAAAGTGTTTGACCTTGTTTACTATACGATACAAGAGTGGGGTGGAAGGCCATAGGACAATGTCATATTATTTTAATATTGTATTGTTTTTTAATTATTATTATTATTGCTATATTGCACTATTATTAATAAATTGGCATTTTTTACCTGTGTGTTTTATTAAACTCTCATTCTACTATCTATTGGAGGCTGTTCTTGCATTTGTTTAATTTATGTCTAACGATTTCTTCTTGTACTGTTGTCAAACACTATTAAATGTTTTGCTTTGTTCACCAGTGTGTTGTTATTAGATTGCCATCCTAACAAATATTTGGGGCTATTATTTCCATCTGTTTACTTTAGTAAAACAACAGGCAGTACATTGGACAGATAGTAGTAACTTCCACCACCAACATTGTGCTTAATAAACCCCTTCTCTCCCTTTTACTTTGTGTTGGTTAATCTAATATATATAAGCCTAGCGGCGTGTGTTAGTGTGTGTGTGGAAAAAACTATTTTCTCTGAAAGGGCTCATCCAATTGACCTGAAATTTGGTATACTGACATTATTTGACAAAAAAATTATAATAATGAAGTCAGTTAACTTCCATCATCCCCCCTTCCCCCCGTGGGAGGGGTAGTAAAGGCTAAATTTACCAGTTGAGGGCTCAAACTCTTGACCGTGTGGGTATTTATTTACCAGAGCCTGTGTTTGGTCATGGACAATTGTATGTCGCATTTTCACGAGTACGGAGAAGAAGTGATGTGAAAGTGCAGGTTATGAATACTGCCCTTCAAGGAAGACTGATTGAGCACAGCGATAAGGTGTTTAGCAGAAACGTTGTGTATCGAGAGGTTTTAGAACAGTAAGACGATGGAGATTAAGGATGTGGCGATGAAGATGAAGGATGAGGTGATGGAGAAGAATGATGAGGTGGTGACATGTGGACAAAACCACGTTAAAAAAGGGCGCTTACGTCGGGAGGTAACGCTCTTCCCCTGAGGAGGCCTGGCCTAGCCCCAAATGCATGACAAGAACCTTTTTAACACCTTAAGTAGCTTGATTTGACTAGAATGCATGAGTATCATGCACGGGTTAACTTGTATATATATATATACAGTCATGGCCAAATGTTTTGAGAATGACACAAGTATTGGTTATCACAAAGTTTGCTGCTTCAGTGTTTTAGACCTTGATGTCAGATGTTTCGATGGTATACTAAAGTCAAATTGGAAACATTTCATAAGTGTCAAAGGCCTTTATTGACAATCACATTAAGTGTATGCAAAGAGTTAATATTTGCAGTGTTGACCCTTCTTTTTGAAAACCACTGCAATTCGCCCTTGCATACTGTCAATCAGCTTCTGGGCCACATACTGACTGATGGCCGCACATTGTTGCCTAATCAATGCTTGGAGTTTGTCAAAATGTGTGGGTTTTTGTTTGTCCACCCGCCTCTTGAGGATTGACCACAAGTTCTCAATGGGATTAAGGTCTGAGGAGTTTCCTGGCCATGGACCAAAATTTTTGATGTTTTGATCCCCGAGCCACTTAGTTATCACTTTTGCCTTATGGCAAGGTGCTCCATCATGCTGGAAAAGGCATTGTTCTTCACCAAACTGTTCTTGGATAGTTGGGAGAATTTGCTCTTGGAGGATGTTTTGATACCATTCTTTATTCATGGCTGTGTTCTTAGGAAAAATTGTGAGTGAGCCAACTCCCCTGGCTGAGAAGCAACCCCACACATGAATGATCTCAGGATGCTTTACTGTTGCATGACACAGGACTGATGGTAGAGCTCACCTTTCCTTCTCTGGACAAGCATGTTCCAGATGCGCCAAACAATCTTAAAGTGGATTCATCAGAGAAAATGACTTTACCCCCTTTACTCAGCAGTACAATCCCTGTACCTTTTAGAGAATATCAGTCTGTCCCTGATGTTTTTCCTGGAGAGAAGTGGCTTCTTTGCTGGCCTTCTTGACACCAGGCCATCCTCCAAAATTCTTCACCTCACTGTGCGTGCGGATTCCCTCACACCTACCTGCTGCCATTCCTGAGCAAGATCTGCACTGGTGGTGCATTGATCCCGCAGCTGAATCAATTTTAGGAGACGGTCCTGGCACTTGCTGGATGTTCTTGGGCACCCTGAAGCCTTCTATACAACTATTGAATCTCTCTCCTTGAGGTTCTTGATGATCCGATATATTGTTGATTTAGGTGCAATTTTACTAGCAGCAATATTTCTGCCTGTGAAGCCCTGTTTGTGCAAAGCAATGATGACAATACGTGTTTCCTTGTAGATAGCCATCGTTAAAAGAGGAAAAACAAGGATTTCAAGCACCACCCTATTTTTAAAGCTTCCAGTCTGTTATTCCAACTCACTCAGCATGACAGAATGATCTCCAGCCTTGTCCTTGTCAACAATCTCACTTGTGTTAATGAGAGAGTCACTAACCTGATGTCAGCAGGTCCTTTTGTGGCAATGCTGAAATGCAGTGGAAATGTTGTTTTTGGGATAAAGTTCATTGTCATGAATTGCAATTAATTAAAGAGGAACTTTACTCAGTTGCCATTATAAAAACTTAGGCAGCAGACTTTGTGAAAAATAATATTTGTGTCATTCTCAAAACTTTTCGCCATGACTGCATATGTATTGTGACAAAAAGAGGTATTTGCCACAGGCTTCTAAAATAGGAGACAGGTATTTAGCTGGAAATCTGCAGAAAAAGGCTGCAAACAGCATTATACATTTGTACAGTGGTACACTTAAGTTGAAGAGATACAGGTGGAAGACATATGTGTGAGAAAATAATAGTAAAAAGTCTAATTTAACTTACATGTTTTGAAGTGGTTTAATGAAACATCTTTTCCACAGCAAACAGCACCCTGACACCTGTAACAAACTAATTTTTAAAAGCAAGGTGGGAGTGTCATCTGTCTATCAAGTTAGGGCTGTGGGAGGAGTGTAAACTATTTAAACCTGTCTGTTTCATTGCTCAGTGGTGACGATGCCAGATAGTGGCCGGGGGGCTAGGGTGTTGGTCTCTGTCTATCTAGTGTTAGGGTCACAAGAAAGAGTGTGGAACTCTGTGCTGTCAATTTACCATCCTGACAATTAAAGCAAAGTAAAAAAGCAAGAAGGTGTTCGTGTGTGCATCACCTGAAGTTTGCCAGTGTCACAACATATATATATATATATATATATATATATATATATATATAACATGAATGTCTTTTAACAATTATACCAATAAGTGTAAAGAAAAATGTTAGCACTACTACTTCTACTTGAAAATAAAAATGAAATTATTTAATATTTTAGCTTTCCTCTCTATCTACAGTTAATGTCATTCCTCACAGAGGTTTGTGCAGTTTTTTTTGTGATTTGTGTTTTTAGTAAATCATATTAAATATAAACCATTTCAAGAACAGCTAACATTTTCAAAAGCAATCAATCACCTGTCAGATTTGTCATACACTGGAGTAGGTGATATTCCTTCTGCCATTTGTCCCTTTGTGCTGTGAAACTTGCGTCTTTAATACATTTCACTAAGAATTACCCTATCTGTTATGTTTTGATGCGCTAGGCATTTGTGACACAAATCCTCTAAATCTATGGAAAATGTACTTTGTTAAAATGCACCTGTTGGCCGAAGATAGACAACAGTAATACTTGAAGTAGACAGCTTTAAAAAATATATGCTTGAGGATTTCTCTTTCTATAGAAAGGAAGGGATGGATGAACACACGCTAACATATAAACAGGGGCAGCCAGGAAGAGTCTTGGCGAAAAGCAGAATTGTGAGAGGAAAGATAGGAGAGATAGTATTGATGACTTTCGTGGATGTGCTAGCAGGTACAATGTTGACAGATGTCAGCATCAATCAGGATGTGGCCAAGTATATGAACAGTATGCCTATGATTGCTAGTTGCATGTTCAGATATGTTTGTGATAAGAGATTCAGCTAAAAAGGAATAAAACAGGCAGACTATTCAGTGCTAGCTCTGTTGTTCTGTTCTTATTGAAGAACACCGAATATGTGGGTCCTTCACAAAGATGTTTTTCTTTTTCATTCTTCTCATTCCATTTGCAAATGAATTCTCCTGCCAGTCACCTAGAAACTGACACTGATATTTTTTTCAACATGTTAGGACTTCCTATTGACTAATGGTAGCTAATGCATCTATGCACCATTTGGATTTAGCTTAAACAAAAATGTTCTCATTCTACAGTGCAAATTAATTATAAATGCCTACATGTAGAAGTTCAGTATTTTCTATATTGTTATTCTGATTTTATTTTAAAGTAAATAAATTATAACTCGCACATGTTCTTAAAAACCTTAAAGTGTGCACTTTGTTAGCAGTATAATAATATATACCAGCTATAGCAAATATTATTACATGCTTGAATACCAGATAAACAACAGCACAGCCATACATGTAACTAGAAGTCGCTGCATAAGCCGAGCTGAATTAAGGCTGAGTGATCTGTGGGACTTAAGACATGTCTCTCTCAGTGCCGTGCTCTCCATGTCTCTCTCATTGCAATTCCCTTCATGTCTCTCTCATTGCTGTCTTCTCCATGTTTCTCTCATAGCCGTCATCTCCATGTCTCTCACATTGCTGCCCTTCCCATGCCTCTCATTGCAGCCCCCTCCATGTCTCTTTCATTGCAGGACTCTCCATGCCTCTCATTGCGGCCTCCTCCATTTCTCTCTCATTGCAAGTCTCTCCATTTTTCTCTCATTGCATACATCTCTATGTCTCTATCATTGCTGTTCCCTCCATGCCTCTCTCATTGCTGCCCCCATCATTCATCTCTCACTGTTGCCCCCACCATGCCTCTTACTTTCTGCTGGGTACTCAGATCTGTTATTCTGTTCAGATGTGTCTCCATCTGCGTGTTGATTGGAAGACTGCACTTATCTTATTAAGCTCTCACCTGTCCTGTACCTATTGCTAGTGATAGCAGTGGCACACTAGCTTCCTGGTTCCTGAATCTGTGTTCTATGTACTTCTGAGCTTGCATCAGTAGTTCCTGACTCTGCAGTTGTTTTTCTCCTGGTTCCTTATACCGAGCTATGCATTTTACAAGTCTGTTGGTTCCTGGCTCTGCTTTCATTTTTCTCCTGGCTCCTCATAGCTGACTTTGTATCTGTATGCTATTCATATAGCTCAACTCAGTATCCCAGGGTATGGTAGTTATCTTATGCTTGCTCTGTGGCGCAGTGATCACTGACTATCTAAATCTGCACCAGCATTGCCTCAGAGATATTGTTTTTATTTCTGGATTTCCACAAGGACTGTGTATATATCTACATTTATTACTGCATTATTACTCAGCCCTGCATTACCACAGAACCTGTTTATCACCTGACTGCTGTTTGATTACTGCCAAATCCAGTGTGTGTTTGAGCTCAGTCTGCCATTATATGCAGTGTATTGCAATAAATTTCATGTTGTTTTTATTAAAACATCATCTCATATTCTTGTAAATTCCTTGCACCCTCCATGTCTCCCACAGACCCATATCTTGGTATGAGTAGACACCGTCTCCCAGCGGCAGCACCTAGCCCTTTACAGGAGTTAGACTGTTCTCCAACCAAGTGCTGCACACTCCTACCGGTTCTTGCAGCTTTGACTATCGTCCTTAGCACTAGGCCACCCTAATCCCAACTAGCCCAATATTAAATTAATAGTGTTTACATTTAATAAATAAGCCTCTTTCCCCCAACCAGCCCTAACATTAAAAGCTTTCCATTGTGATATGTACATATATTTCCCGTCCCCCACCATCACTGACATAAAATTAATAGCATCCCTATTTAATATGTAAATCTAACCCTCCCCCACCAGCCCTAATAAAAAGCATTCCCTTTAAATATGCAGGTCTATTACCCACCACCAGCCTAGACATTGAATAATAACTTTCCCATTTAATAAAAACTGTTATTCTCCGAACCAGCCCCATATTTTTTTACAGATTGGGCACCATAAAAGTCATGTCAACCCCCCCACCCCCACCACCGCCACCGCCACTACCACCAACACTCATGAATCCACCTTCCTAATATTGTAACTTAATTTTGTGTTTTTATTAATGAACTGATCTCACTTGTATCATGTAATGTTTTTAATCGAGCTGCTCCTTCCATGTAGGAGAGCTTCAGCGACTGCATACTGAAATAATTTCACAGGGCTCCAGTGCTGTTTTTTACATTACCAATAAACACTGGTGCCGCACACACAGTCTCAGAGTCGTAACTTAAAATTTTAGCTAGGGCGAGAAGAAAAACCGCCACACCCTTTTAACCAAATAAACCTAATATATTTGTCAACTGCAGTCCCCTTTATTGTTGCGCCCTAGGCGGTCACCCCTCTTGAACAGCCCTAGTTACAGCCCTGCACAGTCTATGGAGGCATGGCTGAGCAGATCAATAGAAGAGCTTGAAGTCCACATCCATATGCAGCAAGCTGTGAATGACGCGAAACACAGTATCCCTCCCCCACAGCAGATGTCACCTGACCTCTCCTCTTTCCATTTTCATGTGAAGCCCCAAATTATGTTATAGATCCCAAACTGGTCAAAATCTGACAAGTACAAACTATTTCTTACTATATATGAAAGAGCTATAGAGGCTAGAAGGAGAATAACTGATTAAAAAATATATATAGTAGATTTAATAGTAACTATATAGTGACTGCCACTGAAAAAATGAACAAAACTAAAAATAACATGAATAATAAATTAATGAATACATTGAAAAAAATATATTGCTAACTTTCAGACGTTCCTCAGTAAAAAAAAAATATCTGTCTTGGTCCTATTTATAATTCTAAATCATGGGGCTCAGAGAACAAAATGCCTGTGAAATCTTGGGACTAATGAAGGTAAAAATATCTTCCAGAGTCTAGACGGACTCCTTTATTTTATTTACCAAGCTTTTCCAAGTACAGTAGCCTTGACGGTGAAGAGTACATCTTGACTGGTATAATATTTTGTCATTTCTTTCCTGAGTGGCTATTTTAAAATCTTGTTATACTTCACATACATGACTTCCAGGTTGTAATGTTGTGGGAAAAGCTTTTCGCAGCTTCCCTGACTCATCTCAAGATGTCATGTAGCAGGATTTTTATGCTGCAGAAGCTATTGTAAAATGTGGAAAGTCGCATTCTGCTAGGTAACAATGTCTATGCTCGAGTCAATGGCAGGGAAACTATGGGTCACTCACAGGTCATTGTATTTTCTATATGCTGTAACAAATTGACGGATGTAGCCACAGACACTGCCAAATTTACTTACACGATTCTGTTACTATTATGAAAACAATGTACAATGTAATAGTGAACAAGACATCAACATGTGTTGGCTAAAAAAAACATTGTGTTCCTTTCTTGCCTGTACATATTTCAGTGTGTAGCTTCAAAAAGTGCATAAACGAATGAATAAACAAAAAATGGTATTGGTGCTCCCACCTTATTCAGTGGTAAAAAAATCTATTCAACTTATATAAATGTTATGGTTATTTAGAGAAAAAGAAATGAATGATAATAATAATAATAGTTATAATATATGCAAACTAGGATTGCTCATCACTGACATGAAGATAGCTGAATCACAGAAATAAATTATACAGTGAACATTCAAGGGTGGTCAATAGATGTGACTATTCTAGTACTTATTAATTTGCCTGTACAACATACTGTGATAATATTGATATCAAATAAGACAAAAAAGTCAATAATGATTCAAAATTAGCCATCATCATTGATGGTATGCTAAGATTACTTTGGGAATGTTGTTAAAGGTGTGTGGATGTTTAACTGAAGATCAGTGTTATAAACCTCTAGCGAGTAGGTAGAGTTTCACTGAATTTAGTCTAAAGCTGGCGACACACCAGGGCCGTCTTTCCAATCGGGCACGATGGGCAGGCCAGGTGGTCAGGTCAGGTGGCGATCCAGCTCCCTCCCTGTTCCCCTCCTCCGTGCTGCGCTCGCGGTGAATGTCGGGCGTGATGACATTATCACGTCAAGACATTTTCATTGAGGAGCGCAGTACGGAGGAGCCACATGCGAGAACGGAGAACAGCGACAGCGAATCAGCGAGGATTCAGAGAAAAGAAGAGAAGGGAATCGGAGTCGGAGAAAAAGGCGATTGAAAGGTAAGTTAAGGGGGATTTGATTTTTTAATTCAAGGGACGCCCAGTGAGTATATTAAAAAAAAAGTCCTTATGTATCTATAGTTTTACCTACAACTCCTGTAGCTAACATTACCTTTAATTATTCAGTGGATGGTTTTAATCAGGTGAAACGAATTTGAAAAAGTGGTCTAGTGAAAGTTTAAAAAACTATGTTACATTAGTTTGTGACCATGAAAAACATATTCTTATTCAGACACCCACATATTATATATATATATATATATATATATATATATATATATATATATATATATATAGGGGCCCCAGTGCACTGTTTTGCCCGGGGGCCCATAATGTTGTTAAGATGGCCCTGCGACACATGGATTGTGATTTCATTTGACAACACATGTGAATTGCCAAATTGATTGAGGTCTGGCCATATGGTCCCTTGGGTTGACTGTTCAGATCACTACTACTAGCTTCATTTTGGGAGAATACTAAGTGGGGATCTCTGTAATTGATGTTGCGTACATGCTTCCTTATAGACACAAGTCTAATAATGAAATGTTTTGTGAGCACCTCAAATGGAATGTTATTGATGAATAAATCTACACTGTTGGTATCTGTTTCCTTTTTGCTGCCTGGTAATGTACACCTCTTTGTATTCTGTTTGTTATGCAGAGGTCATGACAAAAAATTTCTTTCTTTATGAAATTGTCTGACTCTGTTTATACATAGAAAGGAGGAAGCGGTATTCATAAGAATACAATATACTGAATAAACCATTGTACAGTGAAGTAAATGTAGATCTGATGTTTGGAAAACAGTACTTAGATCCCCTTACATATATTTATCTGAGTTTGCAAAAAGTTATTTCTGTTTTCAGTATTCATTGGGGAAGATTCAATTGACCGCGTTACTCTTGAGAGTAATGCGGCCTGCGCACTATTACCGTTAATACAGTCATTTTAACCCGAATCAGCAGTGAAATTATCATACTAACTGTAATAGTATTTGAACCGCATTAGTTTCGAGCGTAACGTGGCCAATTGAATCTGCCCCATTTTTTTTTGTCACTTAAAATACTTCTACACTGGCATATAATAGGGATCAGTATATTTTTTTCAATACAAATTTTTCATATTTCTCATTCAGGATTATACACTGCTGCTCATCCCTATTCTGTCTTTTGTCCATGCAAAAGCCTTGTGAAAATGTTTTCTAGCTTGCAGCCTCTCATACGGATGTCAGCAACACTCAATTCTCCTAATTGCATTTGCATACAGAATCAGGCACAATCTCAATGGGATGTTATGATCTGCCTGTGTCCAGCCAGTTTCAAAAGGAGCACCTTATTTATTTCATGTACTATATAAACCATCATAAAGCACAAACCCATGTCCATGCCATTCAAAATGGGCACGTGATATAAAAAAAAAAAAAAGAAAACATGGCTTTTAAGCTGCATAAGTGACCCATTGTGAGCAAATTTCATGTAATCAAGTGCAGTGGCAAAACATTTCTTGGCTCTCTGCAGAGACGCCATTATCACAACAGAGTCCCTGTAGACGAACGCAATTAAATAGTGACAGTGTTGCATTCGAGCTTACACTTCTCTGAAGGGGTTAACTTTGTTTCAGGCCCGACCAATGAATGGATGATGGGATGGCCTTGGGTTCTTTTATAGGGTTTCTCATTTCCTGGTTTGCCTCATTCTGCTTTGCACGATCCTGTGGGAAGCGCACGTTGAAAGATAAGAACCCAGCTTTACCATAACCCTTTCTTCTCTTTATAGTGCTTTTCTGACTTTACTTGCTAGCTTAGTTTATTCTGTTTAATTATTAACAACCGTTTCATTGCATATCCCCTCTTCTTATTACCCCCACTTTTCTTATCTTTTCCCTTCCATTCTTTTCCCTTTCATTCCCCCCACCACTCCTTGTTAGTCCTATTTGCCTGGTTTTTCTCTCCCCACATATCCCTGGCCATGTCCCGTCCTAGGAGACTCGTTTCTCTCCCGACGCGATTGGGCTCCCCCTCCCCTCCAAGTAGCGGGCGCCATTTTGGCAGTCCCCATGGCACCCAAAGTAGTGCTGGTGGGGACATTCCAAGTACCCCTCCAGCAAAAGGCGTGCGGAGCATCCCCCCCTCCCCCAGAGCTTACCTGCTAGAGGTTGGAGAGGGCGCAGATCCTCTGCCGCGCAGGGTTCAGCGGTGCTGAGTGAACCACCGGCAACCTGACGCATACGTAGATTTCATGCCCCAGACCGGGGAGCGATCCCCGGCTCTGGGCCTCCTGGGGTTTCAGGGCTGATTAATAGGGAATAGCTCACTATCTAGGTGATTTTTTTGATTATAGGCCCGGATAATTACCCTATTTGTTTGGATACGTTGCAATCAGTGCAGGCCCTTTTTTACAGTTGTAGGTGTTCCTATTGCACATGACAAAACGGAAGGTCCCACTCAATGTTTGTCGTTCCTGGGCATTGAAATAGACTCTGCAGCAGGTTGTTGTAGGCCCCTGGAAAAGAAGCTAAAAAAATTGACAGATGCCATTTCAGCAACAATGAGAGCTCCCTCTTGTTCCCTGCGGAAAGTCCAGTCTCTGTTAGGCCTTTTTAATTTTGCTTGCAGGGTTATTCCTAAGGGCAGAGTGTTTTGCCGGAAGCTGCAAAGAGTCACAGCGGGTAGGAATAGGCCTCACTCAGCTGTTTGCCTGTCGCTATAGATAAAGGACGATCTTCAGATTTTTAAGGGATTTTAACGGGAAGAGCATATGGCCCACCCACCAATCGATAATGTTACACTTGACTTGTTCACTGATGCTTCAGGCGCTCATGGCTTTGGTGCATATTTAAATGGGCAGTGGTGCACCGAGCCGTGGCCGGATCTCTGGCACAAGAGCGTATTAGTTAAAAGCCCTCTGGTCCTGGAGCTATTTTCCACTATAGTGGCTGTACCATTAAGAGGCAGACACGTGTTTTTTTTGCTGTGGGGGAAGTCCAGTCCATAAACAAACAGAGTGTGTCTTCTCCCCAGGCGATATCTCTGTTACACCAGCTCATCCTATGCTGCCTAGAGCATGAAATCACATTTAATGCCCGCCATGTCCCGGGGGTAAATAATGAAATAGCTGACGCGCTGTCTCGCTTTTAGTGGCGTAGATTCAAAGAATTAGCCCCACAGGCCAACAGCGTAGGCATTCCCTGTCCCTCTTGTGTTTGGCAGATCATCATGCCGGCATAAAGGGGCTGGTGGAACGCGGGCTAACTCAATTCACTTTACAAGCTTACCTAGCAACTTGACACCATCGGCCCAATTCAGTAGCACCAGGGACATGTCAGAGGCAGGTCAAGGGGATTCGGTCATAGAATTTATGTGTCAGAAATTCAACGATGGGGCCTCCAGAGCGAGTACGTCAGCTGCCCTGGCCGGTATTTCCTTCAAGACTCATCTTAATGGTAGGGTTGATGTTACCAAGGGGTTTATTATATCAAAGGTGCTTATGGGCTGGGCAGGGGAGAGACCCACCACAGCATATCCACGGCATCCTATTACTTTGCAAATGTTACCACAACTCATGCGGGCCCTGTCGGCAGTCGCTAGGGACGATTATGAAGTACTCTTGTTTTGCACCACATTTACACTGCTGCTTTTAGGATTTTGGAGTCGGTTGCTCAATCTAAAACACAGAGCTCCACGGGATTACTTTCTAAAAATCTGGTTATATGGGGAGATCACCTGAATTGCCAATAGCTAGAACCAAAACGACCAGGGCGGTAGAGGGTGTTGACTAGAGATTTAGGGCCAAAAGGATAGGGAAATATGTCCGGTTACCCATTCCACTCAATTTACGCTATTCAGGCCTAACAACCTGTTTTTCTTAGTTCACACAAATGGTTTGCAGTTAACTAGGTATCAGTTTAATGCCATTTTGAAACAGTCGATAAAATATTTAGGCTTAGACCCATTATTATATAGTACCCATTCCTTTAGGATTGGGGCGGCTACGTCCACTCCACAGTTTTTGGCGGGATCATCTATGGAGGCCATAAAGGCGTTGAGTAGATGGAAATTGTCGGCCTACAAGACTTACATTAGCCCTAATGTTTAAGTGCTTTGTGGTTTGTTGTACTAATCTGCCTTTGTTTGTTTTTGGTTTCACCTTATGTTCTCGAACTATCTATGGCCTCATCTTTCCTTTACACCCAACCTCTTTTCCGTCCCACAACCCCTCCTTTAAGGATCCCCTCCTTCCCTTTCCTGGTTACCCAAGGCTCCTCCGCTCGTCGCATTAAGCGAGGGCATGAAGGGATTTTTCACGCTTTTTCCCTGGATCAAGGCCTGATTAGTGGTGAGCCACCAGGGTTTTGTTCAGGTTTTTAGCTTCGTTTGGGTGACCTATCCTTCACCAAAACCCACTCCCTTTTTCTCCGTTCTTGCTATTCTTCATGATTGACATACTACTCGCTTTATGTCATCCTATATGTGCACTTTGGTGCGTTATGCAGAGAAAGCTGAATAGTGCAATCCGGAAGGTTACTAGGTCCCTGGGGGGTTTTGTTATAAATCACCCAGCTATAACAGCGGATAGGGTGAGTTTTTACAGAAAAGATAGTGTGCGCCACTCGGATGAGGGGATGGATTTGTTTATGAAAAGGATATTGTCAGAGTTGAGGAGTTGGATTGGCTTGGATGGTGACGGGCTGCTTTGCCCGTAGGGCAGCAGCGTTGGAGGAAGGCACTGCGATTAGCGGCTGTTACATAAGACACTATCGTGATTGGCCGCAGATCTCTGTCCCCTTCGAAGCAACAGTGAATCTTAGCCCTTCAGTGGGGAGGGTCCTTAGCCGACTCAGTGAGGGAGGGCATGTGAGTTTAGAAGGGGTGCTGTTACTCTGATGCCAGGTTAGGGCCGGCCAAGCATTTAAGGGCTATTTTATATTTAAGTGGATTCATGGCGGATCGCCATGTCCACACTTGGTTTTGGGTATCAGTCTGGTAGCTGTCCCGCAGTACTCTTTCTCCGCCACTAAATTTAATTAATAAAACTGTGACCTTTAGCCACTTTACTTATGTCTCCGTGTCTTTATTTTTATATAAGTTAGTTAAGTATGTAAAGGTCTTGTGAAGGGGAAGAAGGGCATACACAGTGAACTATTTATTTGCTGACTTCTTGTTTGAAGCTTGCTATAGGCAAAATTAATTTATTATTTGGGCTATAAAGCTATAAAGCCAAGCACCCACAATGAGGATAGAAAAATAAATAAATCCCTGTATTATGTTGTTTTTCTCACAGAGTAAGCCACGGTGTATTTCATGCTGCAGATTATTTTTAATGTTTCTGTTTTCCCCAAACTGATATATTTGTTTCTCACTTTACTTCTGGTAATTTACATCTGTATAACTCTGTTAGCAACACTTTTAAACATCTTTATTTCTTTATGAAAGTGTGTATAATCCAGATTCCATTTGGGGATTCTCTATGACAACATATGGCGTTTGATTTCAAACCTTCATGCCAGGTAACCCTTGAACAGTAAACATAACTACTGTGTTACTTTTCTATGGGGCATGTCACACATTAAATATATATTCTGCTTTTGGAGAACTATTTCCTGCTTTATCACACTGTGTGCATCAACAGCATCTGCTCCAGTCAATGTCAAAACTGTTTTCTGTTCATCATCTTCTTCATGGCAACCATAGGTTCTTAGAGACTCATAAATATTTGCTAAAAGCATTGCCACAGGCACTCAACTTTCCTGTGACCATCAGCTGTGCAGATTTTTTTTTTTTAAAACACTCATTTCTTGCAGCCTTTCGACATTATTTCACTCGAGGGGGTACGTTTCCCTGCTGACTACTCTACAATGCATCAAGTCCCTCACTCTGTGCACTGCTGTTCAGTGATGGAGGAGGTTTCTGCTGATCCATTTTCCTTCTGCTGTTGGCTGTACATTACATTCTTTTTTCCTTATGAATCATTTCTACCAGCTATGTATATCGAGTTCTGCAGCTCAACAACATGGAAACAAGATCCTGGCATTGTGCATTTTCTGAATCAATGTTACAAATAACCATTATAACTCCTTATTCACCATCATTGTATGCTGAAAAGAATATCAAGCACTGAGAGACTGATAGATCCACACCTCAGGAAATAAGTGTATGTAAGAAGTGAACTGTACAAGTGTATCATTGCACTAGCAGATCCCTACAGTCTTCCTGTATTGCCACATACAGCTTCATCGAACGTCTTTAAATATTGTGATTAGTGCATACTTACCAACTTTCTGTTGGTGAAATCCGGGAGCCTGCAGAGGAGGTGGGCGTGACGGGGGGGGGGGGGGGGGGGGGGGGGGGGGCTCCAAGTGACGTCATTTTGGACCTGCCCCCATGACGTGATGACGCAAAATGCGTCATTTGACAGCGGGGGGCGGGGCCAAACGCCGCGATTCACCGGGAATCCCTAGGAAGTGGGCAGAATTATCCAGATGCGGGGGATTGCCACACTCGCCCGGGAGCCCGGGAGACTCTCGCAAAATGCGGGAGTCTCCCGCAAAATGCGGGAGAGTTGGCAAGTCTGGATTAGTGGGAGTGTGTAAGAAGAAATGTTCTATATGGGAAACATGGAGCTGGTGAAAGGAAAGACTCCAGGATTATGTAAGAACCAACAAGTCAGCAAACAGTCCAAGGTTTTCCTATGCAGCCAGCATAATAAGTAGTACAGCTTGTGCTAGGAGTTATACAAAAAGAACCACAAAAAAAAACCACACACAACACAATCCAGTCAGAAGAAGAAACAAGTGAGTACCTGCAGGCTCTACATCCAGCGCAGGACTGATCCACTGTGAAACAGAATTATGCGCTTGCTCTCAAGCGTGATATATATATATATATGTAAATATACATGAGGATGCACTCAATTCATAATAAGTAAGTCAAAACTTAAAGAGCTATGCATAGTCCTTAACTCATAAACCAGGATCCATAGTTGTCCAACAAATGAACAGACCAGCACCACCAAAATTTAATACAAAAAAAATGAAAAATACATTACATACTATTGTAATATACCTTTCTATTTTTTTATATTAAATTCTGCATATTAGTACTGCTGGTTCTAGTCGATATATATATATAAATATATATTTAATAAAAGGGCAAAAGGAGCATTTGGCTTGGGCCCACTCGGACAGTGGATCCACCATTAGAGTTCTATTAATGGAACCTAAATAGGAAACATACTAAAAAAGCTGCTGTCTAAAGCTGGTTACACACTACAGAATTCTCCACCAACTCTTTTGCTTATCGATTTTACATTCGACTCGACTTTTACACACTAGCCTCGTTTTGGACGATAAAGGGAAGAGCGGCCGTCCTGTTAGCGACTTTTTACAGCCATGTTGTGGACACTGATTTTAATTTCGTACACACTGAAGCAACATCGGTCGGATCGGTCGGAAATACACACTACACAATCTAAAGTAGATTGGAATGAAAATGTTGAATGGTACAGCCAACCAAATGAGGCGACAATCGTCCATTTCGGAAGACTTTCGACCATCGTGTCACTACACACACTGACCCGACTTTCGAACGAGCGGTCGTATGTTGGCTGGTTGAGCCGATTATTGGACAAAAACCCTGTAGTGTGTACCCAGCTTTAGTCTTGCTTGTGTCCTAGGAAGACAAAAGACTTCTTGTTTCAAAGAGGACAATCTTTCAGCGGGTCACCTTTCCAAGTTGAATAAGATTTCCCGGGATAAATAAACAAAATTGAAAGGATACTAACCTCAACTGCAAGGTTTTTAATCAAATTTAGAAACTGTCCACAACCGAGCTTATGCTGCTACCAAGTAGTGACCAAATTAGAAGAGATCCAGCCATTCAGTCTGCCTTGCTGAGAGGTCTGATCACTTTCAGCACGTCTGACACCTTTCACCATAAACAGGCATCAATATTGGTGATCTCTGGTGGTCTCCTGTCTCTATTTACCAACATACTTGCTAATAATCCAATCTACATCCATAAGATTATTGAAGTTTTTCCTGGCACATGTGGCCAGCATTACTTAGACCTAACATTAGCTGAAGGTCTAAATCTGAACTTACCCCAACTTTCGACCCCACTAATGTGATGTTTACATTGTGCGAAACATGAGAAAGTCAAGACAATATTTGGTATTATTATTATTATTATTATTATCGTTTATTTGTTAGGCGCCACAAGGTTTCCGCAGCGCCGTACATGGTACAAACAGTAGACTATACAGGGTAAAACAGTACAGGACAATAAACACAAAGTACCAGAACTTCAGAAACTCCAGGCAAGCAGATACAGTAGAGATGGAGCAGAAGAACAGGTATGGAGACAGGAGGGAAGAGGGCCCTGCTCATTCGAGCTTACATCCTAAGAGAGGGTAAACAAAGTCAAGCACAAAAGGGAGCCAGTGAAGCAACGGGGAGAGAGAAAGGGGGCAGGGGAGAACCAGAAGAGGTGAGAGGTTAAGTGGATGGTTGGTAGGCCTTAAGGAACAGGTGAGTTTTAAGTGAGTTGGTACTTAGTGTTTGCAAGTTACAAGTGTCCCGTCAGTCTTTTAAAAAGGAGCTGT
Source organism: Mixophyes fleayi (assembly GCF_038048845.1). Taxonomy (NCBI): domain Eukaryota; kingdom Metazoa; phylum Chordata; class Amphibia; order Anura; family Limnodynastidae; genus Mixophyes; species Mixophyes fleayi. Next base: position 131,803,416 of record NC_134403.1, read on the forward strand.
TTTTTCATGAATTAAAATTTATTTTTTGACCTCTAATCGCATAGAATAATTCCAATAAAAATAGAACTCTTGCAATTGTACAAAACCTGAAGCAAAGAAAATAATGCAGGTAGGAGCATCATTGGCTCATAGGGGTAGAGTTATCAAAGTAGTGGTGTTGCCTATAGCAACCAATCAGATTCTAGCTATCATTTATATGAGCAACACCTCTACTTTTCCTTTTAGAAGGTTTGATAAATCTACCCCATACAGTAGATATTTTACTGAGAAGTATATGGGGGGAACAAATGATTTATGATGAAAATATGTCACTGCAAGAAAATAAATTATTCCTTTGAAAGTCCCCCTCGCATCCAAAAACCTACTTCATTAAATGAAAATGAGAGGATTGTCATTTAACAAATTCGATCTGTTTATCTATGAGTTTTGATAATATACCATTGAATAAATTCTCACTGACAGTATATTTCTATCCTTTATCATTCTGTGAGAATTTTTCCCAAGTGATATCATTTTATTTGGTCATATGAATTATCTTGTGTCATAAGATATCTGTGTGTAACAAAGCTGCCACCACACGTGTGTATTTTGTTCTTCTCCAGAGCAGCAAGATTTATTTACTTAATATATTTGTTTATTTGTGTAATGGAGCACTTGAGTACACACTATTTCAAGAGCTAGGATAATGCGGACACAATTCATTTTACAGAGATAACAATTTTATTTTCAAATGTAATAATGTATTAAACAAACAAACTGTGGCAGGTGGTAATGTTGGTTATAGGTCTCATGCACTTCATTTGAAAAAAAACAGTCAGCACTGGGACTTAATGCTTGTGTTCCAGTCTACCGAACAGTCAATGATGTTTTATGGTAGAGAACCATATTCATTGCATTAGCCCCAGCTTTAGAGAAATGCTAAGTCCCAAGTTTTCTCTAGGTTAAGTCTAAGTTCCATATGTTATATACTTATATTTAAGTGTATTTGATTTGTTGATTTATAAGTAGTAGTAGTAGTAGTAGTAGTAGTAGTAGTAGTAGTAGTAGAAGTATAGAAGTAGTGGTAGTAGTAGTAGTAGTAGTAGTAGTAGTAGTAATAGTAATGGAGTTATTTTTTCTTCAAAAGATAAAGGCTATTATTGCTGTATTGTGAGATTATAATAGTCACCAGTGACAACAGTACATACATACATTGCCATCAGTAGTCATTCTGTTTCTGGGCTATACTTGCTGAAATTTGCAGTAAATTAGGTGTAAATTTAGGTACTTGGCTGGTGAAATCAGGTATATACTAATAAATTAGTCTTGTTCATACCATCTAAAGTACACATTCCAAAATACTATAAAGTTACCTACCAGTGGAAGAGTTGTTTAGCCAAAAAATAAACTAGTCGCCCTACTTAGGTGTTGAGGGTGTCACTTTAAATGTATTTATATAATAGGTTCACAACCATGCAGATTATTTCCAGAGATTGCCATCTACAGTCAGAAATGAAACCTCCAGGTATTGTATGCACAATATACGTATGTACAATACAGTGATTTCTTGGATGCTGCTGGAGCCCTGGATGAGAATTGTACACTTCAGAGCTATACAGGATTTCCTATCAGACTATCTTATAAAGCTTCGGTTTTAGCGGATAACTTTGGGAAGTATGAAGCCAGCTCACAAATGACACAGAAAATATGAATGGTAAAGTACTGGAGCAATTCAGTATAATTGTTTTAAAGTTTGTGAAGTTACAGTCAAGGCCATACCATATATAAATAAATATTACTTATATACTAATACATAAACATGTCACTAAGCTGTTCATACATTCCTAAGCATGTCACCAACTTGCAGCCACAAGAAGATGTCATGGTCTTGTCAGAGAGCTGATTGACCTTTGATGGGGAATACAGAATATCTGCTGATCCCATATTTTCTTTGCTACATTTTGTATATTTGAAGGTTTTTATACAATAGGAAAAATGCGCCTAGAAATGGGCTTCTCTGTCGAAGTGTAAATGGAAGGTACAAAATGCATCCAAATATAGGACAAGACCTGATCTCTGCCAGCTTAGAGCTTGTGCAAATATAAAGTCTTTTTACGGGGTGGAAATGGCTGTGAGCCCTTCTACATAGCAAGGAGCACCCCTACAAATAAGGAACACACTCTCCACTCTTTTGTCTAATTTCATTAGTCTCACTCCTAAAATGAAATCTTGCAGTTTGGCAAAACTAGGTACTCTACTACTGTGCTTAATGCACACATAGCAAGGAACACCATTATTCCGCCCAACTCCTCCAATTGGCTGGTGCAAACTTCTATTCCTCCGCATATGCTAGGCATCAAGCTCCACAGAACTTGGCAGAAATATAGTCACATGTGCACAAATTGTGCATGGCATCCTATGTTTCACAAATGAGGTTTAACAAAACCCATTGGCTCCTTTGCTTTAAAAAGTCCTAAAATGTGGAATTTTTGTTAGTACCAGTGTATACTGATTATAACAATAATTTTTCTTATTGTAAACTATATATATATATTGTGGCAAGAGCCCGCTACTGCTGAAGCAAACATGAACAACTTCTTCCTTTTTGTATAGTTTTATTGTCAGGATGGTGAATGTTTTGACACCGTACTAGTGTTAGTACCCTAAACACTAGCTAGACATAGACCAGCTCTCTCAAGACCAACCAGCTTCCCCACCGTTGGTCTCCCTGTACAAATGAATCAAGCAAGCTTTTATACATGATACCCCTCCCCCAGCCTTAGCTTGATGGGCAGGTGACACACCCACCTTCTCTTTAAGAGGAAACGCCAATCAGTGGTTCTGTTTGCACTAAGACAGACACACCTTGTCTGTTTGCTCTGAGGAGGAACATTTCAAACCATATAAGTTAACAAAACTTTAAACTATTGTTCGTCAGACATAAGTCATCAATCTTGGTACATTACTGCACTTATGTTTTACTCTATTTCCATGCTTTCTCTGCATATTGCCAGCTAAATGCCTCCCTTTGTTACTATATATATATATATATATATATATATATATATATATATATATATATATTATTTTTTTCACTCTTCACTAATCCTGATATTTAGGGTTTTTCGTATTATACTGCACCCTGCCTAAAGTCTACTAAACCCCATACTGCCCCTAGCATTTCACTCATTATGTAGTTTAGAAATGCTTCTCCCAGTGACTGTGTGTATGAAATAGCAGCATTTTGTATTCTTCTGGTGCCTGGACCTTTCTGGATAACAGGTTTCCATATAAAGATCACCTGGACAATCCAAAGCATTGGACCATACACATGACCATTCATACAAACCACAAATGGTTTTATAAATAAATGAACACTAAAACAATTTATTATTTCATCACTTTAAGCCACAGAAATTTACGATAGGGTTAAATTATGGCACAAAAAGACATTTAATATTAATATACCAATTGGTCCTTGAATAATAATTTTAAAAAATTGTTAGAATTAATAAATAAATATATATAAATAACAAGACAAAAAAAATAATTAATTTACAGCAACATGACATAAAACAACTTCAACCCATCCACCCAAATACATCAGTAAAATTGCCAATAAGAACCACGACAATAGGGAAGGCTTGCCAAGGAGCACTGCTCAGGGACAGACATTGGCAAATGGGACTACTCTGGGCACTGCCAGGCAGGGCTGCCAAGAGGAATTCAGGGCCCCGGTACAACAAATATATAGGGCCCCCCTTATAGTCAAGTATGGTAAAAAAAAAAATTGCACCACTGTTTCAGAGGTGTGGTCATGCATTTGGGGGCATGGCAAATGCGCCATTGGGGCATGGCTAACACATCAAAATCACTAGGCTCTGAATTCGCCGGAGAATCACATATGTCCAAGCACTCCTGACTTTCAGGACATCTAGCACCAAAGTGTAGTAAAGAAAGAATGCAGTGTGTACACAAAGAGTTCAGTCTTGGCCTGCACCTTACATTGGGTACAACACTCACCAAAAATTGGCATTGTCCCTACTAGAATCACAACATTTCACACACTGTGCTGCTCTCTCCTACCTGTTCTTCTCACTTTCTCCCCCTGTGGCTGCTGGTTTCTTTAGTTGCGGCTTGTCTGGATCCTGTAATGTTGAAGGACCTATTTGGAGAAAAAAAATGGCTACATTTAGAAAATTACAGCCAGCCCCGGCGTTAAATCAATAGCACCCACAATTAATAATTAGGCCTTCCTACAGCCCCAACATTAAAATAATAGTATTCACATTTAATAAATAAACCTATTCCCTTCCTGCAAACAGCAATACCTATTTCCCGCAACCATCACTACCATTAAATAATTCATAGTCACATTTCATAAATAGACCTCATTCTCCCCAAACTCACCCCCATATTCAATAGCTCCCAAACCACCCCATCTTAAATTAATAGTCCCCACTAATAAATTGCCGCACCATCACCCTACAAACAAAATAGCGCCCATTAATTAGCCACCACCTACCTCACACACACTACATTGCCACAAGCCCCCTGTGACATCACACACATTACTGTGTCCCTTCATCACAACTACACAGTGCCCCCTTATGCTCACACTGTGCCCTCCATACTGCTTTCCCCCCTTTCACTCTGTGCCTCTCTGCCCCTTCTTTTTTACTTTGTGCCTCTCTCTCCCCCTTTTTTTTTACTCTCAGCCTCTCTGTCCCTTCTTTTTCACTCTGTGCTTCTCTCCCCTTTTTTTTTTTTAATTAGTGCTTCTCTCCCCCTTTTTTTTTTTACTCTCAGCCTCTCTCCCCTTTTTCTTTTACTCTGTGCCTCTCTGCCCCGTTTTTTTACTTCCCCTTCTTTATTGCACTGTCTCTTTCTGTTTTCCTCCCCTTGCCTCTCCATTTCTTTACTTACCTTTTGTTAACTTCTGTCTTTTCTTCTCTTCTCTTCTGTCTTCTCTTCTTTCTTCTGGCTTGGTCCTGGCTGCGGCGCACCTCACTGACTGTCGGGCGTGACTTGATGACGTCACGCCCGACAGTCAGTGTGAATGGAGCAGAGAGGAGAGGAGGGACGCGGCGGCGCGATCACATGAGTATGATTTTTTTGTTTTGCTTTTTTTTTGTTCCAGCTTCCCCCACCAACGAGCTTGACGGACCGACCACCCCCTTTCCCACCCCCCCCCCCCCCCCACGGAAAAAAATAAGGGCTCTTGAAGAAATGCGGCAATGTTTTTCCTAACAGTGAAATACTAATGTCAAAAAGCATTAAAATGCAACAGATATTGTGCTAAATATAAACAAATATAGTGTATAGACGTAATTTCCGCTAAAATCTATATGATAAAGTACTAGTCTCAAAATATTCCTCTTATTCTGCATTTTGAAAGGCACTCTTACCATCTATTCATATTCTCTGGGGTTTATACTAGGGATGTGCACCGGCGACTTTTGAGGTCTCGTGTTTTGTGTTTTGGATCCGGATTTTCGTTATTTTTGAGGTTCGGATTTGTCTCGCAAAACACTTGACGAAAGGTCTCGGTTCGGATTTAAGGTATTGGATTCGGATTTTTTTTGAAAAAAACATAAAAAGTTTAAAAATCAAGTTTTTGGGCTTATTTTCACTCCTAGGCTATTATTAACCTCAATAACATTCAATAACAAGCATTTCCACTAATTTACAGTGTATTCTGAACACCTCACAATATAGTTATTAGTCCAAAACGTTGCAACAAGGTATCTTTCTGGACTGCGTAGAGGAGTGGGTCACCACAATATATATTAAAAACCCTGAACTTTTATGATTCGCACCAATAAATGTACCTGGACTGCGTAGAGGAGTGGGTCACCACAAGATATATTAAAAACCCTGAACTTTTATGATTCGCACCAATAAATGTACCTGGACTGCGTAGAGGAGTGGGTCACCACAATATCTATTAAAAACCCTGAACTTTTATGAATCGCACCAATAAATGTACCTGGACTGCGTATAGGAGTGGGTCACCACAAGATATATTAAAAACCCTGAACTTTTATGATTCGCACCAATAATTGTACCTGGACTGCGTAGAGGAGTGGGTCACCACAATATCTTAAAAACCCTGAACTTTTATGATTCGCACCAATAATTGTACCTGGACTGCGTAGAGGAGTGGGTCACCACAATATATTAAAAACCCTGAACTTTTATGATTCGCACCAATAATTGTACCTGGACTGCGTAGAGGAGTGGGTCACCACAATATCTTAAAAACCCTGAACTTTTATGATTCGCACCAATAATTGTACCTGGACTGCGTAGAGGAGTGGGTCACCACAATATCTTAAAAACCCTGAACTTTTATGATTCGCACCAATAATTGTACCTGGACTGCGTAGAGGAGTGGGTCACCACAATATCTTAAAAACCCTGAACTTTTATGATTCGCACCAATAATTGTACCTGGACTGCGTAGAGGAGTGGGTCACCACAATATATATTAAAAACCCTGAACTTTTATGATTCGCACCAATAATTGTACCTGGACTGCGTAGAGGAGTGGGTCACCACAATATCTTAAAAACCCTGAACTTTTATGATTTGCACCAATAATTGTACCTGGACTGCGTAGAGGAGTGGGTCACCACAATATATTAAAAACCCTGAACTTTTATGATTCGCACCAATAATTGTACCTGGACTGCGTAGAGGAGTGGGTCACCACAATATCTTAAAAACCCTGAACTTTTATGATTCGCACCAATAATTGTACCTGGACTGCGTAGAGGAGTGGGTCACCACAATATCTTAAAAACCCTGAACTTTTATGATTCGCACCAATAATTGTACCTGGACTGCGTAGAGGAGTGGGTCACCACAATATCTTAAAAACCCTGAACTTTTATGATTCGCACCAATAATTGTACCTGGACTGCGTAGAGGAGTGGGTCACCACAATATCTTAAAAACCCTGAACTTTTATGATTCGCACCAATAATTGTACCTGGACTGCGTAGAGGAGTGGGCACTGGGCACCACAATAAAATATATAAAAAACCTTCAACAGATCTGCATTACACTACACATACGGCTGCTCCTCCATCCTCTCCATCATATACATGTTGGAGTTTTAGCGTGTGACAACCTCTTGTTTTTGATAATGTCAGTGCATTTTGAATATTTTTCAATTTGCCCCACACCACTGAATGTACTTTATCTATGATACGCAATACGCATCTATCTATCTTGACTGCGTAGTGTGGTGGCCCCGGTACACAATTTGGTACCGAGGCCACAATATAATTAAAAAACCCTCCACGTGTCTGAATTCCACCAAACAAGTATCTGGACTGCATAGTGGGGTGGCCCCGGTACCCAATTTGATACCGGGGCCACAATACCTCCTCCAAACATGGTACAGACAATTCGTCATTGAGAGACCCCAGACAGACAGGGTCGAAGTGTTATTGTTTGACTTTGTAAACCCAAAAAAATGTCCCTGTTGCACATAGTCGTGCAATGAAGACTGACTTTTTCATTTAAAGGCACGATCTTTAAAGTGTAGTGTTTGTAAGTCTAAGTCATATTATACTTTTGGTAAAATTGGTTTATTTTGTTCCTCTTTATGGTAATTAATTAGTAATAGAATTAAAGTAGGAAATAGAATTAAAGTATGAAATAGAATTAAAGTAGGAAATAGAGTGGTATAGAGTTGTAGTGTGGTATAGATAGAGTGGTCCACACAATATAATAATAAAACCCTCAACTGGTCTGAATTCCACCAAACAAGTATCTGGACTGCGTAGTGGGGTGGCCCCGGTACACAATTTGGTACCGAGGCCACAATATAATTAAAAAATTGGGCATCAACTGTCACCGTTGTTTAATATCTGATACACCTAAATATGGACTGCACAGTGGAGTGGCCCCGGTAGTAAATTTGGTGCCGGGGCCACAATACCTCCTCCAACTTCCAAGTGTAGTGTTTATAAAGACACACAGCGTCGAAGTGTTATTATTAGTTGACTTTCTTAACCCTAAAATTGTCCCTGTTGCAAATATTCGTGCAATGGACAGTTACTTTTCTATTGAAAGACTCAAGCTTTCAAGTGTAGTGTTTATAAAATATAAACAACAATACAGTAGTTTTAGAGCACGTCAATACCTCTTGTTTTAAATTATGACACGGCATTTTACTTTTGGTTTAATTTCTTGAATTTTTTTACATTTGGTTTTACTTTTTGAACATGGCAAACGACTGTTGCTTGGTCATATAATGCAAAAAAAAAAGTTCCAAGATGGAATTGTCCTTGGGCCCTCACACCCACCCTTATGTTGTTGAAATAGGACATGCACACTTTAACAAACCAATCATTTCAGCGACAGGGCCTACCAAACAACTTTGGCTGAAATGATTGGTTTGTTTGGGCCCCCACACCAAAAAAGCTATTCATCTCTCCCTGTACAGACTAAACAGGCTCTACTGAGGCAAGATGTCGTCCTCATCCTCAACCTCTGATTCCTCTCCCCCTACAGTGTGTACTTCCTCCTCATCACACATTATCAATTCGTCCCCGCTGGACTCCACAACCACAGGTCCCTCTGTAGTATCTGGAGGGCAGTGCTGTACTTCATTGAGGAATTGATTATTCATTTTTATAAACATCATTTTTTCAACGTTGTGAGGAAGCAACCTCCTTTGCCGCTCACTGACCAGGTTCCCCGCTGCACTAAAAACTCTTTCCGAGTACACACTGGAGGGGGGACAACTCAGGTAAAATAGAGCCAGTTTGTACAGGGGCTTCCAAACTGCCTTTTTTTCCTGCCAGTAACAATATGGACTGTCTGACATGTCTACTTGGATGGTGTCAGCAAAGTAATCATCCACAATTTTTTCTATTGTGACAGCATCCAATGCAGCGAGAGTAGACATGTCTGCAATGGTTGGCAGGTCCTTCAGTCCGGACCAGATGTTATCAGCATCCCCGCCAGTGCCTCTTTTGGGAAAACTGAGCTTTTTCCTCGCAGCCATAGATGTGGAAGAAAATGAGGGTGGAGCTGTTGGCATGTCACGGTCCTCTTCAGAGGACAATCTCCTGACCAGCAGGTCTTTGCACCGCTGTAGACTTGTGTCCGCCGGAAACAGAGACACAACATACGCTTTAAACCGAGGATCGAGCACGGTGGCCAGAATGTATTCCTCTGACTTTAAAAGAGTGACCACCCTCGGATCCTGGCAAAGCGTACGAAGGGCTACATCCACAAGAGCTACATGCTTGGTGTAATCGCAATGGCTTACCAGCTCCTCCCTCACTTTCTCCAGCTGCTTCTGCAACAGCCTGATCAGGGGAATGACCTGACTCAAGCTGGCAGTGTCGGAACTGACTTCTCGTGTGGCAAGTTCAAATGGCTGCAGAACCTTGCACAACACGGAAATCAGTCTCCACTGCGCTTGACTGAGGCGCATCCCCACTCCTTTGCCTATGTCGTAGGTGGCTGTGTAGGCCTGAATGGCCTTTTGCTGCTCCTCCATCCTCTGCAGCATATAGAGGGTGGAGTTCCAGCGCGTCACAACCTCTTGTTTGAGGTGATGGCAGGGCAGGTTCATGCTTTTTTGATGTGCCTCTAGTCTGCGGTAGGCACTGGCTGAATGCCGAAAGTGTCCAGCAATTTTGCGCGCCACCGCAAGCATCTCCTGCACACCCCTGTCACTCTTGAGGTAATGCTGCACCACCAAATTAATGGTGTGGGCAAAACATGGGACGTGCTGGAAATTGCCCATATTTAATGCCCGCACAATGTTACTGGCATTGTCTGACACCACAAATCCCCATGAGAGTCTAAGTGGGGTAAGCCACTGGGAGATAATTTCCCTCATTTTCTCTAATATGTTGTCAGAGTTGTGCCTCTTATTAAAGCCTGTAATGCACAATGTTGCCTGCCTTTGCATGAGCAGCCATTTTGTAGATGCTGCTACTGATGCAGCTGTTGCTGTTGCTGCGGAAGGGGATGCATCTACCCAGTGGGCTGTCACAGTCATATAGTCCTTCGTTTGCCCAGAACCACTTGTCCACATGTCCGTGGTTAAGTGGACAGTGGGTACAACCGCATTTTTAAGAGCACTGAGGACACTTGATCGTACTTCTCTGTACATTTTTGGTATCGCCTGCCTAGTGAAGTGGAATCTCGAGGGGATTTGGTACCGGGGACACAATACCTCCATCAACCCTCTAAATCCCACTCCACTGATGGCGGACACCGGGCGCACGTCTAACACCAACATTGCAGTTACAGCCGCAGTTATACGCTTTGCAATAGGGTGACTACTATCGTATTTGGTGGTCATGGCAAACGACTGTTGGACGGTCAATTGTTTTGTGAAAGACTTAGCGGTCTTACGACTTCCCCTCTGGGAAGATGACCGACTAACAGCAGCAACAGCAGCAGTGGCAGTAGTAGGCGTACCGCTGCAGGATTCCTCGGATGAATCCCGTATTGAGGAGGACTCAGTCTGGCTGCTGACTTGGGCTGCAGGACTGAATCTGATGGAGATTGTGGAGGAAGTTGACGAGGAGGGTGTTGCTGGTGTGTATCCAACTGGACCACGGGATTTAGGTGTCCCTGTACCAATGAGGGTCCTAGCCCCAGTTCCTGAACTAACCACTGAACTATGAAGGTTATTCAGGTGACGTATAAGGGAGGATGTTCCTAGGTGGGCAAGATCCTTACCCCTGCTTATTTGAGCTTTACATAAGCTACATATTGCCATACATTGGTTGTCTGGATTTGGATAAAAATAACTCCAGACCGAAGAGGTGCATTTTTTGGTCTTCTGACCAGGCATGACGATGGGCTTTTTCATCCCATGGACATCAGCTGTTTCCCCCCCTGGTGCCTCATTTACAATAACCACATCACCATCCTCATCATCAAGTTCCTCCACAGCGCCAGCTACATCATCAATAGCCTCCTCCCGAGCCACCTCTTCCCGTACAGTGATGGGAAGGTCAGGCTTGACAACCACCAACACCCTTGGACTCGCCTTGGGGATTTGTGATAATTTCTCTTTAGAAGGCAGAGTTGTTTGCTGTTTTGTTGCTGACAGCATAACTCTCTTCAATTTTTTGTAGGGGGGGGGAGGAGGAGGAGGGCTAAGATCCGTGGGTGAAGCTGAACCACTAGTCATGAACACGGGCCAGGGCCTAAGCCGTTCCTTGCCACTCCGTGTCGTAAATGGCATATTGGCAACTTTACGTTTCTCCTCAGATGATTTTAAGTTTCTCTTTTTGCTACTTTTTCTTAACTTGGGCTTTTTGGATTTTACATGCCCGGTACTACGAGATTGGGCATCGGGCTTGGAAGACAACGTTGATGGCATTTCATCGTCTATGTCATGACTAGTGGCAGCAGCTTCAGCATTAGGAGGAAGTGGGTCTTGATCTTTCCCTACTTTATCCTCCAAATTTTTGGTCTCCATTATATGTAGCACAAGATACTGCAGAATGTGTGAACTTGGTAATATTGCAGTACCAATGGACTTATACTGCTGGATTGGTTTTGCAAATTTGGTTATAATTATTATATATTTTTTTTTTTTTAAATTTTTTATTTTTTTTTACTTTTTTTTTATTTTTAAAAAACTTGGGAATAGTGGGGAAATAACTATGCCCTTAGAAGCACAGAGCACAGGACACAGCACCACTGGACTGAACAGGACACGGCACAGGACCCAGCAGCACTACGGAACTCAGCAGGACAGAGCACAGGACACAGCACCACTGGACTGATACTGCAGAATGTGTGAACTTGGTAATATTGCAGTACCAATGGACTTATAAATTATAATGCTGGATTGGTTTTGCAAATTTGGTTATAATTATTATATTTTTTTTTTTTTTTAATTTTTTATTTTTTTTTACTTTTTTTTTATTTTTAAAAAACTTGGGAATAGTGGGGAAATAACTATGCCCTTAGAAGCACAGAGCACAGGACACAGCACCACTGGACTGAACAGGACACGGCACAGGACCCAGCAGCACTACGGAACTCAGCAGGACAGAGCACAGGACACAGCACCACTGGACTGATACTGCAGAATGTGTGAACTTGGTAATATTGCAGTACCAATGGACTTATAATGCTGGATTGGTTTTGCAAATTTGGTTATAATTATTATATATTTTTTTTTTTTTTTAAATTTTTATTTTTTTTTACTTTTTTTTTATTTTTTAAAAACTTGGGAATAATGGGGAAATAACTATGCCCTTAGAAGCACAGAGCACAGGACACAGCACCACTGGACTGAACAGGACACGGCACAGGACCCAGCAGCACTACGGAACTCAGCAGGACAGAGCACAGGACACAGCACCACTGGACTGATACTGCAGAATGTGTAAACTTTGTAATATTGCAGTACCACTGGACTTTTACTGCTGAATGTGTGAACTTGGTAATATTGCAGTACCAATGGGCTTATACTGCAGGATTGGTTGTGCAAATTTTGTGGTAATTAAAAAATATTAAAGTAGTTTTTGGTATTTTTTAAAAAAACTTTTTTTTATTTTTTTAAACACAGGGGAATATTGGGGAAATAACTATGCCCTTAGAAGCACAGAGCACAGGACACAGCACCACTGGACTGAACAGGACACAGCACAGGACCCAGCAGCACCACTGACCTCAGAAGGACAGAGCACAGCACACAGCACCACTGGACTGATACTGCAGAACACAGCACAGCACAGCACAGCACAGCACAGCACAGAACTAAACAGCACAGAACTAAACAGCACAGAACTAAACAGCACAGAACTAAACAGCACAGAACTAAACAGCACAGAACTAAACAGCACAGAGGACCACCTAACACACCCTCCCTCTACCCTGATCAATGCCCGAGTGAAGATGGCGGCGACTAGCGGGGAATTTATAGGATCCGAGTATCGCGAGATCCGACAACGGGATTATGAGTCAGAGCCTCAGTTTCACTTTTGAATTTGGCGCCAATACCCGGATCTGTCTCGGATCCGACTCGGATCCGCAACGTTCGGGTGGGCTCGGATTTCATAAATCCGAGTGCGCTCATCCCTAGTTTATACATTTATATTTATTGAAAATGAGTATTTATAATTAAAAATAAAATGCACAAAAAAAATAAGTCAATACGCGCATTATTATGGAGATTGCAGAGCCTGATGGTGTGCCTACACTACTGCGCTTGTCCAGCTTACATACCCCTGTTCAGCAGAAAAGTGTCCCTGGAAATGAATTGAACTTGTTGGCAGCAATGCAGCAAGGGATGGGTAGGCAGAGCAAGTCTCTGCGCTGAAACAAATCCATGCTTATACTGATGTGACACCAGTAGAGCCCCTTGGCGCATGGGGCCCTGGGCTAAGGCGCCACTTCCCAATGCCAGTACTGATTTAAAAAATACATATTTTACTATTTCCTTGGCCTATTTAACCATTTTCTTTCCTATTGTATCCCCTTATTTTGTCTGTTCCCATTGTTAATATTTAAATATTTTTGTAAATGTTCAGTAAAACAAATTGATAGTGAAATAAACTATTTCCTTAGTTTCCACTAACAAGATAACAGATTTAGTAATCATAATGATTTGTAGCAAAACTTTACCAACTCTTTTGTGAAGAAGATTTAAAACAATATTAACTGAAAACTTGTAGGGAGTATTAAACTTGTAACCTGTTTACAATGCACTCAACTTCTACACTGAAAAGTAAAACACAGAAGATTCAATGAAATTCTATTAAAATTGTTATGATTGTATTGGAAAACAAGAGCAGCACAGACTTATATTCCTATCATTTAATACCTTATGTATTTCATCTTTTGGAAAAACAGCTCGATCTTCGCGCAGTACTGTGATTTGATTTGGGGTGAGATTATATTGTACATGACTCAAATACCTGTCCACATACTATGAAAAAGCCTCTAAGTTGCAGACATGAATTTACTTGTACCTCCAAGCTGAGCAATCTGTAAATGAAAACTTTAACTATATAATGTAGTAATAATAATAATATATAATGAGAGGTCTACATTGGAGGGCTGCATTAAAAAATCTGCTGTTCTGTGCAATCATGGACAATGGGTTTATCCTGACAAGTTTAGTATTTAATACTATCCTTTACAGAACATGAACCTACATGAACAATTTCACATGGCAAATACACTGGGCCTCATTTACAAAGCTCAGTGGATGGACAATGGAAAATACTATGGTTTTGCACCCTTGGTAGTAGGTTCAGCACACCAGAACCAAACTATTGGACGCAGATGAGTTGTCGAAGTGGGCCCGGTATATTGTGGTATGCCATAACCCCAATTCCTCAACTGCTTTAAGTGGAATATTTTCAAATTCCATTCACTTACATTTTACAAACCGCCACTTCTAAATTTCCACTTCGACCATTGGTGCAGACCATAAAAACTGCCAATAATAAAACCACTATTAATTAGATATACACATACTGCTGCTCCTTATTCCCTAAAACGAATCACTACACAGAAACAAAGGCGCACTAGGTGAATATACATCTTTTTTTGGGGTAGTTTACCACACTATAAGAGGGACATCTGTTCTGGTATTATTTTAAAGCATTTGGCATGCATTCTCACAGCAAAATAAATTGTCCAAACGATTTCAGAGATGGCCTACCACAAAAGCAGTGTATATGTAAACTTTATGGGTCTGATTTATTAGGGAAAGTTAAAGAAAATTATTAAAAAAAAAAATTAGTAAGTTTTCTTACTTTAGTTTTCTGGATAAGCCATGTTGCAATGCAAGGGGTGCAAATGAGTTTTTATTTTGCACATAAGGAAAGTACTGGCTGTTTGTTCATGTAGCACACAAATACTTGAAAGCTTATTTGTACACTGAAATTTAAAGTTGATCTAGGACATGCCCTACCCCAAATATAAATTTGCCATCACATTTAAAATTTACCTCCCCCTCCAATGCAACATGGTTTTGCCTTACTTACTTACTTTTGCTTAACTTTCCTTAATGAATCAGGCCCCATGTCACAGTGACTCCTCAGCATGCTACCTATAATACTCAGTAGTATCTATCTACTGTACAAGCCAAGAATGAATGAATGTACCTAAGTCCTACTGCTATGTGTGGAATTTATGCCTTTTGGCAGTCACCACCAATCCCTTCCTAGCTACCACTCCAGTCACTGGCAAAAGCAGCAAAAACATATCTGATTAGATTTCAAGAGATTACGATGGGATCATTATTAGACATTGTGCTTGTTTTGGTGTCAGACATACCATAATATTGAGCCAATTTTCTGAGATTATAGCCATATTGCAGCACGTGTGGCCAACATTAGGGCAAGAGCTATGTTACAGTTTAGGGTTAGCGTGGATTAACTCTTGAATTGCTAAATGTTTATGATTCAATTTTGACTTGTATTAGGAAAACAGTATGGGACACAGCCATGGTGAGGGGTCAACGGGTACTCAGCTTCACCCTTGTAGTCAAAACTTGCTAATTAAAATATGAATATTAATTGTTGCATTTCCATTTTATTCAGGCATTTGCATTTACTCCTTTTTTCAAGGCAGTGTTATTTGTAGGCTTCAAAGAGCAGGAAATATATTTAATGTTTACTATGTGCATGTTATGTAATATTACTCTACATAGAATACAAATATTTATGCATTTTGCTACTCACCACTCTTCAACCAATCCATGCCTAGCAGGGGCACAAGTCATTACAGTCTTAACATACAACACTTGGATACTTGGTAAAAAAAACAAGGGTTCAATCCCACCAATCAAAATCCAGTATAGCACCTAAGGCCAGGAACACACTACAGAAAATTTCTCCCGATGCAATATCTTTAACAATTTACCAATCACTGAAAGTCATTGGTAAAACGTGCATAGTATGTACGCATGATTGTCGATTCATGCGTACACACTATACACGTTTGACAAGGTTTACCTTCAGATCTGTGCTCTTCATCTGTCATAACCATCATCTGAAAAGATTGTGACTCTGTAAACTGCCTACGCTGCTGGTAATGAGTGCATACACACTGCAGAATTGAAACAACAGTGTTTCATCATTTATAGAGATTTTTAGTCCGTTTATAAAATCAAATCAAACGATACAATGTGCTTTGGAACGATAATCGTTCATTGTTGGAGCGATGCGATATCGGGCCGAATGGTTGTTTAGCGTGTGAATGGCCTGATAATCAGGTGAAAAACCCTGCAGTGTGTATCCAGCCCTAAGCAACTATTACCAATATCTGAGATCAGGTGGTCGCAGATGGTCAAATAGGACACCAAAGTTAAATCGGCATCTAGAACACTAAACTAATGATATAATGTCTCTCATTCAGTGTTTTATTTAACCTGCGTGTCCCCACACTGAGTGCCAACTGCTGACATGCAGGGGTACCTGTGAAGCTGTCGGCTGCTGCTCCTCCATCTCAGTGATGTGTTGAGAGTAACATAGTTGATGAGTTTGAAAAAAGACACCAGTCCATCAAGTTCAACCTGTTTTGGATCTGCTGCGATCCTGCACTTATATTTGAAATTGATCCAGTGTAAGCAACCGCCAAACTGTTACAATTGTGAAAATTCCCCCAGACTCAATATTGCAGTCCTATTTTTACCCTATATAAACTACTATCCTTCATTTTAATTAACGGTCGTATCCCTGGATACACTTTTCCGCTAAAAATTTGTCTAACCCTTTTTTTAAACATATCTATTGAATCTGCCATCACAACCTTCCCTGGCAATGAATTCCCTATCTTGACTGTCCTTACTGTAAAGAACTCCTTCCTTTGCTGGTTGTGAAATTTCCTCTCCTCTAACCTTAGGGGGTGACCGCGTGTCCTGTGTATAGTCCTTGGGGTAAAAAGTTCCCATGAAAGTTCTCCGTATTGACCCTTAATGTATCTGTACATAGTAATCATATCTCCCCTTAGACATCTCTTTTCCAAAGTAAACATGCCTAAACTGGCTAACCTTTCCTCATAACTTAATGACTCCATACCCTTTATCAATTTTGTCGCACTTCTCTGAACCCTTTCTACTTCCAGAATATCTTTTTTATAGAGTGGTGCCCAGAACTGTACTGCATATTCAAGATGAGGTCTTACCAACGATTTATACAGTTGCAAAATTACACTATCTTCCTTTACATCAATGCCCCTTTTTTTGCATGCCAATACTTTGTTTGCCCTTGCAGATGCTGCTTGACATTGAGCACTATTGCTAAGTCTACTGTCTACGAGCACTCCCAAATCCTTTTTCTTTATAGATTCTCCTAAATTAATTCCATTTAATTTATAGATTGCATTCTTGTTTTTGATCCCTAAATGCATAACCTTACATTTATCTATGTTAAACCTCATATTCCATTTGGCCGCCCAATCCTCCAGTTTATTTAAGTCCCTCTGAAGAGAAGCTACATCTTGCATCTTATTACCTTACAGAGTTTAGTGTCATCTGCAAAAATATAAACTTTACTCTCTAAATCATCACCAAGGTCATTAATAAATATATTAAAAAGGAGTGGCCCTAGCACAGAACCTTGAGGTACTCCACTTAAAACTTTTGACCAATTAGACAATGTTCCATTTATCACAACTCTCTGTTCCCTATTCTCTAACCAGTTTTTGATCCAAGTACAAATGTTGATTCCTAGACCCAGTTCCCTTATTTTGTAAACCAACCTCTTGTGTGGCACTGTATCAAAGGTCTTTGCAAAATCTAAGTAGACCACATCTACTGTGCTGCCCTGGTCTATGTTCCCACTGACTTCCTCATAGAAACTAATTAGATTAGTTTGACATGACCTATCCCTCACAAATCCATGTTGATTTCCACTAATAATTTTATTGCGCACCAAGTAATCCTGAATACTATCCCTTAAAATAACTTCCAGTAGTTTCCCCACTATTGATGTCAGGCTTACAGGTCTATAATTCCCTTGTTGTGATCTCGTCCCCTTTTTAAACAACGGTACCACATCTGCTATTTGCCAATCCCTTGGTACTGAACCTGATGAGATTGAATCTCTGAAAATTAAGTTTAACTCCATAAGAACCCCTGGGTGTATGCCATCTGGACCTGGAGCTTTATTTATCTTAATATTCTTCAGTCGCCTTTGGACTTCTTCCTCTGACAACCAAGTATTAATTAATGGTATGGTTTCATTTCCATTTTTATGTATTACTCCTACCATTTGTTCCTCTCTAGTAAATACTGAAGAAAAGAAGTTGTGTAGTCTTCGGCTACAATGTCACAGCACAGGACAACACTCCCAGTCTGAGAATCAGAAAATGTTGCTCCCAGTCCCTCTCTCCAGTCTGATAAGGTAAGAGCAGAGGGGGAGGAGTGCAGCACCCAAACAGTATACTCCTAGGGAGCACGTGGACCTTCCACAGCCCTCTCTTAGCCCCTGTATCTTCAATATAGCAGTCATTTAATGCTGTGTAAATCCATGTTTACAGATGGGGATTCCTGCACAATGTAGCAGATGGACAAATAACACATTATAAATGTAACCTCGTCCACTATTCTAATGTTTTTTATTTAACAAGCATGAAAGACTCATATATAAAATAGAAAACATTTTTTTTATATTGGATATCTCAGTGGTTCCCAAACTTTTGCAGTTCGCGGCACCCTTAGAGTCTCCAAAGTTTTTCAAGGCGCCCCTCCAAAATGATTACTGAGCAGTCCTGTTTTAGAAGTAGTTGGGTCAAAAAATTGTAATAAGTATTTAGGTCACAACAGAAATACTTATTTAGTTGTATGCAAAAATGCCCCTCTGCATCCAGGCACACTGCCCCCTCTGTAACCAGGCACACTGCCCCCTCTGCAACCAGGCACACTGCCCCCTCTGCAACCAGGCAATCTGCCCCCTCTGCATCCAGGCACACTGCCCCCTCTGCATCCAGGCACACTGCCCCCTCTGCATCCAGGCACACTGCCCCCTCTGCAACCAGGCACACTGCCCCCTCTGCAACCAGGCAATCTGCCCCCTCTGCATCCAGGCACACTGCCCCCTCTGCATCCAGGCACACTGCCCTCTCTCACGTTGCCCCCTCTGCCCTCTGTCCCCTCCTCTGCCCTCTGTCATGCTGTCCCCCTCCTCTGTTTCTGTTTGCTTTCTTTTTTCTAGAGCTGGCCCGCGGCACCCCAGTGACAGCGCCACAGCACCCCTGGGAGCCGCGGCGCACACTTTGGGAACCGCCGGGATATCTCATAATTTATCTCTCTTTTTTCCTTATTTTTTACTTTTACAATAAATTCATTTGGATCAGTAAATCGAACTGTAAGGAAAATAGGAAACTTATATGTGC
This sequence comes from Mixophyes fleayi, assembly GCF_038048845.1. NCBI lineage: Eukaryota > Metazoa > Chordata > Amphibia > Anura > Limnodynastidae > Mixophyes > Mixophyes fleayi. Next base: position 131,822,745 of record NC_134403.1, read on the forward strand.
AACAGGGAAACATACTATTTATTTTCCTTGATATATTTCCATGTAGAGCTAAATATGTTTCAGAATTTTTAACAGACCGCATACTAAAATAATCCAAATTCCATATAATAGTATATTTTCACAGCATTTCATTTTTCTGTATACTTTGGCTCTAAGAACAATGCATTAAGCCTTAAATTAATGATGGCAATGTTTTTATTGTATTGTTATAATGTGTTATAGAGATCTACATGCTGCCAGACTGCCTGACAACAGGGAATTGTTGTTTAGAAAGGTGCCGATGGAAATTAATTTAATTTGTACCGGTCACACATCTCCAGGTTCAAGGGGCTGTGTGGTGCATTATGTGTGTAACTATCAGCAGGATCCCAAGTACAGTAACATCTTGGACCAGGATCAGTCCTGATAATTGCTCATTTTATTTACTCTTATTTAACAACTATAGGAGTCCTTTCTCCTCTCTGCATGAAAGACAAGAAAAAAAACTCTAGGGGGGAAAGCTGCTATTTCTGTTTCTTAAAAATACAAAAATATATAAATCAATACGGGTCTGGCAATTTATTTTATTAGCACTCCCTCTGAATAACTACACAATAATGCATTTTTATGGCAGTAGATGAAAAACAAATATAAGTGCATTGTCCTTCAAGTAAACATAAACAAGCTAGATGTCAAATAATGTATTATTATAATAATAATAATTATTTAAAAGGGAAAGAAGTGTATAACTTTCATTATAGTATTTTGATTACTTCATCAGCTAAGATATTTGCCCCAAAACAGATCCCATATTTCTAGAATATGGTAAAAATATTCAAGGCTCTTTTAAGGCACTTGTGGACTAAATTAAAGATCACATTAGTGGGCTCCTATTCCTTTATAATACATGTATGTGTTACTTTAACCTATTGCTCAAAGCCTTATGATAAAGAAAGGCATATGTTATCCTACGTTTTTTTACCCCATACAATATAAAATGCATATGGTTAATGTCTTTCCTTTCATGCACCTTAATTAACCTTCATATGTTATAAGTGTAACCTTATGTAAAACCAAATAACCGTACGGACACGTATTAACTTTTTGCAAATAGGTCGCAGTTCTATTAATAACAAATTACTAATTGCAAAATTATGAATGGTGGCGGTGAGAGCAAACGCAGTCAGCTAACAACCAATCATTAATACTAAATTGTGCAATGCCAAGATGGCATTAAAACTGGACCAAGGAATAATCCCTTAACATTGGATGGTGCTAAATTAGGCATCAGCGTGACTACTCCCTTCTGGACTCAACATTGGTGGCCACACAAAGCACGCCAAGTGATCCTCCACGCAGAAGGATCAAGAGTCATGTTACTTCGAAAGGGGCGGTGATGTGCAGCCAAGTAGTGTAAACACTGTTGTGATTAGTCGCTGACTGCACAGCTCTCCAACCCACCGCTGGCACCCTTTAAAGGGTTCCCAGCCCGCCACCACGAGACCTAACTAGCGAGCCTAAATGCTCAAAAAAATTATGTATAAACAAAATTAATCCCTCATCATTCAGGTGAACACCATCAGACCGAAATAGGTGCATTTTTTCTGTTTTAATGGATGGGTGGGAAATATCCAGACCTCCTAATTCTCTAACCACCCATCCTGTGACACTATTAACCAACATAATTTTACCGTTGGCCATTGTGCATATACAGCAGCAAATCTTCCCTAATGTTTATAATCAAGGCCAAGAATTTAGTCTTACCAGCATCATTTCCGCCAAGGTGTAAAACTAGAATGTCAGGAGGTTGTGACTTTAATACTTCATCCTCAAGTAATGGTAAGAGGGATGGCCAACATAAACCCCTCCTCCCAATCCATTTG